>NC_140478.1:14504709-14904709 GCF_051167445.1 Perissodus microlepis
AAAAACAAACAGAGTGCTCTTCAGGTGAACTATCAGGAGATGGTACTCTACTATGCTGACCTTACCTGCTTCCTTTCTCTTTGTATGTATCTGCTTTTCTGTCTCATACACACAAACACACACACCAACACACACACTTACACCTGTAGCACATTGAACTGCCAAAAAGTAGTGGATAAAACTAAGCAAATAAACAAATAATCAATAAAACGAATACAGTTACTTGTCTTGCAAAATGTTCTATCTATATATCTGCTTACATATGTGACATTAAGTTTAGCAGTGACAGAAATGTTTTCATTTTTTAAGTTTCTTTAATCAGCTTTTTTTTTTGTGACGCTCTGCCAGGCCTTTTCTGCAGCTGTTTTTTGCTGCTTGTTAGTGAGTCTCTCTGCTTACAGTTTCGCAAACAGTAAAAGACATCCAAGCGTTAAGATTGTTACATTTCTTTGCTTAAAGAAGCCCCTGGTTCAGTTTGTCACTATCCCCCTGTGTTGTGTGGCGCCACACTATCACTTTTGCAGCAGTTGACTGAATCTGATCAGCGATTAATGCCCTAAATTTAGTTTCATGAATATTAGAATTTGCATCATTAGTGAACATTAGTGACCCAGTTCCATTTGCAGTCATTCTTTCCCTCTGCACACTCTTCCCATTATTTTTAGTTAAAGTTCATCCGTTTTCACCTGGCAGTTTAATCAGGCCTTTCTGTTCTTGAGTTACAGGTTTGCATCCTGAACTAAAACCTCTTTACATTCATGAAGGCGCCTCTCATACTTATATAACAATGAGCTTAATTTGCATAGCTAGAGTTTCTGTCAAATTCAAAGCTCCAGAACTTTTACTGCTTTCACTGTCTAACTAGATATGAACCCAACTGTGATGCTGTTTTAACACATTTTTAATACTTTTTAAAATTCTGTAAAATTCATATTTCAAACCATGGTCTCAGATGACAGATTGAATTAATTTTTTAATTCTTTGCGGTGTTAGACCAACTGAAATGTAGACTGGAGGACAAAAACCTGTTCCTTCCTTGGTGTCACCTCCCCATGCCTACTGCTGGTGCTTCTGCTGCTTCTGACTGACCTGTTGGGAGAGGCAGAACACATCACCCCCCCCTTCCTCTCCCTAGCCAAACCATTAGCCATGAATTATGGTGCTGCTACCATCACGGCCAATTGTCTGGATAAAAAGCAGGCTCTGCCTCACTTACCGATCTGAGCTTTTGCCTCAACATCAGGTTCCTGATCATAGTTTCCGATCATCCCCTTGGCTCAGGTCAAAGCAGGTAAGCAAATGACATTTCACATAACAGGAAATGTGGGTCCGTGTGGAGATGCATGCTGGTGATTGATAGCAGCAGTGAGACCTGTTGTTAATCTGAAAGAGTCGTTTTAATGCGTTGCCAGGCAATGAAAACACATTTGTACAGACTTTATGTAGCTACAGTAGATGCATGAATGGGCCAAATAATCAGTTGTACATGAAGATGTTTTTATCAGCTATTAGCTTTGTACCATATTTGTTGTTCATTCATGCATATGCATTTATGACAGTGCTTTGTGACTTGACTTTCTTTATAGGGCAACTGCTGGATTTATGGACAGAGGCAAGGAGAGACAGAGGAGGGAGAGAGAGAGACAGAGAGGGAGGGAGGGAGAGCAGAAAGCAGTATCTGTTAACAGGAAAACTCCTAACGTATCACTTGGGAAACCCGCAAGCAGATGTGGTGGCGGAGTGATGCAGGGACTGGACAGAGAGGCAAATTAGCAGACACAGCACAGTAAGTGTTCCTGGACGATTATTTTGCTTGTTATCTGGGGATTGTAACTGTCATGAGGAGACTGCAGTGTTGCCCAGAGCCAATTCGCAACCACCTCTGCTACTGCAAACACCGGACTGCTTGATTAAATCTTGGCAAACAAACACAGAATCATCACTTTCTAAGATTTCAGTCTACTTTTAATGCATACAGTTTCAATAGTGGGTGCCATGACGACTTTTTCATGCACCTGAATATGTTACAGGATATGTTGCAGTATTTGTTCTCATATTTCATATATATATATATATATATATATATATATATATATATATATATATATATATATATATATATATATATATATAGAGAGAGAGAGAGAGAGAGAGAGAGAGAGAGAGAGAGAGATATACTTGTTTCAGGCACAACTCTTGAAGGTTAATATGTACATGCATACATAATTTTCATCTTTATTCTACAATATGTATTATATGCATGCACACACTTACTGTGTAAAGATGTCATTATCTGTGTCTTACTTTTTTTGTCAGCAATAAACCTAAACAGATCTTCTATCACGATTATTCATTAGCTTTGTCAGAGATCTTGTTCTGAATAGCCCAAAGAGGGCCGCTGTTGTACTTTTCCTTTCACGTGTGTTCTAGCAGTATTACTTTGCCCTACTTTGACAAACCAGGCATTTATTTGCTTGTTATGCACTGAGAGCACAGTAGCCAGATGGAGGCTGTTGATCTTGTTAGAAAGGTAGATGTGAAAAGACCATTACCTTGATCACAGCAAACACACACACAGACGCACGCACACAAATGCACCCATGTGTGCATACTCAAACACACGTACATACACACACACACAGAGTTTAGTTCACCCTACCACTCACTAAGTAAGCTATACATAGGTTTCAGCACCTGTTGCACTTACAGTTATTAAGTGATCAGTCATGAAGACTTATTGAGTACAGTTTTAATTACATACATGAAAATTAGGACATATCTTAACAAGTTTTAATACTGTATTATTTCTTCCTGCAGTTAGAAAAGACTGAAGTAAGTATGGCACTGCAGTTTTAAGAACATGTGGCTTTGCATAGAGATTAGCAGCTGATTGCAAATGCTAGGCATGATGCATAACGGAGCAAGTGCTGACCCTCAGTGTTAATGATTAACCAAGCCTGTTATACTCCAGCTATCACAGTTGGTTGCTACGAGCTTGAGGAGACACGATAGGATGTTAGATTGCCAATAACTGATATGCCTGCACATATAAAGAAATATATGGCCTGCGTTGTGTATACACATAAAATTGTGAACTTATCTGTTTTTGTTTAGTGTTAATTTATGCAGCAAAAATCAGGTCTGATTTACAAGGATCATTGTAATTGTGCTCTGAATAGAAAATGAGAGAATTTAAATGCACACTCACATGTTCCCCTTCCTGTTTGTGCTGGTCATTTGTGTACCTGTGTTTTGATCCAACCAGCAGGGCAGAGGCTTAATTTTACAGAAAAGATGGTGGGGCTGAGAAACCGCTCTACATGGGAACCACTGCTACTCAAAGCCTCCTGCATCAAATCTTGTGCTAATGGTTGCTCCATGGGCATCACTGCGCACCTTACCTATGCCAACGCTGACATAGAGTCTGTAGAAGGTGAGTACTAACTGCCAAGTTTAGTGTAGCTAAACTGTGATATTATAATATACCATGAGACACAAGAAAAAGAGTTTTTGAGTGCAAAGGATAATGATAATCCCAGATTAAAAATGGGAGTGGGACAAGACTTGGCCCGTGAGGAACACCAGATACTTTGAAGTAAAGATGAAGAGTAAAAATCAACAAATCTCTTTCATGTTTATTTGTACTTTATCATTATCAAAGACATCTAAAACCAACATGACCAAAACTGGCCATTCGATGAAATAAACAAGCAAACATACAATAGTAGTGTGACTATTAATTTTCTGTATATTCAGAATAACTGACAAGTTTTTTACTTCCTTTAATAATCAGGAGCCCCTGTATGAATGTTCCAGAAGACTGAACATAGTATTTGCTTTGCCCCTATTAAATTTGTTCAGAAAGCTGCCGCTGTCTTACACATTATATGCCACGAAGGCAGCGCAGCAGGAACTGATGGCACAAAACAACTTTAAGTCTTCTCCCTAAGGTTTCCTTGAAGTGTTTACTTTATTCAAGTAAGATTTTCTGCTTATCTTCTACTTAATGAATACCTTACAGCCAGTCAAAGTGATACACAAAAGACCTAACTTACCAAGTAAGAAGAAGAAAAGACCTCAGGTAGCCCTGACTCTGACTTAACAGTATAGCCAGATTTATTACAATAAGTGAGGAAATTAAAAAAACAAAACAAATGTGTTTGTGGGATTCATTCCTTTACGACAGAGTAAACTTAGCACAAAATGTAAGGTAAAAAGCAAAGCAATTGTTGTTTATTTTACTGCTGAAAAATATCTTTCAGTGAAAAAATATCTTGTTCTTTGAAGGAAATTTGGTTAAGGAAAGCTGGGAGAAAGACACACAGTGACCAATCTCAAGGGTAGATTTGAACCCAGGCTCTTCCATAAACCCTACAACAGCTCAGTCACCTATTCAACCCAGCGAGCTAAACTAGTATCCTGACAAAAGAAACATATTAAGGTTTTCCATATTATGTCTTACCTAAGAAGAGAACTTAAGGTATGCAACTGGCTCCAGATCCCCCGATCTTAGAAATATCTACTGTACTTATTTTACTTATGAACATTTCTTTAGCAAAAGCCTGTTTCAGTTTTATGTGTCTTAGCAGCTTGTGTGTCTGTAACCTTCATCCAGGTGTGTTCATATACCCTCTCGGTGAAAAGGAGGTTGTGGTGGGCTTTGAAGCCGTGATCGCAGGCCGGTTGGTTGGGGTCCAGATCCAAAGCCGAGGAAAGTTAAAGGACTGCTGTTTGGATTGCTGCCCTGGAGTTAGTCTTGAAGGGAATGGCCTGGAGTGGGGCTGCTGTGGGAGCCCCAGTCTAGACATGCAATGCACCAACGGTGAGGAGGAGGATGGAAGAATGCTGTGAAGGCAAAAATATTATGTTGAAGTTGTTACATTTTTCTCTGATACAATTTCAGAATTGTAAGGAATTAAACATTAGAGTTATACCAGCTTGCATTTAAATATATATAATATTATAAATGATATATAATATTATTTATGGATACTGCTACAGACATGATTCATTGCTTCTCTCCTTGCAGACAGTCTAGCGCAGACGTAGAGAGGGCTATCTGAAAAAGCCATCTTTACACTTGTGAAATGCGTATATTTAGTTTGAAAAGCCCTTGATGCTGATGCTGATGCTGCATGACACTAAAGCAATAAAATCGGCTTTTAGCTTATAATAAAAATGTTTTATATAACTGCAAAACATTTGTGTACTGATGCTGCAGTAACAATGTGGCTTCAGTACGGTAAGTCCCTTCTGTGTCAGATGAGGAAGGCCATCTGATCTGGATCCCTGCCTAATGTTGTAACGGCATTCACTTAGTAGAAACATATCTACTTAACTGCAGACCACAGAACAGTTTATTTAATTCAGCTGATGGTGATGGGTTATTCTGAGTAAATACCACCAATTAATGTGCGTTTGTGTGCTAGGTTTTTAATCATGTGTTCTTTTCACATTCATCTACATGTATTTTCATATTTATTAATGATGTCGCAGACAGTCTTGAAAATTTAACATAAGGTTCTAACACAACATTGTATTTTGGGCTTTAGGACATCTGATCCTGGATGAGGACCTGGAGAGAACCACTTTCATCGTGGGCACCGGAGTCATTGGCCCCATGGATATAGTGTCGATCATCATAAGCACGACACTAGAACTTCCCACATTAGAAAACGGAGCCATTCGGATTGTCTACCCCACACTCCTTACCCCGCTTGTCACTGGGAAAATGACTCCAAGCAAGAGTGAAAGTGGAGGGAAGTCTGATGAAACTGGGTATTTATCAGACGTGGACTCCTGATTTCCCCCCCACTTCTTTCATATTATTTTCCTAAAAAACTTCCCATTGTGCGCCTTTTTTTCTTGTTTTTGTAGGGCGACCAGTTGTTTTGGTGCCACCTCAGGAAAACAAGATCGGATCGTGCACTCTCAGCAGCAGTGTGCACACGCCATCTTCACCAGCCCAGCTGTCAACCTGGCACCTTATGAGCTGAACTTCCAGCTGCTGGTCAGAGGGGCCTGTCTACTGGCTGGTACTGCCTGTCTCCTCAAATAAGGCTGATTCAGTGGTTTTCATCTCAACCATTATGAAATATGAGAACAGCAGGCAATCTCATTACTGAATAAAATGAATAGCTTCATAGGCGATCTCAGTCCAAACACAGCCAGACGATGAAACAGATTTAATCTTCACTAGTGTGTGCTGTAAAGAAAAATTAACTCATTCAAAACATTGTAATATGTTTACTGATTTTCATTTTTTGCCTCTCTTTATTGATAGGACTGGAGAGCCCTACTCACGCTCTGAGGGCAGATGCAGATCCAAGTGCCCAAAGTGCCTCTGCCACCTACATCACCTTGGCACAGGAGCATCCCTATGACAGACACATAGAGATTATTTTGCACCTCAGCGGTGAGCAATGACAAAGTGGTTTGGGAAGGTCTGAACTTTTCATTGCTGTGATTTTCTTTTTATTCTGACTTTTAAACCCTTCCTCAGAACCTCACAGCCCCTTGGTCATCTTAGAGAGAGGCAGGCTCTCCTTCAGCCAATATGAACAGCAAATCTGCTCCCGTCGAGATTTCATCCGATGCACCCGCAAGGATTCAGAACCTGAAAGAAAGGTTTGTTCGTTTTTTCCTGCTGTCAAGCATTTAAATACATCTTTCTCAAGACGTTAAGCTTTCATTGCTGATTTTCCTTCTTCGCCTGCAGCTGGAGTTTGTCAGGAAGCGATACCACAAAGACATTCTGTGCAGCCCCGTGTTGATGCTAAATTTCTGCCCCGACTTGCTGCGTGAACCTCTGGAAGTGCACAAAGCCACCAGGGAGCTGCTATTTCTCATTGATCGCAGTGGCAGCATGAGTGGCGCCAACATCCAGCGTGTGAAAGTGAGCAGTAGTCAAAAGCATGCAAATAAAACATGAAGTTCAGATTTGAGAATGTATATATATGTATATGACTCTGGCTCCATCCTGTATATGCTTTCTTATTCTGACAGGAAGCCATGGTGGTGGCACTCAAGAGTCTACCTTCTGGCACAATGCTCAACATTGTGGGATTTGGTACCACCATCAAGCCCCTGTTCACCTCCAGCAAGCTTTGCACTGATGTCAGTATTACCTAGTGAGCTTTGTTAGATTAGGAAATTCCCTGAATTGGGTATTTTTAAAAGATTTTCAGTGTTTTTCATGATATCTGTGAATCCCTTCCAGTAAACGAGAACACACGGAGCATTTGGATGATGTTTTTCTGAACACAAAATGTCATTCAGTCGTTCAGGACTATCTGTTCTGTTTTCTACTCTCTAATCAGGCAATAGGTCAGTTCTTGGGTTGCCTTAGTAGCAGAGTATCAGGTTTTATCCAGACCCGGGGCTGCAAGCACAAACAGTCTTTCCACATTCTCCTCGCCATATGGTGGCCTTTCATGCATTTTCACTTAGGCAGGACGTGTCCCTCCATCTCCTGCTCTGACAGCTATGTTTATCCACCGTGTGAACTGAGGTCATTTTAAGGCAGGTGCTAATGTGTGTTTGTTTGTGCTGTCTTTATTAGAGAAGGGTTGATTTAATTTGTTGCTTCCCTCACAGGCTAATTAGTGCATCTGATAACAAACAGTAAATTTATCCTGGCAACATGTTTGCACAGGCGCTGCGGTTCGACAGGAGTTGTTTGCTTCTCCCTCCTTTACTCAGGATCTGATTGCATCCCCACTTTAATCACTTGTGTGTTTGCGTGCAGGTCACACTAACTCAGGCCTACGAGTACGTCCAGAGGATGAGAGCTGACATGCGAGGCACCAACCTGCTGGGGGCGCTCTTCTGGGTCTATCAACAGCCCATGCAGCGCTCGTACCCTCGCCAGGTCTTTATTATTACAGATGGATCCATCAGCAATGTAGCTAGAGTGCTGGAGCTAGTACGCAGAAACGCGTGTGCTGGCAGGTATGGATATCATGTGCGAAGGAGGGTACAGAGGGAGCAGCTAGTTATCTATCATGACAAGAAACAGATAAAACTGACAATAGTTGCAACAGCTGGTTAATAAAAATGCATTATTAAATAAACCATTAAATCAGTGAGGTTAGGAAGCAGGAGATAAGTAAAGGAGAGTGAATGGAGGCAGAACCAGGTGAATAACATGACAGAGACAGTATATGGGGGAGGACAGCAAGAGAAACGGAGCGTGGACCCAAGCAAACAGTGATCATAAAGACCTGAGAGCAAAGCTCTGTGGAAGAAAGAAAAGAAAGGCTTGAAGTATTTTTCAGCCCCGCCCAGTAATCCCGCTAAGTGCTCTCCTCTGCAGTAAGAGTCACGCCCCTCTGGTTTTCCCCAGATGCAGAATGACTCCATTTATGCCTTATTAGTATTCGCCTGTCGGACTGACTTTCTCCACTGTAATTTTTCGCTGTTCTTTAGCAAACTATGAACACGTTTGTTCGTTTCTTTATTCTTATGGAAAACATCTAATTCTGCCCAGTGTTAATTAGATTGCCATCTCACTGCAGCCTGCAGCTGAGAAGGTGTTGTACATCATTTTGAGCTTCTGTTTCCATATTTAGCCGGCCAGACTGCTGCTCAAGAACTCAGCCTTTTTCAATTATTCCGTCCCCTGAGCCATTTAAACTCTTAGCTAGCCAAATGGCTGGTGATCTCCACCAGTGTCTGTTTGATGACTCTACATTTTCTATTTGTAAGCGACATAGAAGCAACATTTTTGGTTATTTTCAGGCTACTTCAATAGACATAAAAAATAAACTGTTATAACACAAACAGTGAAAATCATCCACAATTTAATATCATAATTAAATTTTCTCTTGTGACGTGATAAAAATGTAATGTACACACTGTATCACCTTTGCAGATGCTTTGGCCTAGGCCTTGGTCCACGAGCCTGCAGGAGACTCCTGCAGGGCGTTGCCAAACTGACAGGAGGGACTACAGAGTTCTTGGATGATGAGGAGAGACTCCAGCCCAAGGTCAGCAGCGCTGCAGCACTGCCACCTATTGGAGTGAAAAGAATTGCAAATTAATTAAAAGCAAAGTCTTGAAAGAATACATATGTAAACCTTGGGGCATTACATTAGCATTTCAGCATAGAGAAAAGCAACTAGCAGTCGTAAAGTGTAATAACTACTCAAGCATTTAAGTATAATTTAGAGTTATTTTACTTTAGTATTTTCATAGTATGGCTTTTACAGTTAGTTTAACAACTGTTAGCCATTGAAGATATACATGTATAAGTTTAAGTTTACCAATTTTTTAGCTTATGACAAATCACGGAAAAAGTGTTTTTTCAATTAGTTTGATAAGTTTACTTCTTCTCCCCATTTCTGCAACAGTTAATCAAGTCCCTGAAGAAGGCCTTTGAACCTGTTCTGACTGATGTGCGGATCGACTGGTATCTGCCAGAAAACATGGAGGCTCTTCTTACACCCAATGAAATCCCTCCACTCTACCCCGGGAATCGCCTCATAGGATACTGCACGCTTTACGACATGACCAGTTTCAAAGCAAAAAATGCAGAGGTATTACTCTGTGTGCATTACCATGTAAAATATTAAGTCAGCACTTATTTGTTTATGTTGCTTCAAGTGAGTCAAATGTTATTGTATTTTTTACTGTGTTCTTGAGCAAGAGTTCTCCAGGGTTTCTGAAACTCTTGCAGAGTTTATCTTTGGACATTTGCTGATTTTTCGCTCATTGTTAGTCCAGTCCTTGTAGCTGACCAACGTTAGAGCTATAACTGACCTATGAATCATTCAATCATAAATAACACACCAAACTAAATGGATGAACCAGTCTTGCGTCTCCACATAACAGACAACTTAGCAAAGAACAAATGTTAAATTGTATCTTTAGGCACTTTGTTCCCATTCCTTTAGTTGAATCTATGACAAATGTCAAAGATAACACAGTTTGGCAGGGATAAAGTATTATTTTTGCACCTGGAAACCTATTCCTGAAGAACGCTGCCCATAGTTCAGGCTATGTTAGAGAAAAAAAGATCGTCATACCAAATATTGACTTTGTAGAATTCTAATGAGCTTCAAACTCTTTCTTTTTGCTTTATAAGCTGTATTTTTGTACATGTATATTTTAATACATTGCTGAAGCCATTTCCAGTTTTTCTACCAAAATATGCAGAAGTGAGGGTTGGCCCCATATTTTTGCACAGTACTGTACCATTTTTTAAAATGTAATCTTTGTATTTTATTTTTTGGCTTCAGGAACAGAGCTACAAAGATTTACTTCGTGGTTCTACGGGTTCAGTTTTTGGCCAGTCGAACGATGAGCTTTCACCTCCTCCTGCCTCTGAGCTCATGCCTGTGGTGACATGTGCAGATGGCACTGAGTTGGAGGAAGCACTGAGGGAAATTTCTAGAGAGATATCCTCTGAGTTCTCCTGTGCCAAAGACACAGACACAGGCACCAGTCCAGGTTGGTCACTCATCACGAACATTTACATTTGCCAGCACACTTTAAACCACAGTGGCTGGCTAACAACAGGCTTTTGTCCACTATAGGTGTGGAGTTGGACTGGTCCAGCGATGTGAGGAAGAGGATCCAGGAGAGCTCTTACATTCAGGAGCAGTACGTCCTCACTCGCTGCTCACTCAGCAGTGAACAAAGTCTACAAACGCAGTCCCACTCTCACATACATGCCTCAAATTCTGACGGGGCCTTTCTCTCCAGCTCTCACTGCTCTGGTCCAGTGCTCGATACAGGGTCTCTGCCCCAAGGCCTCGAGAAGATGCCTCCTCCAGAACAGAGATCATCCCTGTCTCGCTGGGCAGACTCATCGTGGCAGCAAGACCTTTCAGTCAAATCCCCGGACAGTGGGACCAAAAAAGTAAGACTAAAGACTGACAGACTTTTTTTTTTTTGGAATTTAGTAAGTAATTGGGAACACAGAGACAAAACAAGACGTGAAAATATAACAACTATATATAACTATAAAATTCTATCTTTCCTTTGGAAAAAAGGTCATATCAATTAAAAAGACTGCTTATTTGAGTCATGTACAGCTGAAGCACACAGTCAGTATATCACAGGAGGTCGCTGCAAAGTTATTCTTGCAACATGGCAAATACATTTTAATCTAATGACCGTAACATACTGAACATTTTGATATATATCACTGCAGAGAAAAGCAAAATGATACCCAAACCTACTTCTCTTTGCTTGTCCCCCCTTTTACAACCAGAAAGGGTGTCTGGATGGAGCTGAGGAGTCTCGTAGGAGACAAAAAGCACTAGCACGTTCGACGATGGCAGCGCGAAGTTTTTCGTCCCCCCAGGGTGAATTAGAGATGCATCGGCTGAGAAGGGCTCTGGAGAGGGTCTCCTTTGACCAAACACTGGGAGGGAAGCTGGAAGAAAGTGACGGGGAGACAAAGCCAACACCACGAGGGACAGCGTCCCACAGAAGCCTCACCGACTCCAGTATGTTTCATTGCAAAGAAAATAGGATCATATTTATTTATTCAGTCCCGTAAAATTTCTATCCTATTTTTCGCTCTGCCCCTTAGATGGACTCTTGTTTCCCGCCTCCCCTCTGGACTGGGACAGTTTCACAGATCCAGAGTATCTCTTCACTGCTGTCCCGCCTGACAGTCCTCCCCCAGGCCAGTGCCGTTCCCTTATTCATGGTGTCCTGAGTGGCAGGCCTGTGTCCTGGGAGGTCACTGTAGACCTGGGGCACCTCTGGACCCCTGAGAGTCAGGACATTGAAGTAAGTGGGGTATATGGAAGGGGAGGTGAAGAAGGAAGAGGAGGGAAATCGTGGCAGGAGATCATTCACCAACTGACCGCTCGCTCAGTTATAAGAGACTTTGAGAAAATGGCAGAGAAAGAGAGCGACATTGGACATGGTGGGCGGTTTACCGGTTGCTTTTTCCTACTGATTAATGTGCCGTTATCTCCAAACTACTGTGCATCTCTTACTATTCCTCTGTTTGATGGCTTCTTAGGCTCAGCGAAGCGATATCGTACAAAGGCTATCCAGACAAGTAAGCACTGTAACATCATCTGTATGTACACAGCCTTCACTACCACTGACAGCAATCCCAACAAAGGCTTGGCTGACGTGGATGTGCAAACCACAGGTGTGCCACCCACCAACACACGTACACAGAATAAACTCTCAGCTCAACTTTCATCCAGGAAGTTTTGTTTACTTGTCAATGATAATAAGATATCTGTAAAGAACAATTCTGATCTCCTCATTGGTGTTATGAGGAATCAAGCATTAGAATTTGTCTTCTCTTTGAAGCCTGGTTTTATGTGTATGCTAGTTTAGAGCGTGCAGCTTGAAATACTTTGGCAGTAACAGGTCTGTATAATTCTGTACTTGTGTCTGATCCCCCTGACCTTGATTTGGATAATGGAGGGATGGACGGACAGATGGAAGGAAAATCAATAGCTCTTCTGAATTCTCTAACTTAAGGAAAACAGTGCTAAGTGAATTACAGAAGCACCATTTATATGTTATTTTTATTTATTGTTGGATTCAGTTGATATTTTTAAGGGTCCACATTGTGTTCTGTTTATTTGTGTGTGTCTGCAGGGCTACATTTGGGAAACAGGCAGGCTTTTCAGTCAGGCATTCGTAGGCAGAGGACTTATTCTGTAGGTCTGGGCAGACGGCACACCACTGGAGACAGTGCAGAGGTGGAAGACACCTGGAACTCTACAGGTAAGAACGACCGAATGATAACAGCACCCATTTCTGTTATCAAGACTTTAGGTCATCAACAATCTTTGTATCTCTCAGACAGAGATGACACTCCTGCCTCACCCTGTAGTGTAACATCCTGGGACTCTAGTAAGTACTGCTGTCCGTTCGCTCAGGGAAAACTCTGGTGTAAGTAGTCTCGAGGATCGAGGCTTCTGAAGAGAAAGCTGTGGTGAGAAGGAGAAAAAGGAGGACCCCTCTCCCCCGACTCCATTACACACACAACTTGTGAAGAAGCTCTTAAAGGATCAGTTCATCTAAATAAATCTTCCTTAACTTTATTGGTATCCAATCGCACAGACATATTTGCTTTTATTCATTTAGTTCCAGATCCATGTAAAAGACCTGTGATCAGTTTTGTTTAATCTGGATGAGCTGAGCCTTTAAGCACAATCAGAAAACACCACTTTTATCACTGAGCTGATAAAACAATACAATTTAATGTTTTAATGTCATCCCAGGTGTAGGGGGCAGCTCCTACTACACTGCAGCCATGGCAACAGGCACCCCGAGCACTCGCTCACAGCGATCTATAGAGAGCAAGTCAATGGAGAGCTTCTTTGGCACCAGGTAAGACTTTCATATTAAACTCTTTTAACAGTTTGTGTGAGACTGACAAAGATGCAATAAAATAAACAGCATGAAAGGACTAAAAGGCGCTAAAAACCCCTAAGAAGTAAGACACGAAAACAAATACTGTAGTTTCTTGAAAAGTTCCTACTTTAAAGTTGTTCATGTATACACTCCTGTTTGTGCACATGTTACTTAAATGTAAGAAATGAGCCACAGCATCACCACTCTGTTTACCCACATCTGTAAATGTCCTGAGAGTGAATGATGGTCAATTTACTGAAGTTTAAGAGTTAATAAATATGTGAAAACAACTCGGCCCTGGAACTCATACAGCACAGACCGTAGGTTCTAACCGTGATTGATGCAGTGAATGTTGTTCAGGTCAGGGTTCATCTTTTCACGCAGGCATATGGCTGTTCACTGCAGCTGCACGCTAATTCAAACCCAACAACCCTTACACGTGACATTTCTTTAGCGACTCCCATCACAACAAAGGTTTCTAACTGCAAATTGTCAAAACTCACCGTTGTAGTGAATTCTGATGTAGATGATAAGGAAGTATTCATAGGATTTCTTTTTTGCGAGGCTCCTGTTAAATCTGACACTCTGAATCCATGTAATTTGTCTTTTGTTTAGTTAGCCGTAGTGTTCACACTGAAACAACAGTGTTATAATGACATGCAGACCACAAGGGTGTACGCACAACTCCCACATCTCCACTGGCAAATTGCACTCTCTTTAAATGTTAGACTTTTTTTTTTAGCGTACCTGTTTTGTTCTGTTTTGTTTTTTTTAATTCCAGGTTCCCGCTGGGCAGGCTCAGGTCCTCCATTTCATCAGGAAAGCAGGTGCCTGTCAAGTCCCACTGCTTATCTGCCGAGACTGAGAAACAACCTGAAAGTGAAGCTCCAGACTACCTCCCCCTGGTGAGCTGTGCCAACATGGAAAACAGTGAAGTGCTAAAGTTGTGTCCACTTTATTTGTTTACCCAGCACACAATACATACCATCAGCTCCCAAATTCATTCTGCAAACTCCTGGAGTCAGTCGACATTTAAAGGCAGAAGAACTTTGGAAAGTTAAACCACCTGCTATGACAAATAGTGTGCAAAAGAGAAACACTGCCACGTTAAAGGCAAAGTGCATTTGCAGCATCGTAATACTGTGCACTCATCTTCAAGTGTGCTCATTACCCATGTCTGTTATGACTCCTCAGGTTCGTCTGCAGCTGGCATCAGGAGCTTTTCTTCTGACTGAGATCTACTCCGACTGTGTCCAGATTCCTCTGGACCGCCTTAAAAGAGCATCGCCATACAGTCTCCACCGCCATAGTCTCAGCCCAGCCTTACGCTGCACATCTCCCAGTGCTCCATCCTTGTCCACTACTGCCAAACCTCCTGGTGCTCCCTCTGGTCACCATGTTACCTTCTCTCCTTCCGCTTGCTCCTTTGTCAGACCAGCCATTCCACCTTTCCACCACACTCCAGATGATACTCCCCTAATTTTGGAATCGAGGCTTCGCCGAAGATACCTCTCTGACCAAGACCCTGTCACCTCTCCCACTGACCTCCCCAGCTCTGAAGAGGGTTCTTTGGAGTTATCCATCAGCCCCTTTCAGAACCAGAACCTCGGCCAAGCAGACAGTGGCCGTGGGTCAGAGACAGATATATATGAAGGCTCTACACCTGAGCAAGCTTACCTCCAAGGGAGCAGCCAGTTGGCTCAAGAGGATCTGGAGGGCTCAACTTGGGCCACAGCTGTGGCCCTAGCGTGGCTAGAGCACCGGTGTGCCGGCTACTTTATGGAGTGGGAACTGGTAGCAGCAAAAGCAGACTCATGGCTGCGCTGTCAGAAGCTGCCCGAGGGACTGGACATGGCAGGACTTAAGGGAGCAGCCAGACAGCTGTTCCTGCTGCTGCGCCACTGGGATGAGAACATTCAGCTGAACATGCTGTGTTATAACCCCAATAATATGTGAGACAATCATCTCAGAGGAAACCAAGCCAACTCTGATTGTTAGCATTCTCACCATTTCCCAATGATAGTGACTCTAAATGCCTTTACATGGAAAAATCCTGTTTTATTAACTTAGGCAGTGCCAAGTTCATTCTAATACTACATGCCATAGACCAGGGGGCCTTTTATGATCAGTGTGCTTTATGCAATCACAAATATGCCTTTATCATCTAAATGGGCTTTTTGTAGTCTAGCTTTTAGTTTGCAGCCAGTATAATATACCACTATACCAAATATGTAATCACAGTTACTGTAAAATGAAGATTTTGATTATCAAGATGATTATTTGATAAATTAAACAAAGATGAGCTTTAAACAGTGAAATGATTGTTGGTTAAAATAATAAAAAAACACACTAAAATTCAACCATTTGTTGTATTGTGTAACAATGAAGACCACACGGGTTTAGTAGAATCCATTTGCCGTTTCAGTCTACTGCATGTTTCTCACATTAAATCCATCTATGAGTGCGGCCACTCACAACAGAGGATGACAAGTTACAGAAATCAGACAAACAGACTGATTGTCCACAGCTGACTTTTACACATTTGTGTAAAAATACAAAAAAACATCCCCTTCGATAGAGAATACTTATGTTTCATAACTGTGGCAGAGGAAATGCCACAAGCTTACGCTTGCTATGCAGTTATTTTAAAGCTTGGTGTTCAAGTTCTTATGCACATTATTGACACTTTCAATATACGATCATCTGAGCACCAGTAAATAAAAACTTGAGATGTTATCAGCCTACATGACTAGACCAGAGGAATTATGGACTGAGTGTAGTTGTACCACAGTAAGTGGGAATAGAGCCCATGTAATCAATTCTTTCCACACAGCATAACATCCATGACATTCTCATAGCCTCCACTCTTCTTATTTTCTATCTAAAACTAAACCTGAGAATTCTTATTTTCTCTTCTTATCTCTGCAACTGCATATTATTCCATCGTGTGGGCATCAGTCTGCACACACATGACGCATCCTTCACTTTAAGCAGTGAGAAGCTTTAAATGGCTCCTTTAATTCACTTATAAACAGTCTACCACAGCGACCGCCCTTTGCACTGGTGCTGTCAGGATCAAAGACAGGAGGATGGAGCGGGCTTGTCGTCAGCTGATTCGGCCGAATAATACTTCTGGTCCGATCAGGCCGGGGCTCAGTGGCGTTTGTCCTTAACAGCTTTCTGCTCTTGTGTTTCTGCTGCAGCTGAAAGCAAAGGTGGAGCTAGCCAGAGACATAACAGGATGATGAGGTGACAGACGTGAAGGGCAGCTGAGCTGCTGTTAGTAGAGGGATAGGTGTTCCACGAAAGCTCGATCAGACCCAGGATCAGGACCCTGCATGCAAAAATAAAACAGTTTTTCATTAAGATGTGGCAGAGTGTTCAGGGAGGTGCTATGCTTCAGGACTTATGATTCTGTCTCACCTGAGCAGATGGGCCAGCTTCTTGACACCTCCACTCCACAGCAGGTAAGGCAGCGAGTGGAAGTACCAGACGTAAAACTGGTAGTGCAATGAGCGACTGAAGCACATGCCGATGAAGTTAGAGGTGAACAGAATCAGCACAATCTGTGATTTTCAGATAAGGACAAAAAAAGGCATGTCTGGAAGATCATATGAAAAAATCTGCTAAGCATTGTTTTACCATGTCCTGTGTCCTGTAAAGAGAATGTTCAAAGCAAAGCTAATTTCAGGTGCTCACTTGT
Organism: Perissodus microlepis; assembly: GCF_051167445.1. Classification (NCBI taxonomy): domain Eukaryota; kingdom Metazoa; phylum Chordata; class Actinopteri; order Cichliformes; family Cichlidae; genus Perissodus; species Perissodus microlepis. Next base: position 14,521,751 of record NC_140478.1, read on the forward strand.
CACCAGGTTTCCCACAACAGGTAGCACCACAAGTTTTTTTGATTTTGCAGAGTTTTGGAAAAGAAAACCTTCTTTTTCCTGTGAATCTATGTCTGTCTCCTCTGGAATACAGTGGAACTTTAAGCGCTAAGTTTTTGGTTCTCTGTCCAGAAATCTTGACCCAGTTACTCAAAATAATTAAGATCCACAAATCTTGCTGAGAGGAGTTTTCTGTATGATTTTTTTCATTCTGTCAACAAGGCCTGCAGATTCATATTAACATCTAACAACAGACTACAGAAAAATATTTTTCATATTAAAGACAGGAGTAGATTGAAATGGAACAAAAGGATATGATCCACAGTGCTTTTCTGAGCTGGGATTTTCCTCTTGCCTGGTTCCTTTAGAAGTTCAAAGATGCTTTCTCCTGGTCTGGTGCCACAGAGAGAATATGGTTATTTGCCATTTTAGAGATCTAGGAGGTACGTGTGTATTAGTAAAACATATAACTTTAAAAAAAGGTTTCCGCTGCTGACTGATGAGAACTCTGAAATACCAACAATCATTTAGTGCTGTTACTAGAAATCAATTGCATTTCCTTGTGGCCTAAATGTCTCTGCAGAGTATAAAGTAGTGACAATCCTGCTGAAATCGCCTTCCAGTTTTTCATGACACCTGTCATGCATTGTCATAATGATGTGGTTTTGATCAGTATGTTATCATGCAAAGCATTTATAAATGTAAAAAGAAAACAGTGTTCCCAGTGTATCCCTGGCACATTCAAAGTCTATCTCACCTCTTCCAGCGGCGGAAGGCAAAGAGCAGCAGGGTGAGCAGATGAGCGGCCAGCAGGAGTAAGTGGAAGTAGCGATTCAAAAAGAGCCATTCTGGCAGGAAGCGCCAGTTGACCGTCCACTTGAACATGAACTGGCGGCCAAGATCAAAGGCACGGCTCATGTAACCAACGGGATTCTCTAGGAGGAAAGGGAGCCCCAACACAACCTGCCACATAAGATAAAGAAAGAGATGATAGCAAAATACAGTCATTTGCTAAAATTTACTGTGGACAGAGTACTACAGTCAAGCTGTACCTGTTTTTATGTGTATATTTACCTGTATGCCTGCACACAGCGATAACTTGGGGATCGTCTTCATTAGACCAAACTCTGACAGGAGGAGGAAAAGTAATCCAGGGGCAAAGAGAAGCACGTTCATTTTCACAGATACTGCTAAACTGTCAGAAAGAGGAAAAGATTGAGTTGTAATTTCATCTTGCTACTCTCAGGAAAAATTAACAATGACAATGTAGAAGGTATGTAACACATTAAAGATGTACAGGTGCCACTTGTTGATTTAGGGAAAGCCAATAAATGAGTATCCGCTTCAAAGAAGAGTGCACACTTGCCTGTAGAGGCCACAGCCCAGAGTCCAGTATCCATCTATGAAGAGATTGACAGCTGCAAACAGCAGCATCATGGCCACTGGGTCATTAAAGAGACGGAGCACAAAGATGGAGTGGATCCGATAGGATGCACAGCACACGAAGAAGAACACATAGGGAGGAACCTGGAGAAAAAAAAGATTTAATTATTTGTGAGATTAATTATTAGAAGAAACGCTAAAGAGATTAATTCTGCAAGTGGCTCAGAAAAAGAAGAGCTGCAAGCAGAGGAAAAGGGAGGTCTCAGTATTTTTGTGGTTCTGGCCCTGGAACCCAGAACCAGATATGCAACAGAAAACTAATGAATTAATGTGTGAGAATATTCTGAAAATAACATTAAATTTTGTTTCTGTAGGGTATAAAAGTTGAATTGCACACAAGGACACGCCCATGTTTCAATGAGCGTTTTAGCAAAATGACATGCTGCTTAATATATAGGGTTCCTGGCACATTAGTATTAACATTAGGCTCACCTTTTTGGTGCGATAGTATATTCTGAAGACAAGCAGCAGTGTGAGGAGGTAGAAAAAAGCAAAAATGTACTGGCCCAGACGGATGTTCACCCCATGGCCGGTAATGTAGTAGAGAGCTGTGAAGATGTAGACGAACCCAGCTGGGTACCTACAACAACAGTGTTCCAAATTATCTAGGAGACCTGCACTGAAAAGCGTGGTATGGAGAGAACTACATCATTTTGAAACTCACACCAAAGGGCCTGTGTCCCCTTTCAGCTGGGTGTAGTCATAGGTGCCATTGATGACTCCTTCCACTTCATCCATGTATGCTTTCCAGTCGATCTCAGTGTCTGCAGTACATAATAATATTAATAATAATGATGATGTGGATGTGAATATCTTGATGCATGCTCAACAGTCATGCTCAGTGATGACTATAGGTTCTGGAAAAGACAACTCAACCAGAACAAACAATCAATTTAAGAAGGAGAAAATATTATTGGTATTTTTCTGTTGCAGTTCCGTCTTGTATGTGGACGTGTAAAAAGTGAGCAGTTACTATGCCTTTAGAAGTTTACTTCTTGTATTTACTATTGAAACAGCTACCTTTGGTTGTATATAGTCTTAAAAGTAATGGACGTTATTTGACGTTGGGAGAGAGTAAATCATTGTATTTGGTCATGCAGTGACAGTAAATTCCCTTTGACAGGTGGCAGGCTAAGCTAACACTTTTCTGACGCTAGCTACTTAGCCTTCAGCCGCGTTCAGATAAACGTCAAAATACAATAGCGTGCTAACTAGTCGACCAGCTACTTACATGCTACTTTCTGTATGACCCACACATTGATGCCGATCTCCAGGAACCACAAAACTGAAACCACCAGCAAGGTGTATTCCGTCTTGAACAAGAGCAAGTACTTGTCCTGCCAAAGCGTATGGAGTTTCCCCCACAGCGGGGACGGGGAAACGGGAGACTTTCTCCGCACACCTCCAACTCCTGCCATGTTCGCGGCGTAGCGACGTGTACGCGGAGGCCGTAACTGACGCATGCGCCCAGACTTCGTCACGTGACAATTCTGTCACCGCACGTCAGATACACGGTGCTGCAGAGTGAATACTGGGAAGGTTTCGTTTCCTTTACAGGTATAAAAAACAAACTTATTATTAGTTCTAATTCTTGTTGAAATATATGTGTTTTATAAACTTATAAGTGTTTCTTATATGACTGTTTAAAAAAAATCTTTAGAGGTCACTGGAGCCATGGCAACGTTAGCTGGCTAGCAGCTAACTTTGTTGTAGGGAAAACGATCAGGAGAATAACAGCATGTGAACATGTTTTAAAAGGCACAGCAAAGAAATGAAACTTCAGACAATGGAAATACATTTTATTCAAGCTTTCCATCAAATAACGCGTGACTGCAGCTTGTTGAAGTTTTGATTTTAATGTCAGAGTGATCAAGAACAGCTTAAGTGTCCAAAATCATTTTCCTTCATATTATGGAGTCACATTTGTTTGTTTGCTTTTCCCATTTTTATTTGTTCTCCAGCTTTTTCTAACTCTTACCTTAATAAGCTGGTTTGTCTTTTCTGTCATATTCTATTATATTTTTGAGCTCCTGAGTCACTTTGCTGTACGCTGCATCTTGATGTTTTTGCTGCTGGACACCAGAAATAAATTTCACAGAGAAATTGTTGGAATAAATATGTCCTGTGCCTTTGATCAGACCAGAGAGAAATTTAGCAGTCTCATTGGCATCATTTTAAAATTCAATCGAAGCAGTTATGCAGCTGTTAATAATTTGTTGTTTCTTATGGTATTTCAACATAACCTCGTTTGTGCGTGGTGGCATTTTGTTGTGTTTGATTTTTGTATTATAATGTGTGTATGTATGATATATATTGTGTATGTCATTGGGATGGGCATTGCTAACCAGCTTGGGCTATGAATGTTGTGGTATATTTCCTGGTTTATGTAACACACTTCGTCCTATGTAAAAATATGTAGAGGAAGCACACAGTAAAGATGCACAGATGTAGTAAAGGAGGACATGCACAGGGCTCATGTAACAGATATGGATCTAGGGAGGTAGCTAATCTGCTGTGGTAACCCCTAAAGGGAGAAGCTGAAAAACGAGGAAGACTACCTGTTGCTAGCTTTTTATCAACATTAATCCCATATTTTTAATTCGCATTGTGAAAACAAAAGACATGCTGGTAAGTCTGTATTAGAAGAAAATAATGTTCCTCTTTATCACAAAAGGCTGCAGTGCAAAATGTATGGCAGATAATTAACACTGTACATAGTTAGAGGCTATATTATCAGTTCCTTTGTTATGTCCCACACGTACCTCAAATCAGCCAGTAATCACTGCCACATAGTGTAGGCACATCAAAGCATGTCACAACATAGCCATGAGCCCCGCAGCTGTGGGTTTACAGACAGGTGATTATTCTTTCTTCTTCTTTTATGTTTGTGCAGGTGCTCTTGGAGCCGTTACAGGAGACACAGGGCCAATGGAAGGATTCTTCGTGACAATTTCAGAGGCAGCGTGTCTTGGAGTGAGCCTTGCTCTCTCAGGCTTCTCCTTCTACCTATATAAGAAGAGCCGAACAACAATAGACAAACTCAACGTGAGTTGTTAATTTTGTGTAATTAGCTTTATTGGAAGACTAAACCTCTAAGAAGCTTCTACTTCAAACCCCTCATTAGAGATTACAGCTCATATGTTTTTGATGGAAGAGTTAAGGTCCCTTCTCAGATGTTAGTAATTTTTTCAGAGATGTGAAGAATTAATCTGGGTAGAGAAATAACACAACAGGATGTGGAGTAGTTTAAATGTATAAGGTGAGCCATATATCACAGTAACATTTAGTTTATCTTCACCATATTGCATTACACACTGTAAAAACAAACTTGCATCGCTGTTATAAAGCTGTAGGTGAGAACAGTGAGCACATCTGTGGCTATATTGCACTAAAAAGTTAAGATGGAGAATTTGGACAAAAATGCAAAAATTTGGCATTCTGAGAATAAAAACAAAATGTCAAGAATAAAACTGAAATAGTATTTTGAAGGAAAAAAAAATCAAACTTGGAAGTGTTGGCTCCATTTGTGCAAGAAGAAATAGTGGCAATGGACAGATGCAAGGGGGTGTTGTATCAGAAGATCAGGCTGCAACTGACATTTCACAGATGAACGTGAGACATTTAACGAATGACCGTTTCGTGTAAAGTTTTATTCTGTACTTCTGAAACCCGTCATCCTTTTTATTCAGTTTTTAGCTGTTTATGTTGTGCACTTTTAGTCTTTCTGTGTTTCTTGATTACATCCTGATTGTTCTTTTAGCTCATGCCATTTGCATCTGTCTTGATGTAAATCCATGAGGATCTTTTAGGGACATATCTTTTCTTTTTCTCAAACTAAACTGGTTCTTTTGAAAGATTTACTATTACAACCAGTCATTTATAGAATTAATAGCAACACTGTGATTGCTAGCACTGCACAGAAAAGTACCCATTTACAGCCAGCTGATTAACACACACCAAAGACATAAAACCACTGGGAAAGCAAATGCATGACTTATTAATTAGTCAGTCTTATTTACTGCGTGTGCTCCATGTTTCCAGAATGCTCCACGGTTACCCATAGATAAAAAACTCAAGGACATCTTGAAAGTTACTCCAGGAGCGTGTCTACGGTATGTCGTCATTGAAGGTAATCAGTCTTTTGTTTGTTTTTGATAAGGACTAGTACATTTATTTATTTTTTTAATCTGAAAACTTGTATACCGGCCTGCCTCTCATTCCCTGTTTCTGTATGCGTGCTCGTATACATTTTAGGTGGTGTAAAACCAGCTGGAAAGCCTCTCATTAGTTGGTACAACAAAGAAAATGTTGGTGTGCTGCGTAGATTCATGGTGAAAGAACACAGGCTGTTGTGGAACGGATTTTTACGTACATGGTGAGAACATCATCAGATCAAGCTGAAGTTCCAGTATCATCTAACATTTTCTCCTTATTATCAGATATGCAAACTGTTTCTCACGTTACCTTTGCAGGATGGATAATGAACGACTGTTGCATGAAAACATAGAGGCGGTGCCCTTTTTATTAGTGGGACTGGATAATACCGAAATCAGAGTCTTGTCGCCTTTACAGGCCGCTGGGCTGGACATGGAGGTCACATATGAGAAATTTCACCAGGTCAGTCACAGTTTGGGTGACCTCATGGGACAGTACTTTACTGGGGAGAAGCCAAAAGGTCAACTGGAGATCGAGGAAATGCTCAAAGTAAGTCATTCTATTCAAACTTGAATGAATTAGTGTTCACTTCATAAAGCCCAATTTGTTGTCAATATTAAAAATATATTCTTATTAATAAGTGCCACACCTTTTTTTCAAGGTGGGGACAAATCTTACAGGTGTAGGCGAGTTGAATCTGGACATAGATGGCACTCTGAGTCTCCGACCCCCTTCTAACGGTTCACAGTACTTCCTGACCCCAGCGGACTTCGACGCCCTGCAAGGGGAGAATGAAGACATTGCTTTTTGGTGGAAAGTGTTGGCCATTACTTCTGCTTTGGCAGGGGCAGCAATCATTTTCTGGGCCGGGTTACGCTACTACCGCCACCTTAAGGCTCTCAGGGAGCAGGAACGGGAAAGAAGGGAATTTAACAGACTGCAAATTAATGTACCAGACCAGGACAACCTTCAAGACGTGGCCATGTGTGTTATTTGCCTCAGTCAGCCCCGTAACTGTGTCCTGTTGGACTGTGGACACGTGTGCTGCTGCCACACCTGCTACCAGGCTCTGCCACAGCAACACTGCCCTATTTGTAGACAGAGCATTGTAAGAGTGCTACCTCTATATCAAGTCTGACGTATTTGTGGAATCGGGTCACTTCAGTAGAAGCTTCACGTCTAAATTGCTTAACTTATTAAATTCAAAATTAAATGTGAGTCATGTTGTGAAAACATTTTGTCCATAATAGAGATTTGTTGTGGGAAATATGGGGATATAAAGCAAGTCGAAAAAATGTGTAAACTTGTGCAATACAGATGTTTGTTTTGCTCAGTGCTCATGTGCCTTATTTTACCATTTTCTGCCGAGTGATGGTACTTTAAAGTAAATAGAGTGATTATTTTATAGTGCTTTCCTACCCTACCTGAGCACTCAAAGCACTTTACACAACTTCTCTCATTCACTGGTTCAAGCACTTTTTTGCTGTGATTTTTCTACGTAGGTTCTTTCTACCTAACAGTTACAGTGATTCGTACTCTGATGGATGAATCAGAGGAACTTGGGGTTAGTATCTTGATCGGGGATATTTGGCATGCAGACTGGAGCAGAGTTCAGACAGTTTAATTTCCATTCTTGTTTGTATCGGAAATTTACTGAAACCCAAATAAATCTAATGTCGAGAAGTTTTACCCTTAGAGTGTATTTAAGTGTATTTAACACATATTTGAGAATCCGTAGTGTCACTTTTAATGTGTGCATGCACACTCACACCCAGTTTATTATGTATTATGTTTGTTTGACTTCTCCTTAATGCAAATATCTTATCAGCTGATCACATGACAGACACTCAATGCATTTAGATGTTCATACATGGCCGTACTGCTTGGAGCTGATAGGAAGGCCAAAGTAACTTGTAAAACGACTCCTTAGAACCAAATTATACAGAAGAGCATCTGAATGGACACATCCAACCTTGAAGCAGATGGGCTACAGCAGCAGAAGACCACACTGGGTGCATCTTCTATGAACAAATAACAAGGAAGCAGGAAACAACCAACGCAGGACAAGAGAAGGAAAAAGACTTAATCTGATGAGTTGTGATTTTTGCTGTGACATTCAGATGGTAGGGTCAGAATTTGGTGTAAACAACATGAAAGCGTGGATCCACCCTGCCTTATATCAGCTACTCAGGCTCCTGCTGATGCTATAATTGTGTGGGGAATATAAATCTGCAGCACCTGCAGGATGCTCTCATATCATTAGACCGAAATCTCTAAGGAATGTTTCCAGCACCGTGTTGAATCTATGCCATGTAGAATTAAAGTAGCTCTGAAGGCTAAAGGGGATCCAAGTCAGTGCTACAGGAAAACTAACAGTTATTCCCCTGGAGGCTTCGGTCAACCACATGCTGAATTAAGCCTCCTATAGGAGTTTCCCATTACATATTTCCACTTGATCAAGTCGATTGATTCAAAGCTCTGGGACACACGGGATTAAGCTCAAGTATGTACAGATCGCATCATCTTATATGAGACTTGGTGACCACCTGCTCATCTTAAACATCAGGAAAGTAGTTTTGTCTTGGCCTGAACAGGCACACATTTCACAGAACTCTAAAGATGGTAGGGGTTCATGTTGGGTTTTCTAAAAACACAAATGCTTTTTTACAGCACCTGGTGTCTGAAAAGACTCGCATATAGTGAGTTATCAAGCACACTACTTCTGTCACCCCTAACCAGCAGTGTCTGTGACACGCCACCTCCAACCTTTTGCTTTTTTCCCAAGCATTGCCACAGAAAGACAAATGTTAACTAGTGTGTGTTTGAGGTGGAAGACGGCATGTGCAAGATGAAAAGTGCAGCATCAGACTCAGGTCAAAGAAGAAACGGGGCAGGTGGATCCAATAAATCTTCTTCAGTGGTCATAAGCTGGACAAATAAAAAGCTCTCTCAGCAGAATGGCAGCTGTGGTTTAATAGGACCAGACTATTACTGCAACCTCTCAGGGCATGGGAGAAAAAATGACATCTGATCTGTTTAACAGAGGATAGCAAGACTTCAGAGCAAAATTGTTGATAGGAAAACTGTCATTTATAGTATGAAAATAATTTCATTTGCTGCAAGTTGTGCAGAGCTCACCCACCTGTCAATACAAGTCATCATTTTTTTTAATTTCCAGTCATTTCTTCGACCACTAGGTGTCACTCTTTCTTCATTTGAGGTGCTGCCCGAGACACTGATTTTAGTAGAGGCTTTCCAAGTCAAATGCAATTATTGTACACTGCAAGATCCTGTTTAATCCATTCTGATAGCTGACAAACAATTTAGATGATATTATTGTTCTCTAATTGGCTCTTCTTCATGGGTGTTAATGTCGGTTGGTGGCGATGGTGAGGGTGGTACATGGAGGTGGTTCAGGCAAGTGGAACCCTTTTCAGCATTATCTCAGCTATCATGAATATATATAATCAAACAATCATCTGTCCTGTTGATCCACTACAGGCCAAAATTATTTTACTGTAAAAATGGATTTCTGTCAAATTTGGTTCAGACTTTCACAGAGGGCAGACGATCCAGCCAAATGAAGTTGACATACGTGGTCTTGAGGGAAATGTCTTCACAGCTGCTTTCAAATTTGGAGCTCAGATGTGTCTCCCACCTAGGAGCAGATGTAATGACTTCACTCAGAGTGTCCACCTGACTTCTCATCTAACACCTTCATGTCAAATCTTCGGTTCATTCATTAGTGTTTGTGTTTGATTTACAGTGAAGAACCTTACAAGGTAATACAGCACCAGCCTTGCAGTTTGTGGTATGTAACATACCAGTGTTGGGTTTTCTTTGTGGTTCACATTCATCCTTCGTTTGTACAATGAAATGCTTTGGATTTCTCTCAGAAAGCGTTCAGATCACAGCAGATGGAGACAAGTGCTGCATTTAGCACAGTAGAATGTAAAATGGCAAACCTCCAGCTCTGAAGACCAAAGTTTTGATAGATCTTTAAAAATCCCAATACACTATGACCTTATGTGGCCGTGCTTCACATAAGAACAGGTAGGGTTGGGGGCTGTTTTTAAAAAAAATTATTTCTGTTTTAGTGGTGCCAGCGAGATTTTAACAGACACTCCAACAGACAGCAGGGGAACGGTAGAGATGCAGTATCTCAGGAGAGAGAGAGAGCCACCACAGCATGCTGTAGTCCCTGATGCCAATTACTGCTGTCACCCATCTGCTTTGGGCATGCAGTGAAACGTGGGATAAGTGACCTATTTTCTGACAGTAGTGTGACTGCGAAACTTCTCCTCACATCAACAAACCGAGTGCTCTCTCCCTGAGAAGAGGAGGACAGGGATGGTATCATAGGAAAATACAAACTGGGCCGATAGAAAACACTGGTTTACTTTAAAGTTTTAGTTTGAGAGGATTACACTGGTTTTTAGAGGGGTAAAAAAAAGTGTCATGATATTTTGCCCAGCGATATAGTGATATAGATTAAAATGCATTAAAGTACTCTAAGAATACTATGAACAAGGGGGCTCATCTCATGCACCAGCAGCCTGAGATAACATCTGAAAATTTTTAAATAAATCAACTCAGTCAAAAAACATCCAACACTGAACACTCAGCTTGACAAAGTGTCCTCCTAATATAAAACTGACTGGCTGTCACCTGAGTCAAGTTAATTTCTGTCTCTGTAGACATCAACCAATATGCAGTTTTCAATGATTTATCAAAGTTGATTGCTACATTATCAGAAACAGAATGCATGTAATTTCCAACTTGACCTCATTCAATTTAAGACAATATCAAGACTGATAGTAGACTGACTGTCTTATGGATACATTATGTTTGACAATCTTATTTTGCAGCAAAAACAATTAAATAGCTGAAGTGAGATCATTTGATCTTCTCTGATAAAACAGATATGGATAAAGTGTAACTTTGCTGTCTGGTGTGAGATTATTACACTATCTTATGCTACATTATACTTCTAATCAAAGAGTTGTTGAATCATTATACGGCTATAGGCCACATTATACCTCTGATTAAAGATTGTGAAACCATTATATAGTTTTAAGTTGCATTCTACTCCTGATTGATTGCAGAGAATCATGGCCTTGCTTTTCTGATTGTAGAAAGAACAACTATACTGCACAGGAAGTCAAGATCAAGAATGTGAATCCTTAGTTTGGAGGGGGGCCAAAGCTATAAGAATGTGAGAAACGGTCAGACACTGCAAGATTTTGCCGGACACCCTCCTGTGCAAATCTCCCATCCGGACGTAATGCTCAAAGTGTTCTATGGAATAAAGAGATTGTTGATTGAGCATTAAACACCGGGTGTTGTTCTTCCTTCAGCCCAAAGATTAAAGAGTTAGAGTATTTAACACTGGTTTTACCGAACTCACTCACATAAGAGTAAAGTACTGCATTCCCATTTTCTTTGGGGTTTTTTATGCTAACTTTGTTACCTGTAGTTGCATTTTCCTCAGGTTTAATAAATATTTCTGTGAGTGTCCTGCTGGTCATTACAGTACAATCGAATATAAATACCGCAGCAAATTAAACATTATAAAGCCATTTACTGTTCTGTCACATGATCAGCTGCTTGTTAATGCAACCAGCCAATCACATGGCAGGAACGAAATGCATTTAGGTATGTAGACATGGTCAAGATGACCTGGTGAAGTTCAAACTGAGCATCAGAATGGGAAGAAAAATGCTGAACTACTGGAATTTTCCCACACAACCAACTGAGAAGAGGAGCATCTCTGAGCGCACAACATAATTTTCACACTTAATGCAGATGGGCTACAGCGTGAGAAAACCACACACTAGGTGGCGCTCCTGTCAGCTAAGAACTGGAAACTGAGGCTACTATTCACATAGGCTCACCACAAGACTGGAAAAGATCTCCTGATAGTCTCACTTTCTGCTGCTAAATTTGGATGGCAGGGTCGGAATTTGGCGTAAACAACATGAAAGCATTATACCTGCTTTGTATCAAAGGTTGAGGATGCTAGCGGTGATGTAATGTGTGTAATGTTTGGGGGAATATTTTCTTAGTACGCTTTGGGCCCCTTAGTTCCAGCTAGCATCATTTAATCGTAGTATCGGTGCTGGCCACGTTCATCTCGTTATGACCACAGTGTACCCATCTTCTAATGACTGCATCCAGCAGGATAACACACCACATCACAAAGCTCAAATCATCTCAAACTGTTTTCTTGAACATGAAAATAATTTTAAAACTGTTAAGATCAGAAATGACGTTGTTGAGAGTAGTAAGAGTGTGCTAGATTCCAAGAAGATGCTTGGTAAGGGGTAATGATTGGTAATGATTATGAAACAACACACAGTACTAAACAACATGAAACATAGACTTGTGATTAAGCTTTCACCTCTGATGTAGATGAGGTGTGGTGGCGGCAAGGAGTGCAGCGTGGCATCTGTGGCTCCAGCGTGCTGCACTAGACAGATGTGAACCTTTCTGTTTCAGCTGTGTACTCGCTGATCCAAGGGCAGGAGCCCTGCCAATGTTCCTGCAATCTACTGGAGCATATTTATGCAGGAAAACAAACAGCATTAATCTTCATGATGAGGAGTGCAGAGACACGCAGCGGTTTCCTTCGGTCAGCAAGTGCAGATGGTGTGTGTATGGCTTTTCTTTCTGCTGGTCCTCGAAGCTACATTTTAAGCTTTCCTGAAAGATGCACCTGCTCCCTCACACACATGCAGGGAGTCATATTTCCATCACTTCACTTTCATTGACTTATATTATTTCTTTTATTTTAATCTACTCTAAAGCTCATAAAGATCACTGCTGTTGTCCATCCTGACCTCACACAAAGTCTTACACCTTAAATGTAGTGCTTTACATGATGGGAACAATTTGTCCCCAGCTAGGACGCGAGTACACACACACACACACACACAAACACAAATCCTAAGGGCTGAATTGATCCTGGCTCTCAGCTCTAGGCTTGTTATTGCTGTTTTTCCTCAGCTAGTGTTCCTAGTGAACAAACTCTGTGTGTGTGTGTGTGTGTGTGTGTGTGTGTGTGTGTGTGTGTGTGTGTGTGTGTGTGTGTGTGTGTGTGTGTGTGTGTGTGTGTGTGCAAGTTCAGCAGAGCTCGGTCTCCTCAAGAGGAAAGATGGGGAGGGGGTGAGTGACTCAGCACGGTGATTCATTTGTAATTTGGAGCAGTGCTTCTTAAGGGTGGGCACACTTGTCAGAGATGAGACTGACTGAGTGAGCCAAATCATTGACAACCGCTGCCTCCTAACAAGCCTGAGAAGAGGGAAAGTACGGGGCAGGGGGAGGAGACATCACACCACGGACAAACATCAATTGCGTTAAACAGAGACAATTCAAATGAAGAGTTTCTGCACATAACTGAGAAGGGTTTAATGGTGCGTACAAGGCAGTGCATCAATAAGGGGGGAAAGCAATAAAGGGAAACGTGACAGTTTGTAAAACATATGCATGTTCCTGCCCTAAATTGAGAACATGAAGCATCACCTGGTACTATGTGGGTTAGCAGGCCAGATTTTCCCCTAAAGCCTCCAAATCTGTCACCAACTGATGACATCATGTGAAATCCCTGGCCCTCGCTTGAACCCGTGAATCAACAACTCTGCCTGTTGACAGCTGGAGGCTGCAGTTTATTGGGCAGGAGGAGTTTTGTGAGTCATCCCTGAGGAATTACATCGCGACCGAGCGGCAGATTTATGATCTCTGATTCACGTCCTTATTCACAGAGCGCGAGAGAAAAATCACAATCACATATTTGAGGATAATTACTTGCAGATATACATGCTGCACTGTATGTCTTCTCGGTCACTTGCAACTTTTTCCCGGGGCCTCTGTGACTGCTTTTTTTGCCATCAGTGAAAGACGACTGTTTGGATTGAATCTGGCTCCAAAGAGCTTGGCTGCATGTTTCATTAGTATAAAGAAATGTTCTCAGAGCTCAGTAATATATTTTGCACGTGGTTATGTGGTCCTGCCAGACGCTCTGAGCTAATTTTCACTCTGTGGTCATTCCACGTCTTATCCCCAAAGGTGCCTCGCCAGCACCACTCACCTCAAGACTGTCAGCTGGCACCTCAAACTGGTCAGTTATGCAGACAGGCTGCTAAAAAAAGATGAAAGGTTATTGGCTCTTTATAGATAGGTCAGCTGGCCCGAGTTGCTGAAACAGGTTTGGTGCAAAAATAATCCTTCTGTCAGATCACTGTTGTAGCTCTCTCTAAGATACCATATGCTCTGAGGACAGAGAGGCGTAGCATATGCAGCAGGGAAAAACAATAACGCTATTTAAAACATTTTTTAAATGTTAAACTATATTGTCTCTGTCCATGGTGCTGAATTGAGTCATTCTTTTATTTTCTCCTGGCAAACTGCCAGTTCAATCAGGTGAGGTTATTTGGAAGAACTGAACGTGATTATACTCCAATGGCCCGTCAGAGCAGAGGGGTGACAGGAATTAGGACTGGACCAAGATGGAGGCTTGGATGGGGCTCTGAGTGACCGGGGTGAGGCAGATATGGGGAGCAGGTGGCTTGCACCAATGAGAGTCTGAAAGGCAGAATGACAGAGGAGTGCTGAGATTTAAAGTAGGCAAGATGGGGGCTGATTGGCTCGGAGAAGGCAGTGTGGGAAAGTGGAAAATCGACAATACTATGTTTTTAATGCTTTTCTGTAGGTGTAAGGTTATACAGATCTTATTACTACAGCTTTTAAAACAGATTAAACCAAAAATTATTGGCAAATGTCTTTGACAAACATGTGACATTTGTATGTATTTGATCGAAACTGACCTGACATTATTGCCGTATTAATAAACTGAGTAAACAATATTTAAGTTCCACAAAAAAAGAACATTTCAGTGTTGCTGCTGAGATGTCCTAACACTACGTCTGCCCTGTACTGAACTAAACACAGGCTGTTGGAGCACCGCGACATTTCTCATAACTCACAAAGTGACACAAAAAAATTTATTTTCTGGCCACAGCTGTGACTTTTCTAATGATGTCGTCAATATGCTCAGACAATGAAAAATAGTGGTCCAGTGTAATTCGCCATAATCTAATTGGCTTGTTCTAGTTTTTGAGACCTGTGCCCGGAGCTGTTAGAGCGCTCTCACTGTAATTTAGATATATTTAAAATCATATGATTGTACAGACCAAGTTTAGCACAGTTGCCAATGTGTCCTAGCACAGCCGATAAATTATTGCAGTAGAATAAAGCACAGTGGAATAATTGGTTTATGACCACAGCATCCTGAGCATGCCTGATCTCTGATCTGATCTTGGACACTGAGCAGGGTCGAGACTGGTTGATGCTTGGATGAGAGACTGCCTGGGAGTACAGGGTTGTGTAAGCTTGGACGCCACAGTGGTGCAGTGAGACGTTTCCTGGTTTGATCCCTGGCTTGGGTTTTCTGTGTGGCATTTGCATGTTCTCCTTGTGCCTGCATGGATTTCTTTTGGGTATGTCAGCTCCCTCCAACTGTACAAATACATGCATGTTAGACTAGGTGGTAGATTAGCCATGGATGTGAGGTAAGTGCATAGAATAAAGAAATGTATGGTTAACACTTGTTTCACTTCCAAGAAGGCAGACTTACTTCTCTAAGCTTTGTGACAGTCTTTCAAAGTTTTTCTTAGAAAATTGGTTACTTTTTCACTAATTTTCAGTCCAGTGCTTGTAGCTAAACGCTTTCAAAGGATGTTGTTCTATTTGTTAAGCCACTGAACACTGACTCATGCTGAGGACCAAAGCAGATAAACAGTATACGAGGGAGGGAAGCAAGGAGAAAAGACTGAGGTATGACAAATTACACAAGAACTGGACTGAAATTCACTGGCAACAGATCTTATGGAGTGATGAATCCAAATTTGAACTTTTTGGTTGAAATCATCACAAATCATCACATCAGTGGCACAAAGAAAGTCCAGAGGTTAAACAGTACGTGTCTTTAGCCTTCTGTAAAACACGGTGAAGGTGCTGTCATGATTTAGGGCTGCATTTTCCATTTGTAGCCAGTGGTCTTGGGGATCTTGTCAAAACTGATGAAATTCTGAATACAGAAAAGTTCAGTCAGATTTTTATCCACCATCCAACAGCATCTGGAGAGCATCTGCTGGGTAACACCTTCATTTCATTTTGTTGGCAGAGAGTAGTAAAAAGAAGCAAACATCCCTCAAATTTGTGGAAAAGTCTGAATTTTGAATGGGATAAAAACTGTTACTGTTAGTACTAACATCCAAAAAAAAGGGGGGGGGGGTCATTTCTATTAAAGTTTTTATGTATAAAAAGTGTTTTTTATTATTATTTTTTTTGTCAGTCGAACATTGCATTGCAAGCCTCCACCCAGCTAAAACTTACATCTTTTAGCTGCATCTGGCACAGGGTATACATTGTCCATCGTTCCTGCCAAAAAAATAAACATAAAAAGGTTATACTAATAAAGTACATACAAATAAAATTAATTGAAATTAAAAAGTACTTATTCCCCTTCGAAAAGCAGAACAATAAAAAGGTAACCTATGGAAGGGAAATGCAGTCTTTAACGTGCCACATTAGGCGCTTTCCTGAGTCTACAGGATGAATAGACATCCTTAGGAAAAGTCCACTTCTCGAAGCCTCACGAGGCTGTGTCAGTATCTAGCAGTTTCGTGTCTCGCCTGTTGATGTCAGTCTTGCTCCTCTACCCCTCGGAGTCCCCACGCTCACACACATTTACACACAGCCACACTCTCGCAGCTTCAAACCCGGATGGATGACTTCACCGTTCTGCCTGGGTTTCCTTTATGATCCCGGGATCTCCCACTTCCCTCGCCAGACATCAGCCAGCAACACAGGCGAACACATCTCTCTCTCTTTCTCACACGCACACACAGATACGCACACACAGTCACGCTCGGTTCCCCTGCTGCCGCTGCAACCCATCCAGAGACCACAGAGAGACCACAACAGCACCCGGACCTCACGCACCGGCTCCCCTCATCCACGCAGACCGAGGATCGCAGCAGGAGACGGCGCTCTCAGACGGAACTGTACTGGCACCACCGGGGAAGAATTTCAACAACTTTTTTTGCTTGATTTAAAAATAAAAGAACTTCCCGAAGCTGGTGACCGTTCTTCACTGTCGTGCCACGATGTCTGAGGTGCTGCCATACAACGAGGGGAAAATGAGCGGCTACGGGGCGGACAGCGAGGTCAGCCAGATGTCCTTTAGCTGCGGACTGCAGGACACAAGCGCCTTTTTCGCAGCGTCGCAGGCAAAAAGACCCCCAAAGCTCGGGCAGATCGGCAGAGCCAAAAGAGGTAAAAACGAATTCAGACGTTTGACATTTACAAAGAATGGCAGAATTATATATGCTGCGCAAAAATGAGCTAGTTGTATGAATGGCGCTTTAAGTGACTTTGGAATTAAGTTCCCACATTACTGTCGTTTCCAGAATCTTCCGTGATTACGAGCAGCTCGATGCAAAATGCACCGCAGTTGTTGTTTTTCTCACAAGTGTCATTGGTCGTGAACGACATCCAGACTGTTTACATTCACGCACCAGCGATAATATTCATGCAAGGACACACCCCGTGATGCAATTGACTCAAGTGTAGGGTTTAAACGAAGGGATTAAATAATATTAATAATAATAATAAAGAAATGGCTCGAGAACGAGTTGTTTTCACCGAGTGCGTGTGTGCGGGGATTGGGGATTTGCGATAGTAATAATAATTCACCGTGCAAGCGCACAAGGGCCACATTTGCCCAAACTTACTTTTATTTAGTGCGCAATACCCCCCAAAATAAATCGTGACTTCTGATTGTGGCTCTGAGTAAACAACCTCTTCCTCTTTTTCTCCTCCACAGTGGTCATCGAGGACGACCGAATAGATGAAGTCCTGAAGGGGATGACAGACAAGTCTTCGCCCGGCGTTTAAACGTAACCGATGCCTTGCAGACTTTTTTAATTTTGATCACCGATTTGAAGCACTTGTCGGCTGTGCATGTTCGAGGATTGTGCGGGGAGGAAAAAAAAATCACGACGGCACGAAGCGAGGATGGGGTGATGAAATGAAATGGAGAGGAAAAAAGAGGCAGAGAAAAGGGAACGGAGAAGGCTGAAGAGAAGAGATGAAGGGAAGAGGAAGGAAGAATAAGATGAGAGAGAGAAAGAGAGAGACAGAGAGACTCTGGGGAGGAAAAAAAATAAAAGACCAAGATTTATCATGGGATTGCTGGCAATTCTCCAAACGAATCCCGATTTTAACTACAGCTGCGCAGCAGGATGTTGAGATGGCGGGCCCCGCTCTGTATCTCAACCTCTGCTGACTTTAATGATGGATGAACTTGTCATTAATTCACGACCATCTCTATTTTTTCCTCCTTTCCCCCCCTAAAGCGCTGTAAGCATCAAAAATACTGCAACTAGAGGCTGAAGCTAAATCCCAGCCCCATTTCAATAAGTTGTACAGTAGGTAGGCTAAGCTCCGAGACATCCCCCTCCCCCCTCCAATACCTTCCCTCCCTCCCTCCTTTAGGCTCTGCTTTGTTGATTCAATCGGCGACGGTGCATTCAAGGGAGCTGTCCTTTCAGCACCGGTCCAATGCATTCCTGTTGCTGCTAATGCTTTTTGAAAACAGACCAACCAAAACTCTACAGTCTGCTAAATAGAGGAGACACGTTGTATGTAAGAAAAAAACAAACAAATATATATATAAATACATATATAGATATATATAGGAGGGTGCAATGTGAATATTTTCTGTTGTGGCACTTAAACAACAATAGGCTGCAGATTAATTGAAAAAAAACAAGGCTACATTCTTCTTCTTGCATCACCCATCAGTGGTGAAAGGTGCAGGCTGACACCTTCATGTAGCCGATTTACACCTGCACATATCTCTTTAAAAAAAATCTTTTCTTTGCATTTCCAAATGCTCAGATATCTACAGAGGCCAGCAGGAACACGGACATTATAGTAATGTTTTAAATAACAGTCATGAAATTGATGGGAAAAAACATTTGCTCTGTATAATTTGGTTGTTTAGATTTTGCAAATATTTGTGTTTCGTCTTCGATGACTTTAAAGATTCTCTCCATCTATTTGCATGAACTTTCACTCCGGTGCCAACACAGGTGCCACCACTCTTACCCTGGCACGCTTCTTTTTAACGAAAGTCATATTTGTATTTTTATATCTAAATATTTGTTATTTAAATTATATGCTAGTCTATCGTCTTAGAATTCATCAACAGGAATATTTGTATTACGGAGAGGATATACAGAATGAGACTGGCCTTCAGAGAGGCAAAGCGAGGACTTTTTGGGGGGAGTTGGACTGGTCTCATTCTATATCAGATGTCGCACATTTTTTAAAGACTAACTGAATGTGTCTGGGGTTTTTGCACACATCAATGTTAAACTATTATTAAGAAATCGTATACTGTGACTTGAGCTTCGTTGATGAATTTGTTAGAAAATGGCAGTTTTAGAGTATATTGCACTGTTTACGAGTATCCTCAAATAACATGTTGTTATATGATTGATTTTTGGACATTACCGTTTTTGTTTTGTTCTGTTTTTCTTTTTCTTTTCTTTTTTTTTTTTTCTTTTTTTTGTTCATTTTGTACCATTATTTTAAAGAAACTGGATATGGTTTGTTGTGCATGAAACCTTAATATTTTCAATAATGAAACATCGTTTTATGAAGCAAAAAAGCAACAAAAATGTCATGACATTCTAAGAATGAGTCATTGTATATTATGATGCCATTTTCACTGTATTTGGTGAATTAATAAATGGTGAAAGAAAATGTTAATGCGATTCGTTGATATGGCTTTTATCCCAAGACACTCTCTCTCTCTCTGTGTGTGCGAGCAGAATAACAAACAAACTTGGACTGCTTCTGTGAATCGCACTGCAGAAGGCAAAAAAATCAACAACAACACATAAACGAAACAAAGGGCGCACCATGCGACGCACACCGTTGCAGCACTGGGAATCGAAAGGCTTTTGTGCAATCGGTAGCCATCACCGTTGTGACAGTAAATACTGATCCTCGATTAAAGAGCGAAACAGTGATCCAGCTGCTGAGCTGTTAAACAGCTCTTGTGCCGGCCTACACTAGTGAATCCGTTAAATCCAAAACCCCTAGGGAGCTACAACTGGCTACATGATCATCTATCAAAGTCTGGCAGTGTCCCTCATACAGTAGCTCTTGATTAGTCTATCACAGGCATGTTCAAGCTCGCTTTAATTTCCCAACTCTGACGCACAGGTATCATAAGTGTCATGGTCTTAAAATACTGGTTGCAGCATTTTTATTTATTTTTCTTCATCCAATGTGCCCCCATTGTCCTGTCAGGTGAACTACATTTAAACTATCACTTTGCCACCTCTCAGCTATCATCGGTTAACTGTTCCATTACTAGTCAGCCACTACAATAAGCTTGTGGTCTATGCTATTTACCAGCCGTACATACTATAACACAGGGATCAGTGAGCTTGGAAAGAAGGTTGACTGGACTTCTTTGAGTTTCGTGAAGATACTAAACAAAAGAACTGAAACTTTAGAACTGAAGAAGCTTCTCGGATGAGAGGTGAAACGCCTTCACAAAGATTAAAGAAGTCCAGTCGCTTTTCTTCAAGCTCTTTAGACTATACAGACCAATGATTTCACCTGTTGAGACCTTCTAAATCCTCAAGAACTGTTGCTCTTTGGACTTCCTAGCACTCCTTTTTAGTTGGTTGGGCTCATGCACCCATTCATGGCAACCTTCTGATAAATTGTTTGCTGAGCATATTTTGCTGAAAGTGAGAACCCAGTAGCTTTGTAGCAAATCAATAGTAGACTTAAATGTCCTGGAATCTATGAAAACCATTGGTTTCTCTATATAAATTTGACTTTTCCCAAATGGTAAGTCACTCCACAGCTTTGATCAATGATCAGTGGTTTTTGATCAATGCTCATGAGAATTTGAGTATTAATGATCAAGGAACTGCCCTCACAGCCCATTGTTTATTGCTGGTTTCAGTTATTATGTATGTACTGTTTATAAGGTTGGGGGAAACCTGCAGTCAGCTGAGACTGAAGAAGTCACTTGGATGAGTAACGAAACATTTCTCCAATTGAAAAACGCTGCGTCCAGATGAACAGAATGAACCTCTTGGGAGTCACTCCACAGCTTTTCCCTATAGAAAGCCTCATTTTAACAGTGATTCTTGTTTGGGAATCATAGTTTTGTTGTTTGTTTGTTTGTTTTTATTTTTCAGGAAGAGCTGCTAATGAATCCTGTGCCAGCAACATTGCTTATCTTTTCGGGGAAACATGGTCAGGTAATATCAGCTCTCCACAACAAACTGAACACAGAGCCAATCACACTCCAGCTTCTATTTCTGGAAATCATGCAAGCTCAATAATACATTTCATCAGTTTCAAACATCGAGTACCAGGACAGATCTATAAACAGCTACATGTTATGACAACAACAACACATGCATTTTTATTTTAATTGCACTCCATCCTAAAAGAAGAATATACGAGCGTCGACAAAGCGTCACAAGTGTAACCATCCACGTTCCCATCAGCGACATTATTGACTGTCCTCACAACATCAGCACTGTGCAGAATGAACAAATAGTGCTATTGATTATGTTGTTGTTGTAGTTGGTCTATGTGTGCGTGTGTGTGTGGCTGACTGAGGCCGTGGACAATTACACATCTCACAGTAATGGGCAGTCCTGGCAGGCCGGAACCAGACTGACATATATGGGCTGATATTAAGCCTCATGCCTCTTACCCTGTCATCAGCGTGTCTCTGTACATGTGAATCGTTTAAAAGTCAGACTATCAATGGCGCTGCAGTGGCTGTTCAGATTCTGTTGTTCAGGATAATTATCAAATATGTTCATGTTCAGGAATTGAACAGATTATGCATCAATCTATAGAAATTTAATTTAGATATGTAGATTCTCCTAACATGAAACACCTCCCTAACTATTAAAAACACAAAACTGACTATTTCACTGAGTAATATATTCTTTGATTACAATCATCTTGTATTATCTCCCAAGAAAACTTTGAGATTCAGTAGTTTCCATTAGCTTGGTGTCATCCAGGTCATGGTAGCCCAGAGTGTTTCAAAACAAGGCAGATGGACTTCTTTAGGTACGTGAAGACATTTTGCCTCTCGTCCAAGAAGCTTCTTTGGATCATAGTCATAGGTATTTAGGGCTGTCCCCTTGGGGCTATCCTTTTCCAGGCATTTTCAACCCCCACTCACACCTTGACTCAGGTGACCTCAATAGCTTAAATGGTGGTAGGCTGTGGTGCGGCAGGGATTTCACACCTTGGTCCTGGTGATGGTAATGAACCACAACTTTTTTAAAACCTTGGCTCATGTGTTAAGGATTGGCCTTCCCACAGCCTGGAACTCAAAGGTATTGAAAGAGTGTGAGATCATCTTGACAGAGAATGTTGAAAAACAGCCAAGAAGAACCTTGAATGTCTTTTGAAGAGCTTGGAGAGCTATTCCTGAAGACTTCTTAAAGAAACTATAGTACAAGAAATATTGCTTGAGAAAGGTCAGGCTTTGCTGAAGACTAAAGGTGGTCATACAAAATACTGAATTTCAAGCTTGTTAGAATTGAAAAAAAAGTCAGTTTTTGCCTAATATACTGTATTTCCATCTATGTTTGCACACAGTTCAAAAAACTGCATTTTCCTGACACAATATAAAGAAATAAGGGGTGGCTAAAGACTTTTGCACAGCACTGTATGTGAATAAAAACAAAAGTCATAATAGGTTCTCTTTGAACTGCAGCATAAGATGTTTCTTTAACATTTCAGTGAACCTGTGAGCTACTGCCCTCTGATGACACACTCATTCAGTTCAATCCAGTCATCAACTCTGAAGGTCAGAGGTCACATGACTGCTGGCTGGACTCGCAGATGTAACTCAGGCTGACGTAGAAGGTAGCCTGTGAGTGCAGGCAATGCTAGGGTCATGAGAGACGTGGCATTCTGTGCTAGGATGCAAACACGAGCCCCACAAACATGCAGAATGAGCACTGTCGATGTTATTGCCATCAGACCCTCTGTTGTCATCCCTTAAGCACACAAATGCCACTTTCCCCAACATCCTGAGTGGGCATCCACTAATATTTCTCCTCCTGTTACATAATTCTGCCACACAAGATACCATACCATTATGCCCTCCCACGAGACGTGCTGTTGAAAGCAGCAGCGTCGTTTTCTCTTAGACTACGCTGCTTTTAATGCAGCTACTGCAGCTAGTCTGAAGCCAGTGGCTACACTGTGTGTAAGTGAAAGGAAAAGACTTTATTTATTAGGATAACACTGAACACCCTGAATGCCAGAAAAAACAAATCTGAAAAAATAAACCCAGTGATTTAAGCCACTTCAACTAGAGTTAAAAACCAAAAGGGAGTGTCCCTGAAATGCAAGAAAGACCACCTACTTATGCAAGGAAGTTCAGTGTGCACGCAACCACGGTATGTAGCTGCAAAGGTTAAAGTTGACACACACATACCGCTATGACCTACAAGGTGAGGGTCCCATAACTCAGGAGGGGGGGGGGGGGGGGTAGCTGAGCTAGTATTACCATTAGCAAGCTAATCTGCAAGAAAGTTTACAGGCGCTGCTGAGTGTGTAAGCTATTTCTATATTAGGAAAAGCAGAAAGAACCAGAAACAACTGCAAAGTCATCAGGTGTTTTAAGGCTCTTTAAAGAGTTGTTCTCAATGTGATTAAACTGGTAAGTTTGGACCAATGTTATTATCAATTATAATATCATGTTAAAGGAAGTTTTATTTTTGAGTCTTTCCTGGCACTGGCTTTTTGTGTCTTCACTCTGGACCAGAAAGGTCTTTTTCACAGCAGACATCTTGGCCTGTCACAGTACGGAGAACACAGACGATGATGGATGGATGCCACTTAGGGAGGTCCTGCTCATCTGCAGGCTGGTCAACACAGTGGGACACAGTGGAAATGAGCCATCATTGCTAAACATTCCTGCTGTTGTTCCTCTGATGATGTATGATATATGCCTTATGAAGAATCAACAGCAGGCTTGACCGATAAGTATCGCTGTATCTCCAACTTTGATCCACTTTGATCTTGAGAGGGCCAGACCAGTGAAACTGCATGATAACTGTGTAACATTTCAGTATAGTGAGGTCACGGCCATCACCAAAAAATAGTTTGTGATGCTTTGAGTTTTGTGACATCGTTTGTTATCCTGTTGGTAAAAGGCATCAGAAAATATGAAGGGATGAGCATGATCAGCAGCAATATTCAGACAGGCTGTGGCATTTAAAGGATTCCTAGTTGGTACTAAGGGCCCAAACTTTGCCAAGAAAACATCCTCTGCAATATTAAACCTCCACAAGCAGCTTGAAGTTTTGATATAGGGCAGGATGGATGCAGGCTTTTAAATTGTTTACACCAAATTTTGATCCAACCACCTGAGTGTCGTAGCAGAAATCGAGACTCATCAAACCAGGTAATGTTTTTACATTCTTCTGCTTCCCACTTTTGGTGAGCGAGGTGAATTGTAGCCTCAGTTTCCTGTTTGTTGCTTACAGGTGTGACACCCAGTGTGATCTTCTGCTGATGTAGACAATCTACTTCAGAGTTCAGAGATTTTCCAATAAAACTTACCTGGGACACAAGCAGGCAGCAAAGCTGTGTTGTGATTCTGCTTAAACACAAATGTGGCAGAATAAATCCAGATATGTTGTGTTAAAGCATGCTGTAGACTGTTTGACTTGCATGATCCCCCACACAACACCCACACACCAAACCATTGAGAGCCAAATGACGCTTCCAGAGAGGACAGGGCGGTGGTAGAGACAGACATGAGAGATTCAGAGAGGCATTGAGTGTGCAGTAGATTAGTGTTGTTGCTGCCCTTGGGCAACAGAGCATAGAGGACAATTAGCAGCAGGAGAGAAAAGTCCGGCTCCATTTTCTTACACACACACACACACACACACACACACACACACACACACACACACACACACACACACATATAAATACTCAGCACTCACTTAATCACAGCTTGAGACACCTGGATTTCTCAGGGTGAGAAACAAAAACTTTTCAGAAGGAATATTTTTATGTTTATGTTTAAACCTCTTCTGTGTATGGCCTCTGCCTCACTCTGTGGTTATATAATACTAGCCCAGTCGATTTAAATCTCACTGTCGGGGTCTGTGCTACTGCACATCAGTCATTCCAACTCACAGAGCTGAAAATTAAATTTAAGGATGGAGGAAGTTATTCGTATATGGACGGGACGCAAACTAAAGTAAGAAAACTGAACCCAAAGGAGAAAGAAGTGGGGAAGATGGCATCATGCTGCAGGAGACAAGAGAGCAGAAAATATAACTCTATGAACAGGGACATACCCAACCTCCACACACAGAGTGCTGAATCCATCAAATGTTATGTCCCAGAGCTGCAGAGTGGCTCCTGCTGCCCCCACAGCAGCCTCTGTGGTCAATATCAAACCCGCTGCCATTTAAGAATTACATAAGCACCCTCCTGCTATGCACATTGAACAGGTGCCAGGCCGTACCTGAACTTTGCTGCTCACAGAGCAAGGGCATTACAGCCATTTGTCACCATGGAAACCAGATATTGGTCAGACAACTATCCAGTGGGGTTTACCCAGATTTTTAAGTGTATGCAAGTATTTGTTGTAATGGGAAAGCCAAAAGTAACAGAAAGCACAAGGGTGGTAATGTTACACCCACTTTAACTTCTAAAAAATGATACCATATGATATATAGATATATAGATATTTGTCACACTCACATTTCTCAGATCAAAGAAATGTTAATATTGGACTTAGATAACCCGATTAAATACAAAATGCAAACCTACTTTGCTCTGTTGCAAAAAAGTAATTCCCCTGCAAACCTAGTAACTGTTTGTGCCACCCTTGGCTGCAAGAGTTTCAATCAAATGTTTGCAGTGACTGGCTAAAGTCTTCATTGTTCTTTGGAGAATTGCTTAATTCAGCCAAATTGGAGGGTTTTCAAGCATAAACAGACAGTTTAAGGTCACGCCAAAGTATCTCACTCTTATTTAACTCCGCGTTTTTGAGTCATTCAGAGCTTGCTGGTGTGTTTCCTGGCATAACCCAAGTGAGCTTGAGCTTTATGAACTGGTTGCCAGACATTTTCCTTCAGGATTTTCTGGAAGAGAGCAGAATTCATGGCTGGAGTCCTGCTGAAGCAGCAAAGCAGCCCCAGAGCATCACACTGCCACCACCATGCTTGGCTGTTGGTATGATGTTTTATGAAATGCTGCATTGGTTGCACAGATGTAACACGATGTAAACCTTCCAAAAACTTTTAAAAAATCAGTCCACAGAGTGTCGATGGTGGAAGTGCACGCAACCACGGCTTTTTGTCACTCCTGGTACTGTTAAAGTTACAGTGTGTTAAATCTCACCACTAGTAGACTGGAGACTGCTGAATTCTACTTTCTTGCCTTTCCCAATTCAATTGCATAATCCTAGTTATGGTGGCTGTTAAAGATATCCTGAAGTTTTCTGTTGGCAAGCACTGCAGTTTTTACCGCCATTAGCTGCTAGCCTCTGTTAGCTGCAGTTAGCCTCTGTTAGCTACAGTTAGCCAGCATTAGTGAAAAGGTCTTTGAAGTGGATTGAACATTGTTGGCCTCAGACACTTGGAATGGAATCAAACTGTTATCAAAGACAAAGTGTGATTTTTAGGACACTTGAGCCTAACGTTAGCTGCTACAATGTTAGCTTATAACCAGCTATTGTCATCAGCTGTTCAGAAACAGAAGGGTCGTATGTCTAATCTGCTAACAATAAGTGTTTGTGCACCTATTTGTGAGTTACAGCCCTGACTTCAGTTCAGAAAATAAGGCTTATGTTAAGAAGGAAGAGGATGACATGTAGACACTTGTGCTGACTCTTTCCTTTGTATTCTCACTTCTTTTGTGAGGTGGACCCTTTTCAGATGATAAAATGTAGTTATGATGATGCATATCTTGATTCTGAATGTGCAGACATGACTTAAAATTGACCTCAACTAGGTATACTCATAGGCAAGCAACTTGACACTAGCAAATTGTTGTCAAGCCAATAAAAGTTTAAGAGTTTGGTTTCAAAGTGAGATTCAGCCCTCTTACATTTCAAAACACCATGAAAGAAAAGTCTGGTGGTCTGAATGGGACTTTAGTTACTACCCCCATCATTTATACTTTCTATGCCAAACAGGGTACCATCAATCCTGCATAAGACCTCTATAGTCATCAATAACTCCCAGTTCTCCCCGTTGTTCAAAAGTTAATAAAAACCAATATTTCTGTGCAGTGCAACAAAAGCTTAAAATAAAATTCAACTCTTGCTTTTTTTCATATTACGATAAAGCTTACACAGTGCACGTAGTGCTTTTCTATCACTCGCACCTTGTTTTAGTGTTTTTTTTAATACTTGCATGATATTTTTTAATTCTTCTGATTTTTCTTATACTTTGCTCTTCCTTTACAAATTTTGCTGCTCTGCTGCCAGTAGACCTGTCCATGTTTCTGACTCGTCTTAAGCTGCCAACATGAATTCTTTTATATCCTGGATATGTTGAACTCGCTGTGTTGTACAGGTTAGCCCGCAAGTGGGAAAACAGGATAGACTCGGAAAAGGAAATATACCAGGGAAACAAGGCAGAGGAGAAACCAATGAGACAACAAGGAAGGCAACAAGTAAATGCAAAAGAGCTGAACATGCATAAAGAAAGTGACAAACAAAACAAGGCAGAGACACAAACAGCAATAACAGGAGACCCCATCTAAGAAACCTGAGGGGAAAAGAACAACCAAAAAGAAGACAAGTTTCGAAAGGAAAAATCAAAACCATGGCACAAATTTTTTATGTTATTTATTTATTTTGTTAAGCGTGATTACATTCAAGGAAACAACACTTGAAACAATCATGAATCAGTTAATTCATCAACAAGCGGGGGAACTCTTTCCTCGGGAATGACAAGATGAAAAGCTCCAGAGAAGCTGTGAAGCAAAGCTTGAGGTGAGGCTGTTTTGTAACCTCAAACTCAGAAACCAAAGCTACGGTTTATTAAAAACAACAACAATAATAATAAACTGGTGATACTCAACAACAAAAAAAACTGATTGAACACAAAGGCATAGAAAAAAAAATCACACACCTCTTTTTTCCTCCACGTTTTAAAAATAGGCAGTAATTAGATCTCAGTGGAGAATTAAAAATAAATGATTTCTACTTTATTAATGTGGTCCCCCCTCCAGTCACCAGCCTTCCTGTCTGTCTGCACGCCTGGTGCTCTCGCTCCCCTCTCTCTCCTGTCTATATTTAAGCAGCAGAGATCATAGGACCTGCACTTCATCTCATGTATCCTCAACAAATAGCACGCAGGGCAAGCTATTACTTGTATGTACATTTGTATGTGCACAAAGGTGTGTCTAATATGCATATCTCCATTAGCAGCGATTGTCTGGAATCTAAAGCAGACACGGGGCTCATGCAAACAACCCCAACAGAAAGGGGAGACTGTGACTGACATATCAATAGACTCTAATAGTTACTTTACATGCAGGCTGTTGCTGCTGTTGGTATGCACTACGTCTAGACATGCCAGCTTGTCTTGCAATCTGCATAACATTGGCAGACTAGTACTGCACTCCAGAATGCAGAGATCGCTGAACTATCCTGATATATTGTCGAGACAGGCATGACACTGGGATGTGAAATTGGTTTATAAATGATAAAAGTTTCAATTACGAACTGAAGAAGAGCCGAAGATGGTGTAGTAGCAGCACAGACGGAACATATTAACACAGAAAGAAGTCACACCATGAGTCACAGTTAACCTAGGAACAAATCCTTCTTGATGATGTCATAATTACACTAATTGATGCAGCAATAAACATGTTAAAAACGAACAAAAGTCCGCCTCAGAGGTAGGACGGTTACTTGGTTTCCTGTGGAAGCGCATTCTCCACATTCAAATAGGAAGTCTTATCTTACATAATTCGAGTGTGTCTTCTGTATCTCATAATGACAGGAAAGCCAGCTCTGTTACAAGTATAACAATTTTCTCGTAATTACAAGTTCCTGATGTTGTAATTATGAGAAAAGGTGAAGGTGGTTATCAATCATCGCTGTTCACTGAGAGACATTTGTTTCTATTATTTTCTTTCTATATGGTCTAAGACAGTGAGAGACATTCAGTGAGTCTACCTGTGTGAACAGCAGTTAAGTCATCACTGGATCATATTTTCAATATTTTTAACACATTTTTAATCAAATTTTATGGCCTAAAGGACAATAAAACTGTCTTTGCGTTTCCTCTGCATCCAACTGTCTTGTCTCTCTCTCATAATGTCCAAATCTTTGGAATAAAGGCAAACTTACTCTTGATAGAAATCACACTTAATGGTGCAAAAGTGAGAGCTCCAAATCATTCGTGTCCTAGCTTTAATCTGCCCGAATCTGGGAAATCACAAGATTTTCCCACTCTTTTCTTGTATGTACAAGAAGGCAAGTTTGAACTCATAAAGAAATTAGGCCAAGTTTTTTTTGCCTCTTTGGGGAATGTGATGCACTTTTGAAATATCAGACAACTCAATACTCTTCTGGGATTTTCCCACATAGGGGAGGATGATCCGGGAAAGAGAAAGTTTCCAGTAAGCGGCAGTTCTGTGGGTCAAAATGCCTCGTTGATGCAAGAGGTCAGAGAAGAATAGCCAGACTGCTTCAAGCTGACAGGAACAACAACTCAAAGAAGCACTCGTTACGACCAAGGTATGCAGAAGAGCATCTCTGAAGCACATGGGCTATAGCAGCAGAAGACCACACTGGGTGGCAGTAGTTCAAAAAGTCTTAATATAACTAGAAAATAAGAGACTGGAAAACTTTGCCTGGTTTGATGAGCCTC
This sequence comes from Perissodus microlepis, assembly GCF_051167445.1. Taxonomy (NCBI): domain Eukaryota; kingdom Metazoa; phylum Chordata; class Actinopteri; order Cichliformes; family Cichlidae; genus Perissodus; species Perissodus microlepis. The sequence continues at coordinate 14,551,357 of NC_140478.1, forward strand.
GATTTCGACTGTGACATTTGAATGGTGGGGTCAGAATTTGGTGTAAACATCATGAAAGCATGAATCCATCCTGCCTTCTGTTAACAGTTCAGGCTGGTGATGGTGCTGCTGTGGCCTCCACAGTCATCAGATCTCAATCCAACAGAGCAACTCTGAGATGGGATTTGACGAATGTTTCCAGCACCTTGTTGAATCTGAGCCGTGAAGAATTGAGACAACAGATCAGTTAGCCATTTTTTTTCTTTGCAAATGAGAAATTTATTAAGAGTAACATTTGTTAATCATGTTTTCAAAACGACAAAAGGCACACATTTGTCTATTAAACTATTGTGAATACATCTGGTCAGACGCAGAATTTTGTCTCAAACTTTTAGATAAAATATGGATTTCAATTTCCATTTATACAGCAGTTCTCTTATCTTTACAACATCTTAATTACATTTGCAGAACATTTATCCAAATATAAATCGGTATCTTGATAAAATTAGACTTTAAAACTAATATCTAGTACGTCAAACAGTATAAAATAGTTATTCCTTACAAATTCTTAATAAATACATAAAAACCGTAAGGCAGAAATTTGGTTAACAGTTTCCTGTTGCAAAAAATCACAATATAAAGATTACTTATAAAGGCAATCCTACATATCAGAGTCACCCTACAGGTCAATTTTAGCCAGGAAGTCTTCCTTATCATCATTTGTTATTGTAGCAATCCTGGTTGGTGGAGATTTGGTGTCCTCCAGCAGCTTTTTCTCCAGAGCTGCATCTTCCGGGCTGAGCTTCTCCCCTTTGGTCATGACATACACAAAATATTCAAAGCCTTCTCCATAACTTTGATGTTTGATGGACCATTTATATTCCGTACGGGCATAGAGCCGTTTCCTGAAAAAAGGCTGGGCGAAGGTAACGGAGACAAACAGACCTCCAGGTTTCAGGCAGCGGCTGATCTAAGAAGGCAAAGAAAAAGCAGGAGAACCTTATTAGGACAAACAAGCACATCCTACATTACCACCAAGACACACACCATAATCATAATTTTCAACACGGTCACTACCACCTGACTAATAAGTATTTGATGATGCTGGGCAATGAATCTTCATGATTTATGTAAATAGAAAAACTTGGAATTATTTTATTTTGTGGGATTATTTCGTTTTTAGCCAAGAGGCAGGTGCAATGGGAAGGCAGGGACAGAACAGTGATATGCAACAAAGATAATGATAATATTTAAAGTGGACGTTTTAATTATCTGGTACATGCTTTAAACCTTTAGGCAAAGGCAAAGGAACAGCTTCCAAGGATTCAATCATAGTCCTCACAGGAAGTCAGCTGCTTTGGGCTCAGCGTGGCATAATGTGGACTGATATCTAGTTAGTTGGTTGATAAGACAAGGTACTCTGCAGCAGGGATGCTATTGAGTAGAACGCTTTAAGAGCACTGCTTTAGGCTGCACTAAGTGTACTAGACCTTTGATGATGTCTTGAGTGCATTCTAGTGAAATATTCCTGTGAATTTAAAAAACAACTTTCTCAAAGATTCATGTCTCCGTGATTTAAAGAAAAACTATTGCATGGATCAGCCAATCAGGTTGCTTTAATGCGCACAAGGTGTTTTACTCTGTAAGCCTCTCAGCGACTTGGTGGTTGCATAATGCCCATCTCTGCGTAGGCTTGCTAAGACAATTACATGCATTTTCTGCAAAGCTAGACTTTCTAAACAAACCCTCGTTTTTTGTTTAGAAAGTATGCATCTGACTGAGTGATCATCATTACTATGATGGGTACAATGTTATTATAAAATAAGGCTGGAGCTTGGAAAATAAAACCTGAGATAATCTTTTTTTTTTTTTCTCAAAGTAACGGTGTGGGAGAAGCAATCTTCTGAAGTGAATTCAAATCTGAGTCATAACATCTCTCTGTGGCTGCTGCTTCTTTGTTATACACCTTGAATTTTAATTACACTGACAGGCACAAAAGAAAAAAAAGAAGTGTCTCGGTAAAGTTTGTCAACCACACGCTGCTAGAGATTCTCCAAGTCTTTTCGACTCTACTGGGATGATGTGAGTCTTGGGAGTCCAAAACCTCCCATATGTGTTTGGCTAGGTTAACGATCAGTGACTGTGAAGTTCAAAGTGCACGATTTACATCATTTTCATCCTCATCAAACCACCTCAACCCCTGTGGGTGGAGGATAGTGTCATCCAGACAGAGGCCACTGTGATCAGGACAGAAGTGTTAAAAGTGACCATTCAGAACAACTTTGTATTGATGTGCAGTGACCATTACCTCTGAAGGGACACTATAGAGCCAGCTGATCCTCTCACTGTAGGAGTGAAAGGTTAAGTTTTTTCCCCTAACATGTCACCCATCTGTTACATCTGTCAAATACCAAATTATCTCAAACTGACAGAGCAGACTTTAAGCACTGAGCTTCTCAGTCTACAGTGGCTGCTGCTTAGTCACGCGGTCTGATAACACGGTGTGACAGGATGAAAACTTAGAGAGTCCCTGCATATGAATAATTGCTACTTTGATTCTCTCACCATACCACCGTGTTTATCCTTTGCGAGGGATACACGTGTGCATCAGGACACGGCAAGTTTCACAAGAGGCAGAGCTCAGGCAAGCAGGAGTATAAAGACACACACGCACATTTAGTTAGACATTAGCAGAGAGTTTCTCCAGAGACATAAGTGTGTGTGGGAGTAAAGAGACACAACTCGCAGAACTCTGTGTAGACACAAACTGAGCTTTTTTTGTGTGTTCCATAAATCAAACATGTCAACAGGGTGAATAACAGATTGCAGGAGAAATATTACAAGTCTGCAGCAGCTTTCTTAAATCTATTATCTGATATGACATCAGAAGATAGTTCAGTAATTTGTCTCTTAAACTCAAAACAAAACTGTTACTGATGATTCAGCCGGGGGTGGGGGGGTGCTCTGGAAAATGTGAAGGAGGGGGTATTTTCATGACCTTTAAAGCTTTTTCTATTGATAAAGAACCCCCCTCAATTAAGTAAGAAACAATTAAGTGACAGAAAGTTCCTATTTTTCACTATTTGCTGTTTTTACAGGGGATTTGCATAAAAAATGACATTTTCTTTTAATTAAATAAATTGTATATTTTATAATGATGGGACAGTCTGACAGTCTGTAATTTTACACAATATCACACGTCGCTGGTTCAGGACACTTAAGGTTAAAGTAGTCTGAATGTGGCCCACAATGTAAAATGAGGTTGACATCCCTGGTGTGAAGTGTGATTGAATACTGTCAGTGTTTACAGATCTGGCTGTGAGACTTCGTGTTAATGGTACTCTGGGCATCCCCAGAAATATGCGGCCCATTGGAGAAAAAAGCTTTGGACCTAACCTGTTGGTCCCGATTTTTAATTTGACCTAAAAATTATCTGAGTTTGTCCTAAATTCATTTTGAGAATGAAAACAACTATTAGCTAAACAGGTTATGATATCTGTCTGAACACACAGACATCTACTGAAAAGACAATGCAGAGAGAAGCTACTTCGTGGTCTTTCTGGGTGGCTTCTTGCCCGGGTCCTGAGGGCAGAGAAGCTGGTGTTGAGCTCACGTGTGACTGTCATGCAAGCTGGGATGGAGTGGCTGAGGTCTGTATAGTACTGTGACAGAGTGTGGAGCCAATCCTCATATACTGCTGGGGTCTTTTGAGAGTTGCTCTCAGAGGAGCACGTGTATCCTGCTCTTCTCACATGATTCATCTCCACCAGCATGCAGCCTATATATGAATTATTCACTTTTCACTGTGACACAGAGGAAAAATGAGAGGAAGAGTGGAGGGGATGTTGGATATGGGATAAAATATGTCATGTAAGGCAAAGAAACAAGAAAGTGAAGAAGATGTTCCAGATGAGGGACACAAGATAAAAGTATTTAAAACTAAAACCTTTTTATGTTCAGATTTACAACATTTTGGGTAAAAGCAACTGCACTAGTTGTCTTCCTGACAAAGCTAAACTAAGTTAGGCTGAAATAACTGTCAGCCAGTCGGGAAGCGCAGAATCCAGACTTCAGTGTTTCTCAAAGCTGAGTTAAACACACCACTGCTGCCTTTCCCCCGTCTACACAGTAGGAATGGTGAACATGTTAGCTCACAGCTGTTTCCACTTAGCACACAAACATGACTGGTTTGAATCATGTTTCTCTTCAAAACATTTATCGAGAACGCAAATGGTCCCAGTAAATGTTTTACTGTGTTCTTCTAGTTTGACATGAAATGAATTTGGATGAATGTTTGACTTGATGTTATTATCTATCTAGGCTCTTTGAAGACATCTCCTGTTGGTGGGGCTTCACTGGTGGAATATTTCACTCACCCTTAGGTGGAAGCTTGCTATTACTAGAACGCACCGCGTGGAAGGCCCTTATTGGTGAAATATTAATAGAAAATATTTAGTTGATTCATAGACTCTATTTTATTCCCTGATGTGGGCCTGTGTGCCAAACTCCGTTGGAGTTTTTACATAACCTTGTTGTGAAAATAAAGACATTTTAATTTTATTTTGAAAAGAGTATCTTGGAGTTTTTGATATTCAAGCCTATATATATCCCTTCCAAAGAGCACCTCAAATATGCTATGCTGCCAAAAGTATTTGCTCGTCTGCCTTCGCACACTTATGAACTTGAGTGATATCCCATTTTAATCCATGTGGTTTATTATGATATAAACAAGGTTTATGAGTGTTTATGGGAATTTCTGACCATCCTTCCTGAAGGGCATTTGGGATGTCAGACTGATGGTGGACGAGAAGGCTTGGCTCACAGTCTCCGCTCTAATTCATCCCAAAGCTGTTCTTTCAGGTTTAGGTCAGGACTCTGTGCAGGCCAGTCAAGTTCTTCCATTCCAAACTCGCTCATCCATGTCTTTTGGGACATTGCTTTGTGGACTGGTGTAGAGAGATGTTGGAACAGGAAGGGGCCATTACCAAACTGTTCCCACAAAGTTAAGAGTATGAAATAGTCCAAAGTGTCTTGGTATGCTGAAGCATTAAGAGTTCCTTTTACTAAAACTAAGGGACCGAGCCCAACTCCTGCAAAACAACCCCACACCATAATCTCCCCTCCACCAAACTTTACTCTTGCCACAATGCAGTCACACAAGTACCGTTGTCCTGGCAACCGCCAAACCCAGACTCATTCATCACATTACCAGATGGAGACGCGTGAGTCGTCACTCCAGACAACACATCTCCACTGCTCTAGAGTCATCAAGTAGCGGTGTACTTTACAATTTGTATTGTGCTTGTGATGAAGGCTTGGATGCAGCTGCTCAACCATGGAAACCGCTTCCATGAAGCTCGTTATGAACTGTTCTTGAGCTAATCTGGAGTCCGCACGGAGTTTGGACGTCTGCAGAAAGTTGATGACACCTGCGCACCGTGAGCCTCAGCATCCACTGACCCTGCTCTGTGATTTCATGTGGCCTTCCAATTCATGGTTGAGATGCTGTCATTCCTCTTTGTTACGTTACCACTAACATTTGAATGTGGAATAATTAGTAGCAAGAAATTTTCATAACTGGAATTCACTGAGCTCCTGAGAGAGCGACCCATTCATTCACAAATGTTTGTGAAAGCAATCTGCATGCATAGGTGCTTGACTTTACAGACCTGTGTCCATAGGCGTGATTGGAACCCTGAAATCAATGGTTTGAATGGGTGAGTGAATACTTTTGTTAATATATTGTAGAAATGGGTAGAATCCATGGAGTACAACTTATCAAAAACAATTGACATTTATTGGAAAAATTGAGATCTTTAGGAACTAAATATATAAATTTGTGTGAGTCAGTATTATGTGTATCTTTAACTGTTGTCAGTCTCAGGATGCCAGAAAATGCTGTTTTCTTGAAATTGGTGGAGTCTCACAGAAATGCATGAGATTGTCCTTTGTCATCAGTGCTGTGAAAACCTACCACAGATTTAACGAGACCAAGCTTGTCACATTTAAATGCATGTACCATGTGGCACCCCCTCTCAACATTCAGGGTGGAGTGGTTTATTTTAATGCAAAACCACAACCTAAACTAAAACTAAACCAAGTAATTTTTGGTGCTGAAATCTCGCCAAACAGTCAGTGAAAAAATGAAACGAAGCACAAGAGAAGCAACTTGTGATTTTTGCCACCTCCACCCCTCGAGCTTTTGCTGCTCTTTCAAACAGAACCACCCGCACTGACCTAGCTGATGCTTGGAAGTAACTGTTGCCAAAGGAAACTTCCTGTGTATCATATAAATGTTCCTTTAATACTGTACATTTTAGCAGTTTTCTCAGAAAGTCCCTTGGCTGTCACATTTAACTTTACGCCAAAGTGCGACTCGCATTTCACTGAACTGCAGCGCGAGTTAACATCCTCCTGACTTCATCACTTCAGACATTATTCATGACATTGAGATGTATGGCTGCACTCTGTGCCTTTGGAGTGTAACTCCAGAATCTTATGTCACAGGTGACTGATGTCACTGCAGCCCAAGAAGACACTGAACTACAGCAAACGAGTCAGCTATAACTACTGTAATACCCACTGTTTGACAGTGAGGCTGGCAGTTAGAGGATGGCAATAAATTTCAGGTCATTTTACACAATGTAATACATTAGTCATACATCAAATTACCCTTTGTGTTTACAAGATACATTACTAACCCAGATTCTCACACTCAGCATGGGCCTGTATGTATGCATACACTGAAAATCCTCATGAGGAGGATGATGCTCTGAGTGAATTGAGTCATATTTATACAAAGTCTATATGCAAATCAGCTCGTGCATGGCAGCAGCTCTGACATGATGTAAATCACACACACAAAAACAGAATCTCATTTCTTCAGGACAAGTGGAGAAAAAAGCAACAAACACAATGAGTCACATATTGGAATTAACAGATGGATAAACTGGGATTTATATGAAAATGCAGTCAGAAAAACACGGAGGCTCTTTTCAGTCCGTCCACTCTTTGTCAAACATCTGTAAGCTGATCCCAAGTAGGACACAGGGTTCCTCCAAGAGGACAGGGGAAACCACTGTGGTAGTATTCATTTTCACACACTACTGAAGTGCTGCCCCAAAATACACAAACACACCTGAAAACACAGCTGAGATACACAAACACACAATGACACGCATGGACCCACACACACCTACCCCCACACACACACCAACAGGTCATAGCCTGTTCTGAATTATTTAGCGTGGCAGTTGAAGCTTGTGTCCAAGTCACCTGACGTGTCTTGAATGTATAAAGAGGAAATATGAGATCCGGAGTTAAGTTTCCCATGAGATTTCCCAGGTACTCCCACTGACACCTTTGGGTAATTTATCTCTTTGTTATCATTCCATAGAGGGAGTTCATAGCGAGAAGAAAATGGAGCACAGCGTCAGTTCACGCAGGCCATGAAGTTAAACTTCACCACAATCCTGGCATATCAGTTGATCTCAATGCAGCTGAAGGCTCAGCTGATACTTTCCATGCATCTAATTTATAAATCTAGGAAGAAAACAATGTTTAGGCTGCTTAAGTCCACTCACATCTGGTCATCTGTAAGCTGCTGAGCAACCCACCTGCACCCATGCTCAACCTGACTTAAACCAGCTTTTAACTGATTCCTTGCTCTTCCCACTGTAAGCTTTCCACGTATTGGCATGGAAGCGTGGAGCGGTATCAGGAAAGAGCCACAGTGCCAAATATAAATAAGAGCAGATGGAAATAATCTTCTTTTGGCTATGGCAGTCCTGATGGAATTATACATCAGTAAGTTTTGAGCTAAAATGCATTTCGTTGTCTCCAGTGTCTTTGCAGCTTTGTCTAAAATGGGATTAACCTAAATTTTATATTTAAGGAGCTCTTTTCCATATTCACATAGTTTATTGTGCTAATCTAAAATTAGCATCCCTGCAACATTCATATACAATTTGTTAGCTATTACCTGCTTACATTTCTGGCAACACCATTAAGATCAATTTTGCACAGTTTACTGTGGCCAGGTAGTCTTGTTAAGCTTACTGATGAACCAAACTGACCCTATAAGTACAATGAACTTCAAAAAGGACTTATATTAACATTAGTAAATGATTTAATAATTGATGAACATGTTGATTTATTCTGCTATACAGAAACTGTACAGGATGAATATGTTAGTTTAAGTGAATTGCCACCTCAAAGTCATACTAATAGCCCATTTCCACTAGTACCTACTCGGCTCGACGGCCGTTTTCCATCACAATCGAGCACCACCTAATGTGCGTAAGGTCGTTATAGCAACGACTGTACGTTTAGCAGCCAAAAGTCCCGTGACATCATTTGTATGCAACACAAACGCCACAACAAAGAACCACAATGAGACAATGGTACACCGGCTGCTTGGTTCATGGCTTTTTTGTCATATTCAGGGACCACATTGTTGTTTTTTGTATAGTGATTTCCCTTGTTGCTGGGTTTCAAAAATGGCAGTTTTGATTTTGGCGAAGGAGATGCTCTCATGACTCATTGAGCAACGCCACTGAGTAGCCAGTTGGTGGTATGCAGTCCGTTTACATCACATTTTCGGATCGCCTCAGATAACTTGGGATCCCAGCTGAATAGGTACTAAAAAAGTACTTGGTACCAGGTACTACCATCTAAAACCCTAAAAACCAAGTAGAGCCTTGCCGAGCCGACCCGAGTAGGTACAAGTGGAAAAGGGCTATAAACTGTCAGAATCCTCAAAGCACAGGTCGAGGAGTAGGAGTGACTGCAATCTTTCACCCTAGCCTATCAGTCAACCAAAGACCCATTTGGTTCTTTATTTGAAAAGCTCTATTTTAATATGTAAAGGCCTGGATGAAATCTAATTTACTACGTCTAAATTCAAATAAAACTGAGGTCTTTACTTGGTCCTAAAAATCTTACAAACATGGTAACTTAACTATTTTATTAGGTATTTACTTTGGGGGCTTCCCATGATGCAATGAGCATTTCTTCTTCACTCGGGTCTTTTACCTGTCTGTCTGGTTATGCATCACTACTGTATTTAATCATTAGTAAATATTAAATTCATCCTCTTTCTCTCATAGTGTGTCTTTTATCTTGTCTCTCTATGCTCTCTTCTCTTCCCCTTCACTCCAACCAGTAGCAGCAGATGGCTGCCTGTCCCTGAGTCTGGTTCTACTGGAGACAGTTTTCCTGTTAAAATTGAGTTTTTCCTACCAAGTGCTTGCTCACAGGTGGTTGTGTAATTGTTGGTGTTTCTTTAAATTTTGTAGGGTTTTTACCTTCCAATATAAAGCTGTTGTTGTGAATTGGTGCTATTTAATAATAACTGAAATTAAATGATATGCAGCCAAACTAACATCTAAGATTTGAGAATAAAATGCAGGTTTTGTTTTAGTCTATTAAAAAATGTCAAGAGCCAGTGAGAGAGCTCTGGAAACTTAAATATTTTAAGGGGGCTGAATCTAAAATGTGGTCATATTTTAGATTTTATAAGTGTGGAAGAAGGTTTGATTGAACATGGTATCTCTAATAAAACTGCCTTATGACCACGACATCACTGAGGGCTTTAGAGCAGGAAAAATATAATAGTTTATGCCTGCAACTTGAAAACAACCTGTCAATAGTGCAAATCAATGCTTTCTGTGTTACCTGTCTGCTAAAATCTTAACAGATTGTCAAGCCGCCATGTAAGCTGTATCTGCAGACAGTAGTTAAGTTTCTTCCCCCAAATAAAATATCTTGTTCAAAAATTGGCAGTCAGAGTGGTTGAAACAGAAAGAAACACTGCAGACTGCTAAAGTTCCCTCTGTACGTCAACATTTTGGCTGATTGCATCACTGTTTTCTTAAGATTTGTTATGCAAATCATGCATGCCAGTGTGTACACTCAAATACAACCGACAACAAATAGAAAAATTATTTGTTTTATATGTGTTGTATGCATTAGAACTGCATACTACTATATTTTGCTTATGAGATTAAGTCTTATAATTATCTTGCATGAGAGTAATAGGGCACGTAACAAAGATGTTCTTAATAAAAAAGAACAAATATAATAAATATATATGAGAACTACCAGTCAACCTTTTTCTGGATAACTACAAGAATTAGTCTGGTACATGTAACCTGAAGAAACAGATCAACTTATTTAAACCTTTGAAATATTAACTTTGTATATGTCAGTCTAAGTCCCTGCCTGACCTTTCCACGTTAGTCAGAGAGAAGATAAGCTGTGGAGCCAAGAAGAATGACATTTTATTCACTCAGCAGTCTTTCTTTCTCCAGGTGCGCACTCTGAATTTCTCCTATTCACTGCTTTGTCTTTCTGTCCTCACTGGGCTACAATATCCTCGGTTATCTCCATTGTCTCTCCTCGCTGAGCTCAGACTCGCCTAAAGATACTGTATATGAGATAACTGATGGTCTCTGGTGGTCAGATGAGGACAGGGTGACAGGTGGTCATAACTGTGATTTCACTCTGCAAGACCTTTAAGTTGCATAATCTGGGTTCATCTGAGATGGAAATATTAAGTTGCTCATGAGCCCTGAACTTCTCTAGATATTACTCAACGGAGGTGCAGGCAAGGAAACAAATGTCTGCACAAATAAAGATTTATTATAATATTAATTTGTGCCAGTAATATAACAGTGGGTCACAGCTAGCCAGCAATTGTCCTGCGTCCTGTCTCTATACTCGGGCAGCACCGTTGCATAATGCAGCTGATGCAAAAATACCACAAATTACAAGCTACTGTGGGTTGCATGCGAGAGGACAACTTCACAGAATGACCTTGTTTTCCAGACACACTTCAACCTTCATCCTTTCTTGTTCTTGTGCATCAACAACAATCTCTTTCTGATAGCTGTTCATGTTTTCATTTTATCAGTTCTATTAAACATTTCAATTAAAAACAATTGTTAAAAATTATGAACCAACACAGAAGTTAGCAATTCCCAATTCATTTAGTGAGTGTAGATGGCTTCCATCCATCCATTAGCTCGGCTGTCACAGGGCAAGAGGTGGGGTACACCCTGGACAGGTTGAAATGCCATTGCAGGGCTAACACAGACAAACCATTCACACCTACAACCAAATTAGAGTCACCAATTAACCAGACAACTAACGTGCATGTCTTTGGACTGTACCTGTAGAGAACCCATGCAGGCACAGCGAGAACATAGAAATGCCACACAGAAAGGCCCCGGCCAGGTGGTGAATTCAAACTCAGAACTTTCTTGGTGTGAGGCTATCCTGCTGTCTTTGGCGTTACATTTGCAATTTAAATGTACACTCACCAGACAGATTGTTCGGTACATCTGTTCAACTGCTTGTTAATGCAAATATCTAATCAGCCAATGACAACTCAGCAACTCAATGCACTGTCACGAAGATCTGTTGAAATTCCAACTGAGAATGGGGAACAAAAGTGATTCCAGTGACTTTGAACATGGCCTGGTTGTTAGTGCTGGTCTGAGTGTTTCAGAAACTGCTGATCAAGTGGGATTTTCCCACCTCTAGATTTTATTGAAAATGTCCAACATGGACCAAAAGCTCTGAGGAGTTTTTCCAGCACCTTATTTAATCAATGCCATGATGGATTTCGGCAGAAAAGGGGGGCTTAGATGGTTCTGGTGACTGTAGGGGTGACATGGCATCCAAATAATTTAAAGCTGATGAACTTTATTAATGTATACAATTGTATGTCTGTGAGGGAAAAAACAACTAAAAACGACTGAAACAACAGTGCATATAAGATACTGCTGTGATCATTTTCATATGTCTTTAGAAATATACTGATTGCTTTCATAAGAGTTTACATACATAAAAAGAAGCTGAAAGGGGGAGGAGTTCATCCTATGCTACCTCCATTTCTCAGGTTTTTCCTTGCTATTAGAAATTATAACTCTGTGGCTATGTTTAAGGGTTGATGTGAAAGTAAGGAATCTACAAGTGAAATTTTATTTAACACCATGCAAACGGGAATATGTACAACTTCTGTCATTTGATAACACCTGTATTATATTCCTATCCTTTTTCTTCTTTCAACCTTTAAATTCACCAACAACAAAAAAGTTATACTTTGTTGCACCGTGGATAAAGTAGGAGGCCAGATTTTGAAAATGAAGGAGAGCGTGCTGAATAAAGAAACTGAGTGTCAATTAACGTGTTCATCTCAAAATGCTTGTTAAGTAAAAAAAAAGCCGCCATCTGTTCCAAGGTGAAGGTAGAAGCTGAAGTAAGGGGGTGGGACTGTGAGGGGCAGGCAGAGGTGGAGGTGGCGCTTTGTGCGTGCCTGAGTGTGTGTGCACCCACTTCACTGTGGGTGAGGCAGAGCTGATCAGTGGGTAGAGACAACAACAGAGCGCTATCTCTGGACAACAGACCTGGATGGACCACAGCCTACTGTCTCCCTTAGACGTACCGTTAACACATACACACACCCGCACATTCACTTGCACGCCAACCACACACACACACACACACACACACACACACACACACACACACACACTTGAAGTGGGGCGAACACATTTTAAAAAAGCAGGGAGGAGGTGCAGTTTTTATTTAGGTCATATTTTCACATCATATTTTATAATTTCCCTCCCATCTTGTTTACTGGGATCATGTAGCTCTGCAGCCCCCTCCCTTAAGGAATGTGCATTTGAAATCTACCGCCTCTCTTCCTTTCCATTTCACCTCACCCGAAGCCTGCAGCCAAGCATGTGGATGGCAAAAACGTGTAAACGTCTTGAAGAAATGAAGAGGGCGTGGGTGAGAGAAGCGTGGAGGAAAAGAAGGACAGGAGAGAAAATAAGTAGGGGGCGGGGGGCTTACTCAATGTGGGTCTCCTAACAAAGCAAATCTGCTCTTCCCTTCAGGGGTGCAACAGCCTGCTTTGTTTCCTCCATCCCTCCATCCACTGTTTTATCCATCCCTCTCTCTCCTGCTTCTAAAGAGCCAAATGTGCAGCTGCTATGAGGAACCATCTGCCCCGAAGAAGCTTCGTTTTATGTGCACGCGCAACTTTAAACTCTGTCTTCAACAGAAAATATCAGCGACTGAAGGTCCAGCTCTATCTGAGTTGAACTGGCGCACATGACAAGCACAAAAACGACACAATAAACAAGCAAAAATTTGATTACGCCTTTAACGTTTGCACAGCCCCTTATTCCCACCGGGAAACTTACAGTACTTGGAGCAACAATGGATAACAGAGGAAAACGTGACAATGTTGGATTCCCTCTCCCCATCCTCATCTCCGCCTTCCTCCTTTTCACCCACCCACCCATCCTCCCCTGAATTTTCCTCTCCTCCTCACCCCGCATCGCCTCCTCCACCCGTTGACTACACAGATAAATTATACATCAGAAACCTTCTCCTCTTTTCCGCTCTCTCCCTCCACATCCACACACCCCCTTTAGCTTGCTGGGACAAAACTGCTTGTTTGTGCTCGACTACATGTGCGTGTGTACTTCCAGCTCGTGATGCGCTGCCAAAGAGCTGCGCCGATTCCAAAATGACTCAACGCCTTTCTGACACAAACCTGAGTGCAGGTTGTGCGGCGGGCTCGCGGAGGCTCGAGCTACAGTGGCAAGACGACGACGACAACAACAACAACAAGAGCACGCCTTTCAAATAGGCGCATCTCTCCCTCTCATACCTTGTGTTGCCATGGAGATGAAAGTTTTGTGCTGGTCACAGTAACATATGTAGGTCAAAGCGCGACACCTCTCAAAACAAAAACACCAGGCGGTGGCGACGGGAAACTCACGCCTTCATTAGGCAAGGAGAGAAAGTGAAAAAAGTTCAGATAACGAGCAGCCCTGATATGAGAAAACAGCTCCAACGACGCAAAAGCACACTGAATATTTACTGTGGAAATAAACAGAAAAACTTATCTGAGATGTAAGGCTTTCATTTTTTTTTTAATCACTCTGGCGAGCACACTTGTGTGTTAGAGGTTTTTCTCGACAGCCTTATTAGTGCACTGACTTTAGGTGTATGCAGGAGTTCAATAAAAGACAAGAAGTCACTATTATCTGATATTAACTGCAGCTCTGAACTGGGTCACTGCTGATGCATTTACAAAGGGCTTCTTCAATGTTGAAGAAAGCTGAAAAATGAGGGAAACTCTTGTCTTCGGGCTAAATTTGAATGGCGTATCCGTGCTGTTAGACGTGATATTAGCATTAGTGTGAGTGTGTGTGTGTGTGTCCGTGAATGCGTGGACCCGTGTCTAATTAATCAGCATCTTCAAATTCGGACGCCACATTCTCTCCTCGTGGCACACTGAGCTAAAATTAAAACATCTGTGTCTTCTCCTTTTCATCCACTACAACCATCTCGGGCTTTTATCTCCCATTTCTTCTTTAGCTCTTGCTGCCTCCTCACCCTTCCTGCCTTCCCTTCTCCACTGGGGACCAGACAGAGGTTTGCTTTAATTACTGAACTACTTTTCACACCGGTGGAAAAAGACGGAGACACTCATCAGACAACCACACCTGCCCACTGTTATGCTCCCAGCATCCCTGCGCTGCCTTTCATGCACTTTTTCCCTTGCGTTTGTGTGCCTGCATGAACGTTTGCTTTGTGTTTCATTTTCGTAAAGCTTCCTCTAAAAACGCCTCATGCGAGGTCGCTGCTTATAGCAGATACACAGCAGAACATTGCTGCGGTCAAAAATGCTAAATTAATTAAGCGATGTTTGCTATTCTTGGCTCGGTATGATGAAATAAATGATGCAGACTTTGAGAAAAACTTGGATAGGAAGGCACAGAGTCAGCGAATGTGTGATTAATAAACTCATCTGCCTTTCAGAACAGTTGGAAAAAAAAGTTGTAAAGCTTCGGGGAAATAAGAACTGCAGAGAAACTGGAGCAAAACGTGAGCGCCTGGTACAGTGACACGTTTAGAAGACGGCAGAACAAGAGGAGGGAGGGTGTTCCCCTCTTTTTTGTGGTTCACTCCTTTTCACACCCTCTACATCTCTGTTTTCTTATTCGCTAAATCTCACAACACATTTTATTAATTTTAATGCCATTTGCACGGCAGCTAACGTTTTTGCTGCTTTAACCGTTCCTTTTAAGCCTTACGTTGCCAGAAGGAAATGTAAACGTCAATGCACGCTGACATATATTCTGAATAACCAAGAGCCAAAACAGAAACAGCTCCATCAATAGTTCTTCCTCTCCCTTTTAATGGCAAGCCAGGGATAAGGCACCTGGCAGTAGCTGAAGAAGAAAGCAGAAACCGCAAGTGAGGCAGAGAAGGAAGGAGGCTGAAAAGGAAGTAAAATGGGCCAGTGTGTCTGGCTGCTGAAGGGGTCTCTCGTGGGACTTGGAAGGCGGGCAGGACAGCCCGGTGGAGGTCCCCGTAGCACACTAACACAGTCCAGTCCATTCAGTGGGCCAGTAGCACAGGAAAGCTGCTAAATATTACAAGACACAATAATAGCACCTGAGGAACTTAGATCAGATGACTGAGTGACAGTTTAAGAAGTTGGTGTATGATTAGGGCTGTTTTCAACACATGAGGTGGCATTTCTTAACAACAGCTGCATTTGTTCATTTTAGAAAGGTTTGTTCAGCTACGATGACAGCTAGAAGAGAAGAGTTGAACTTTAACCCAAATGCTTCTCTGTTGGGACACACAAAGTCTAACGGAGGACCATCAGTGATGTGCAGAACCCATTTGGACTGAGACAGTTCCTAAACACATGATCATGTCTGATGATGTAGCTCGGGAAAGGCTCCTCTGTTCCCTACATTTAGACTCTCTTTTGCTTCGTTTAGCTATCCTAACCCCAATAAACATAAGATACAGCGTTAAGACGCACAGCGCCTGAGTGTTCTTTATGGGTCAGTCACACCAGTTTATTGATTTGATCAGAGTTAATCTGCACTGATGAGCGCCGCACACCTACAACACATCTGTTTGCAATAGGGGGTTCGACTCAGGTGGTTGCCAACTGATTGCACTGTGGCTATATCCCTACACTGTATAAATGCAAGATTGCTATGTAAGCGCCTGTAAGTCTGCAACTACTGCGATCACTATTTCTTGAAGAAATCCATGAGATGCTGGCTGGAGTCTGGATGGAAGTTAATGTGAATTTCTGTTTACCATTCATTTAATTTGTATTAAATAAATATTAATACAAATCAATTACTGTAATACATAACATGATCATTTATTTCTAGCAGTTGGCAGCATTTGTGATATTCAGTGATTTAGGACAGCTGACTGCTGTGTTATCAGTGACAGATTATATGTAACTGCCAGCTTGGCTGATAGCAGACTCTCCATCTTATTTCCGTGTCATCACCGTCTTGATAGATCGCAGTGGTTTTGAAGACAGCAGCTAACTGTGTGTGGTCATAGGTCTGGTCCTTGTCTTTGGGACAACTGACCGTGACTGTAGCTTTATTAAAACAAATAACAAAGCTGCTTCTGCTCCAGGTCAGCAGCACCAGACAGAACAGTATTTGCACAGACAAATGATGTTGCGAATCAAGACTGCCCAGTGAAGGCATCATGAGGAAAAAACACTTTGGTTGTGCGCTTCACTCATGAAGAACAAATCAATATGTACGGTCCAGCTACAATACAAAATATACAATGTATGTATAATGCCTTGGTGACTTTACTACACAGCTAGTGCATCCAAGAAATGCCTCTCCTCCTCTGCTGCTTTTATTTTGCACAACAGAATTTTCTCTTTTATAATGTCTGTAGATAGTTGAACATCAGAACTGTATCCCTCCTACTTTAAACTAATTGAACTTGACGTAAAATGGGGTAAAATTTGTGAACAGCAGGAATCGTAGCATGTTCCTCAGTAAAATATGGAGGGTTTATTTTTACAACCAAATAACATCCATCCATCTTCTTCAACTTTATATACGTCTGCTATATTTGCACAGATTGTTTGGGCAGCACAACAACCAACTGGCTGTATTTCAGATTGCTGTATCCCATTAAGGATCACGCTTCTGCTTCTTAATTTTATTTTCTGAATATAGCCATTTACAGGTTCATTTTGTAAACTCTGCTCTAAGAATGTCTGCAAAGGTTCAACCCTCTTTCATTCGATTACAATGCTGTCTGTTAGAGAAATCAAAGTAACAGAGAAATCAGAGTAACTGGTCAATTAGAGCAAACTAGACCATTTACTGTTACAGGACTGGTTTTTCTTTGAGAGCCACAAAAGCAGAAAGCAGAACATGAAACTGCAACAGAGATGCTGCATCCTGCAGAGCATCTCTCTTGCAGTGATGACCCATTTGATGTATGCATGTGCTGGACAGATACTGCTCTGGTAGAGAGAAGTAGAGGCAGAAACTCCTTTACAGCACAGGACTATAGCAGGCGTAGGCAGGCAGTTTCCATAACAACGTGAAAAAAAAATATATATATATATTCTAAACAACTTCAGCCAATTTATTCTTAAAGTTTAGGTGCAAGAAAGCCAGTCTGCTCACCTCATTACCTTCAATTACATAACAAATAGATCATAACATAACAACTGCAGCTTATGCTCAGAGTTACTTAAGCAAAAAATCGATGCAAATTTTTGTCACCACCACCTCCTCACAGCTCCTGTACTTAAGTTTCTTCCAGCTACAGCAGTTGTGCTTAGAGGAAAGAGACTGGTGACAGAAACAATGTAACATCATCTGTCAAAGATGCAGTTTATGGTCATCTCCCAGCTTTCTATAAAAATGTATAATATTTTTGCATTAAAATATTAATCCTGAGTAATGATCAACCGTACTTGGATGTCCACACTTTGGGTATTTTGGGTAAATACACATTAGTTGTTCTTCATCGCATCTATATCTATCCAGATCTGTATGTAGTGAAGACTTTGAAAGATGAGACAAAAAACATAATGCTGTCACCAGCATGTAGGCATGATAATAGATACTACATCAAAATCCCTCAGCTTTAATTTGACTAGGTTTGCATGGACATAGAAATTAGTGTGTGGGAGAAAAAGCCATTTTTTAAACCACAGGCATGCAGCATGCTTTTGGCATTACTGGACAAAAATAAATAAATAAATCTATAATAATCCTTCAGCATATCCCGCACCTCCTCTATGCTTGGTTCTCAGGGGTGTAGGGGGTGTAGTACGATGGGATACCTCGACGATCACTGATTTTTCGCATAAGATTGGTGAGTAGTATGAACTACACAAAAGAAATCCAAGCCAGAAGTAAGATGTGGTTAAGCAGAGGACTTTCACCTCAGCCCTCAGTCGTTTTTGCTAGAGAAAAACATTTATTCCCTGACTGGTTGGCAAGTGGTTGCTAAAGGTTGTTGGCTACACCAGTAACCTTATTGGGATTGCTTTGGCTTGCTGGCAAATTGCTACTTGTCACCAGTACTTTGCAGGAAAGGCGCAAAGACAAACAGTCTGCCTAAGTGTGTAAAACTTCAAAAAGTGCGATGCAAACTGGAAATGGAGAATGGTTGCCTTCAAAGTAAACGTTGCACCAAGGGTGAAATATTTCATCCAAACTATGGGCGGCTGCGGCAATTTGCTGGCAACCAAAGCATTTGCAAGGAAATTTTCTTTATGACCAATTTCACTACTTCGCAGCAAGTAAGCACTCAGGGAATACTTATTTTTCCTTAACAACCAGTGGTTGTCAAGAGATCACCAACCAGTCTTTAGGCCTGTGTGACTGGGGCCTGAGACAGAGGTTAAAATTGTGTGTGGAGTCAAAGGTCAGTACTGACTCATGTTCAGACATGACTTCAGGAACTGCAAGGGATTTTCCACAAAACATTCCAAAATCGTATCATCCCAATTACTTTCAACCCCTAAACTTTGGGCATAGTGTAACAGAAGGACTTAATCTTCCTCAAAGTTTTGTCTGTATTGATGTAAACATCAAATAAAAGCATTAAAGCTGGAACTTTTTATTTGATCAAAACATGTAACTCCTTGAAGCACAGATGAACTGTCTAAATAAAGGTCCAGACTGCATATTATTTATTATATTTGGAATATAAATTGAAAATTAGGAGCAGAGAGATTGAGGTCTTAACCACTTTAAAATTTGTGTCGGGTTTTCTGGGTCTGTGATGTCATTTAAACATTTTTCTGGGCCTCGAGCTTCAAAAGGTTTTGAGCTCCAAATGCTGCTAACCAATTAACGCATCAAGGCTGGGAGCTCTGTCTCTGTTGACGTCAGAAGACAGAAGGAGCCAATTAGTGTCAACATCTGCAGACTGCAACCTTTTTATTGGTCAGCATGAAGTCAATCTGGGTTAACAGGATGGAGAGAGTGATACACAACAATATTTTGTGAACTAATCCTGTTCAAATGTTACTCAGGGCTCACTGATGGCAAGCTCGGCCCTGAAATTTTCACTGGACGCATTACCATCAGGCAAATCTACTATCTTTCAGAAATTGACATTTAGAGGAATTCCAAACAGCACAAAAAGACTGGAAAGCAAGGACACAGACCCAAACCCTTACGAACCCTAGTCTCAGTGTGGTTCTCATTCAACAAATGGTTCACACTCAACACTACAGACACTATGAGAGAATATTCTCCATCTAAATTCTTGGATAAAGATCTAGAAAACATTGCAATTACCTCCCAGATCTCCCTGGACCCACCATAAAAAATAACTGCTTTTATTTCTTTTGTGACGTATCAGCTGTTCATACAAAACCAGGCAGAGCCTCATTAAGTTCTAAAGCATAAAACTGTTCTTTAACTATTCCCTGACTGTCTCATTATACAGCAAAAACACAAGACAAGTGTTAGAGCCTTCACAGCCAGGCAGTCATAGCTGCAGGGAGGAACTGGTGACAGGTTCGAGCTCAGTGTTGTGTGAATGTTCGGATGTGAGGATGGAGAGGAGTAACTGCAAACGCATTAATGCAGTGATGACTACAGAGAGAGAGAAGCAAAAAGTGGTGGCTGGGATTGTAGACCACAAAGAGAAAGAGGATGAGATTTAAGTGTTGAAGTGTAGGTAGCGATCCTCCTGTCTTTTTACGTAGTCTGACATCCGAGTATCAAATACGTGATCCTGCTGCAGAATTAATAGCTGCGTACTGTATGTGTTACTGTAACTGCCTCTTTTTAAGTGTACCGTAGAAGAGTCTGACAATAATGCCCCTATAATCCCATAACACATGCATTTTCTTATTTCCTGATTAGGTTTATTCACTGAACCGTGTCCACACTGTAGTAGTGACCAAAATCTCCCTCACTTTTTTCATTAGTTCAGTAGTGTTGGGACCAGATAACATAACCTCTTATTGTTTTACTGGTATAAGGAGTCCAGAGAATTTCTTTCTGTTCTAGTTTCTGTCATAGATTTTGCTGTTGCTGTGTGACTCAGCATGCAAAACCAGGCTAAAGTCCAAACTCTTCTCCTTCTTCTTACCCTTTTATGTTTCTTACAACTTCAAAACTTCTACATTAACATGCAAGATTTAAAAAAAAAAAACTGAATTTCTTTATCTTGTCTTTGTGTATTTTCTATGAATTTTTAACTTGATGATATCAAACTTCATCTGTTCTTTAAATTATTGTGGTTTATTAGCGATGCAAAAAGATAAATATGCACATGTAGCACATTCGTGAAGGATTAAACCTCTGATAAGAACTGCATTAGGTTTATAAGAAACTGGTGGTTGATGCTCAAAGCATTACTGCCACAGGCCAAACAAGGAGAAGTCGCCAGCATCGCTAAGGGGGTAAATTTCACCAGGCCACACCCCTGGGCATGTGAGGCTGTTTTTTCCTCTCGTAGTCCAGTTTTTACTGGAGGATTTGGGATGATGTTTATTTGTAGTTTATGAATCAGAAACTGTTATTTTCTTAGTGATATTTGGAGACAGTGAAGTAAAAGTAACATCCATCCGTTTTCTATTGCGTACCTAGGTTCGGGTCATGGGGGCAGAAGTCTGAGCAGAGAAGCCTGGACTTCCCTCACCCCGGCCACCCGTTCCAGCTCTTCCAGGGGGAACAGAGTCGGTCCTAAACCAGCTGAGAGACATAATCTCAGCAGAGAGTCCTGGGTCGGCCCAGAGGCCTCCTCTTAATAGGACATGGCAGAAATAGCTCCCAGACACACAGAAGGTGTCTATGAAGCATCCTCGTCAGATGCCCGAACCACCTCAACTTTGCTGTTTTGGAGTTGTAGTGGCTGTACTCCCGAGTCCCTCAGAAAGTAAAAAACACTGGATATACTGGAAAGGCTGTTTGCTCTTGATGATGTCCTTGCTCGGATTTTCCTGAATCCGACCAAAACACTGAAAAATAATATGTTGGGAGCTAAAGAGTCTTTACAATACAAACAGCACCACGTAATAGATGTAACAAGTAAAAGGTC
Organism: Perissodus microlepis; assembly: GCF_051167445.1. NCBI lineage: Eukaryota > Metazoa > Chordata > Actinopteri > Cichliformes > Cichlidae > Perissodus > Perissodus microlepis. The sequence continues at coordinate 14,572,729 of NC_140478.1, forward strand.
CTATCCCTAAAACAACACTGCTGAAGTGAGATATAATGTACCCGGCAAGTGGCCAATGAGGGAGTCTGGGAACAGCCTGCCCTGAGGCAAACAACATTTACTGGAGGGTAAATGGCTCCAAAGGAGAGTTGGCATCACTGTGACAACTCAGACTGATGGCACTGTTGGCAATGCCAAAGCATATAGCACAGCAGTCTGGGCAGCTGCTTTCAAAACACACCCTTTGGTGTCAGTAAAGACACATGGGATTGTTATTAATACCGCATCCTGCCAAGAGCAGTTGAGCGATGTGTGAAGTATAGGTGAAGCACTTAGCAGGGTGGAGTGGCAAACCCGTGATGATTGACTGACTGCTGGCTGTTGCTTGTGTTTTCTCCTTCCATGTCGTTGGACTGGACTCCCACAGTGAGTAGAGTGGCAGTCGCTGTAGGAGCTGATGTTGAAGTGAGTGGAGTGGGACTGAGTCACTGACAATGAGGCTTTAATCCAAGTGTAACAGCCAGAGGAATTCCCCAACTGTTGTACAGCAGCATCAGATATGACAGCGTATGGTGAAAAATAACAACTAGCAGTCACCAGATTTTTAATTATTAGTTTTCAGATACTGAAGTGCTGGAAAATTCTCTGACAGATACCCACATGCTATCTGTCAGCACATTACAGCCTCAGACATGTAAACAAACTAGTTTATATAGAAGTATAGACAGTCACTTTGGTAAACCTTAAAGCTGGGGTGGGCAACGACATGATAACATTTCAACATATAGTCAAAGGAGCTTGCAAAGAAAAGCGTCTGGACTTCTTTAAGTTACTTGAAGACGTTTCACCTCTCATCCGAGAAGAGGTGAAACGTCTTCAAGTAACTTAAAGAAGTCCAGACGCTTTTCTTTGCAAGCTCCTTTGACTACGATGACCTGGATGACTGAGAACCTTCACAGACTTTCAACATATAGCAATTAATGTGGTCTTGGAGACAACTCAACTGTGACTGGAGAATTTGAAGTGATGGTTTGGTGCTTTTACCTGACTGGCTCAAATCCTGACTCATTTCTATCCCATATGGAGCCAAACTCTCCAGACATTACTGTCTCACTGTGGTTGCCAGGTAAGTGCAAAATGCCAAAAATGATTCGTTTTGAAAGCTTGAACAGCCCTGCCTGGGCATTTAGGTGACTATCAAATGTCTGCAATAGAATTAGAAATAGTTACTGAAAGACAGTGATGACCCATATTTCAGCCATAATCATATACAGACATAATATTGCATTAAAAACCAAACTGAATCATGAACACAAGGTGTAAATCAATTTGTGTGCGATACATATCAAAACATTCAGTCGTTAACACCTCCCGGTGTTCAGTTTTGAAGAGAGCGAGTAAAATGACATAAAACAGAAACTTGAGGCAATAATCATTATCTAATCATGCACATAGCGCAATGACTCATATTTCATACCCTTCAACTGGAAAGCGGGTGTGTGCTGTTGGAAAGTCAAAGCAAACTGCTGAGATGTGACCTGAATTTCTATTCTGCTAAAAAGCCTTTCTGTGCAGCGCAGCTGACGGCTTATTACGGCTGTGTTCACTATACTTATTTTACCTCGAGTTTCAATAAAGTTAAAATAGGACGGGAGTCACAGCTTTAACTGCAGCTCATTATGAAATATTGCGGTTTTGTGGTGAAATGCTGCACTCCACTGATGAGCCTTTGCCTGAGAGGCACTTGACACTGAAGCTGCATCTGAGGTCTCAAGACAGATGTTTGGATGTAGGCTAAAATTCAGGCAGCATGGATACAACTTTGCACCAAAGTTGTTGTTGTACAATCATTTTTGACATGATCCTTAATTTTTACTTTGTCCCTATTTTCCTGGCTGTTGTTGTACTATACCTGATCATCAAGCACAGCATTAGTTCAAGAGGAGGTCAACCTATATTGCAATCCCAGCAGAGAAACTGATCAAATCAGTGCCAGCTGACTACAGCTGATGGCCTTTTGTATGCACAATGGGTAAATCTCATATATGGCACAGCACTGAGGCTGCCTTAACCTGTACATATTGCTGCAAGCCGCTTTGCAATCCACATACACCCCAGTCCATGCTCTGCTTGACTTTGTTATTGTTGTCACTGACATCTTCTCTGCTCTGTCTGGATGTTTTGCTTTTGCTCTCCCAGTCTCTGGCTTTCACTGTACAGATGTGAAAGGGCAAGAAGGTCCCAGAACAGTTGATAAATATAAATTACTGCAGATGGGTTCGCCAACATTGACACCGTGGCTAGGACCAACCGATTACGCCGGCTGGGTCATGTCTGTTGGATGGATTATGACAGATTCCCAAAGCAGCTGCTAGTCAGAGAACTGGCACAGGGAACGAGGTCACGAGAGCACCCCAAAAAGCACTGGAAAGACTTTGCAAGGAGGACCTGAAGATGTTTAGGTTCAACCAGCTGTGATGTGAAACAGCAATAGACTGTAAAGAACAGTGATAAAAGATAAGATGAGACAAAGCACCGTCAGAGGCCCACCAACCTCAAAGAGCTGAGGCCAGAGACGTCATAACAGGGCCACCAATCATCAGTAATGACCGCAGATGGAAATAATCTACTTTTAACTAATGCAGTCTGGCCTGTGCTGTTTGCCTTATTAGCCCTTTCCTAGTTCCTATACAGGCTGCATGTTTTCCCTCAGTCTTTGTTGGGTCATTGCCTCACCTGCCCCCTTGTTCCTGTGTCTTCCCTTGGGTTTCACCTGCTGATTTTCATTGTTTGGATTTTCTTTTGCAGACCTTTGGATTTTGTTAGGTCACTGGGTTTTGATGGCACACTGTGCACTGTTTTTTGTCAATCCCTAAATTCCTTTTACTTTACCACTTTACCTTTTGTTCTTTAGTCTCAAGTTAGAGTTGATAATATCAGTATGTGTCTTAAAACTAAAATCCAGAGAATAACTCACCAGTAAATGTATGCTGTTCAAGAAGGTAAATAAATGGCATGGCTTCGTTTGCCTAATGAGCAACAGCAGTCTAATATATACACATACATCAGAGTTAACAAGATATGTATCAAAACTAAGTGAAAATCAGCTGACAGGAGCAGGACATCGTGAAATGTGCCTCGAGTTTCATTGACTGCATAATTTCACAGTTGCATGTTAACTTGATTTCTATGGATTGTGATGACAAACAACATCAGAGTGCCATTCCCAGAGCTAATCCCAAAGGGGACTTAACAAATCCCTTTGCATCTTGCCACTGGCATCAAAGCTGTAGCGAGTAGCACTACACATCAAAGCCTACAAAGATATATATTTTTTATGTATGCTAAAAAAACAAAACAAAACAAAACCTTGAAAAATAAAATACACCTCGTTCCCTTTTGCTGTTTTTAGCCCACCCAGTTAAAAAAAAAAAGACCCCACACACACAGCAAGCAATCAAATGCTCAGTGCTGTGAGCTGTTTCACCCAACCTTAAAATGTCACATCCAATTCAACAGATACTCAATAGTGTACTGACTTGCACATGTACTGGTGAACTGTTGCTATTATTCGGGTGCTATTTTTGTGCCATCATTCGATCCTGCAGGCAGTTTGTAGACTGCTACAGCAGCCTCTAGTCACGTGCTGCAAACCAGGTCAGCTACAGCATTAGAGAGGGGACAAAAAGCTTCCCTTTTATGCCACACAGCTATGGTACTATTCAGTATGCAAGTTTTTTTTTTGTGTGTGGCTTAAATATTCTCAGCCACTGACTCATTTGTGCATGGCAGCGTGTACTACATCTAAATGCAGCAGCATAAAATTGCATTTACTGGTAGTAGCAGGGTCTGATATCACCTCAGCAGCAGGCTTAACAGGGTCGCTCCGTCACTCTGTCGTGCCTTCTGTTTGTTTGCTCTCTCCTTATCTGTCAGTCCTCTTTCAGTCCCTCTCTCTGTCTTTCCATCTTCCTCCATTTGATTGAGCTCTGATTGTTTTGTGAAAATTTAACGTGGCTCCAGGGTGTTGTTTTTCATAATTAAGAACTGGAGCGACAATCTGGCAGCAAACAAAAGTCACAATAGAAAAGGACACTACTTACACTGCCGAGCTGTGTCCAAAACAAAACCTACATTTTCACATCCATACAGTACGAGTAAGAACACATACAGTAGTCCCAACGGGTCTGCTCTGAAAATATAAGACAGCAAAACATGCCCCACCACCACCACCACCCCCTCCCCTCCTTTACACGTGAGCAGCTCCTGAGCACTCTGCTGTTATCTCTTTCTTCTCGTCTATTTCTAAATTTGAAACAACATAAAAGCCAAGTCCACTTTTTTGCTGTTTCTGTATAATTGCATCATTTGTCAAGTGGTGCAGTTATTTCAAGCCCTTGGATATCTCTCTGTACACAATCCCGAGGAACATAAAAGTCAACATTTCTTCAGATGGCGTGGAGAGTCAGAGGAGGGGGGAGTGAATGAAAATATCACAGAACAAGTGCATCTGTAAAATGTAAGCATGGCTCTATAGACGCTTCACAGGTCAGGCAAGCCTGATGGACACAGCTTCGATCCTTTAAAAGTAAAACTAGTCATGTTGCAGTAGTCATGGCAATCCTTCTGATTTGAAGTCCAATCTTTAACATGTTAACCTACTGAGAAAGTTAATATGAGTGTTTAAAACGATACACGGCAATACACTGTGAACGCTGATTTAAAGTGCATGGATGTGTATGGTGAATGGACACAGGACATACTTGTATTAACAGTTACAGTTTCCTCATCAAGTTAAAACCAAACCGAGGATGATTTTCAGTGAGCTAACATGTCTCCTTGCTTCCTTCACTCATATGTTTTCCCCCTTGTCTCAGTGTGGAGTGGAGAGTGGGATGCCAGGAAGAGATAAGAGGAAGGTTCAAGTGTAATTTAATTTTAAAAATCGAATTTTAAATGCACTGAGCTTCTGCTGTCTGATCAACTGATTAGATATTTGCATTAATGAGCAGCTGAACAAGAGCTCTTAATATATATAAAATTCCTCTTTATATAAATCTATACAAGAAATTTAAACAGTAGATGAACCTACAAATACATACACTCAAAAGGTAGTTTAGAAATTCTCTACAAAAACTAAAGATTTTTGTGTAGAACACACCCGTGTTTCATTATTTCTAACCACCTCCAAAAGCCTTCCCTCTCCTCGACTACTTGAGACGCAATTAAGGAATTGGAAGATCCTTCACCGTAGCAAAAAAGGGGGAGACAACTTCCGGGTCACGGCAGGAGAAAAGATGCACGAGTTCATTTAAAGAAAAAAGCACCAGAGAAAAGTTTCGTCTTTTCATCTTGACAAGAAAAAGAGAAAGGAAAAAGAACTTCGAACACCTCTCGCCTGGCGATAGCAGGATGGGATGCGCAGCACTGTCACCTAGTTTCCATGGTAACCTGTTGCTATGGAAACAGGCCCTGGAACAGAATCAGGAGTCGGGTGAACAAGGGGCAGAGTGAGGGAGGTGAGGATGGAAAGGAAGGAGGCAGAAACCGGGAGAGAGAGGAAAAGGGAAGAAAATAAAGTGAAGAGCATCGAATTCGGCACAATCTTACATCTGAAGAGCTTCCTGAGCTCTGGCACAACCCGACTGTGAGCTGAGCTTCACCCCATAATTCAAAACCTTGTCCTCTGCTTAGCTTATAAAGTGAAGTTGGTTTAATAAACATGATGCTACTGTGGAGAAGAAGAGAGAAGCTTCATTGGCATTCATCTCACTGACGGCCGTGCACAGCAAACATTACATAACGAGTGAGATGGCTGGGACTGCAACCAAACACAAGAGTTAAGAACATTTTGACCTCGACTCATTTGTCTATGACGACATCCGAGCGTTGCGTTGGGTTCAGGTGAGAATCACAATTAGCTTACCGAAAGCGTCGGTCTTGTACTTCTGATGCTTCAAGGTCAACACAGTGAGTTTGTTTGCTTACATGCTTGTTTTTAAGCGAGGATGAGGTGTCAAATCACAACAGGGGCTTGCATAAATCATGCTGAAGGCCGTTTGACATAGCCTGACGAACAAGAAGAGTAATACAGGAGAGATGCAAACAGCATAATTTGTTTGCTACTGAGAAAAAACAAAGAGACAGAACAAGCTGCCGCCAGGTAAATCCAAGCCTAATGCACTAATTTGCAGATGTCCACGCGGAAGCCTGTTTCCCAGAAATTACACACCATACTACCGTTGAACTACATTTGATTTCCCGTAACATCTCCTCACGCACGCACCACCCACTCCTCATCTCCATCTAGCTCTCTAATCTTTCCCACAGCTGAAGCTGGACCACATCCCGCCGGGTTAGTTTATTTCACTGTCACATAAAGAGCCTTGGAGCGTGTTGTGTACTACAGTCAGTGACAGACAATATGGGCAGCAACTGGCAGGCAGCACTATAGGACAGATGGATTCATGCGCACTCACACATGCAGATTGCCTCTTATTCATGAAGTCTGAGGCTTATTCAGTGAATCGCTCTGACAAACTGCACCAAAAACTTCAGTCAGACTTTCGACAATACGGCTGTTACACAAACACACACAAAGTGCCTGGAATATCAACAAAGCTGATAGCAAAGATATGCAAACAGAAAATGAATAATTAACTTTATACACACACAGCTGCAGCATGGAGAGAGCGTAAAAGCGTGCGTGATGGGTTTTTTTTTTAAATTGCTGAAGATTTATAGCATTCATGTTTTAAGTGAGACATACAAATGTTAGGATCCAATAACTGTGCTTCAGGGTTTCTGTGTTTGCCCAGTGAAAGCATCACCATTTGAAACTGGATTTTAGCAAACACGAAGACAACATGAAACTAACTTGATTTTTTTTTAACCTAATAATAAAGCACATGGCTTCTGAAACTATAGTTACATTATTAATAATATGCAGAACCTGAAAAAGCAACCTGAAAATTGGCAAATTTCACATTTTGGATTCTGGATTCTTTCTTTTGTGTGATGTTTCACTTCCAAACAAGTTGGGATGCAACAAGTGCTCAAAGAGTCACCTGATTTGTCATTTTGTACAGATAAAGCGAAATGAGGCACAGCTTATTAATTGAACTGAATTCAAAATCCTTCTCTTCACATACAAGGTCTTGAATAATCAGGCCTGATCACATCTTTAAGTACCGTATCATCGCAATAGAGCTCTTCACTCTTACACTGCTGGCTTCCTTATGGTTCCTAAGATATTTAAAAGTAAAATGGGAGGTAGAGGGTTCAGCTCTCAGATCTCTCTTCTGTTGAACCAGTGGGCCATTTTTTAAAAAATGCCTCTCTGTGCAAAATGGGTTTAAAAACATAAACAACTGTGGGATACTGTTAGTCCGTGATTTAGACAGGGGGAACAAAGGGCAAAAAAAAAGGGCATCTATGAATGCACAACACTGATCCTTGAAGCAGAGGGGCTACAGTAGCGGCAGAAGACCATACCAGGTGCTATTCCTGTCAGCTATGAACAGGAAACAAAGACAAAAAAAAAAAACTGGACAACAGAAGGTTGGAAAAACACTGCCCAATCTGATGAGTCTCAGTTGCTGCTGCCACATTCAGATGGTAGGGTCTGAATGTGGAATAAACAACATGAAAGCACGGATCCATCCTGCCTTGCATCAACAATTCGAGCTGCTGCTGGTGATGTAATGGTGTGGGGGATATTTTCCTGGCACACTTTGGACACCAAATGAGGATCGTTTAAACACCATAGACTACCTGATTATTGAGCTTCTCCAGCAAATAAAAACTGGCTTCTTGAACAAGATAAAGAGTCAGATGGCCTCCAAATTCAACAGATCCCAATCCAATGCAGCACCTTTGGGATGAGATTGAACACATACATCATGTATGTAAAGCTGGCAAATCTGCAGTAACTGTGTGATGCTATCATATCAACATGGACCAAAATCCCCAAGTAATGTTTCCAGCACCTTGTAGGCTCTGAAGAGGGCGTAACTCCTTACTACCAAGGTGTACCTAACAAAGTGGCCAGTGAGCTCCACAGATTCACTTTTGATCTTATATTATATAATCACCTCAGTATGATTCAGCCATAACTGACGATTCCTGCAAGGCAGAAAAGAACAAGGTTTTGAGCAGGTATGAAAAAAAAGGAGACAAGGCCACACGACGCGAGCAGAAAGAATATCTGATAACCAAACCCAGAGGAAAAAAAGATGAGGCAAACTGTGCTTTATGCATCGTCACAATTGCCTGAGGCAATGCAGTTTTTTTTCTGTAGAAGACTGGATAAAAGGTTTAAAATAATTTCAGTGTGGTGGTACTGAAGGAGGTGATTTAATTAACTGATTGGGAGTATTACACAACTTCTCATCTGTCCAATGAGAAGCCCAACGCCACAAACTCCCCCATGAGGCAGCACCCAAGAACTTGAGTAGTACTGAACGCATCTGTTACCCGTTTACAGAAAACTGGCATATTCGGCCATTTATCGATCTAGATATAGGTCTAGTTTATGTTTATGATCTATTTGGGATCTACATTTTCAGTTAGTTGCAAATTATTCTGAATAAAAAGAATCTCTTTATCAACTTTTGATAACACAATAAATGTGATGTAATCTTATGAGGTGCAAGCGTAAACCAGGCTTTTGTAAGATTAGTAAAAGATGAAGCAACACATCATCATTTAAAACATTTAGAGCATAAATAGACCACTACATTTAATTGCAAACACTTTTCAGCTGCCCAACATTTCCTCAACCACATCCTTTTTTATCAAAGAGTAATGGCAGACATCAGAACACTTCCACTTTGATTTACAAATTTTTTTCTTCACTTCACTGACACGCACCAAAAACCGTGACATCTTTTTCACGTATACTGTATGTGTGAAATTCAGCGTCTGTCAAGAGGTGGCTGACAAGCTGTTGGAAGCTACTGTGCTGCCGATGTATAAGTCACTGTCACAGGTCACACTTCTGCTAGCATGGGAGGTGTCAGTTAAATAAACGTATAATTTTCTGGAGAGTGCCATGAAGCGGTTTAGTGCAGCACGGCAAAGAGGAGGAAAGATAAGCCGCTCGGATCTGAGCTTCCTCTCCGTGCAAAAGACACGTGAGCACATACGGCCAAGAAGTCGGTCAGCTCATCTGGAGCTGTGATTCTGAAGGGCACAGAGTTACATCTGTGTGTGTCAAAACAGGTTTACTTGTGTGTGCGTGTGTCTGTCCTTCATAGTAGTGACCAGCTGTTCAGCAGAGGGATCCCTGCACATCTGGCAGCTTGCAGAGGGCATCTGCCATGCAGCAAAGACGAGGGGGATGGGGGGAAAGGACGGACGAGAAGAAGACAGATGAGATTAAAGAGAGCCGAAGACAAAAGGTGATGGGTTTATCTTCATAAGGTGAAATGCAAATATGATTTACAGTCATACACTTGGATGAGCTGTAAGATAGAAAAGGAGAGGGGTTAAATAAATTCAGGCTCCTCTGCACCTTTAAAAGAAAGAAAAAGGGGGAAAAAAGAGTGCTTATGGATGTGGTGATGTGAACTACGTAGTATCTGTAAAGGAGCTGAGCCGCCGTTAGCTTAAACTTCTGCAGAAGGTCAACTTAAAGCAAGATTAGCGGGGCCAGGAGATGAGAAATCAGCGACGTACTCACGAGGAGTTCTGTCTACACACACAAAAACACGTCCTTAAAAAAAACACATAGTTTTCTATTACTGCTTATATTTCTTTGATGCACAGTCACTGTAGTCGCATGCAAAGATATAGAAAAAAAAACCCTTCCATGCTCATCATAAGCTGGTGACACGGGCATAGCTGACACTGTAGACATTAAAGGAATTACTGTCAACATGAGCTAACAGATGCTTAGCGTAGATTGGTTTCAGAGGGAATCTGTTGACCTCTGGGTTGTTAGTTTATCACCCATACAAGATTATGCACTTGATGGAAAACAGAAACAGTCTTTTGATGGAGGTCTAACATAAAGTTGATACATTAAAACCCACTGCAGCTGGAAAACTCTCAGCTGCCAGCTAGAAACTTAATGACAGAATGAAGTAAAAAAACAAATAAAACAGGACTGCGATTGGTCAATAGGTTAATAAGGTTATCATGCATCTTATATTTGTTGTTTCTCAGCTCGAGCCACACAAGTCATTTTGAATCATATCTGTGTGAATTACTTTTGGGAAGAACATGCCGGGTATTATCCTGCCTCACTCAAAGTCCTCCTCAACTTAAAACTGTTGTATTCTTTGAAGCGATATGAGGCCCGTCAACAAATAATCATGAATAAATTCAATTGCATAACAGAAAGATAGATTGTAAAAATTAATAGTAAGCTTGGGGGAGAAAACAGCAGCACTACGAGTTGCTCTGGGTTCCCGAGAGGCACAGATTTGGATTTGAGCTGGATTTGCAGCAGAAAAGCATTTCAAAAGTTCATATTAGGAAAAAGAGAGAGAAGGCCATCACATTATGGATGTAGTATTAACAGAAACTTGTTTTTTTCTAAACAGATTGTCATAGCTGTGGAATATCACACTGACATGGGATGACATTATTCTTTTTTCTCCATATTTAAGCTTTAATATCTTTGAAACTCTTCACCTGATCCAGACTGTTTTAGAGAACATCATCTCCCTTGTGTATGAGAAGCAGTTCGCTCACTGCAGAGAGACTGGCCATTCAAATATTTCAGGGACTTCAAGCATCCATCACTCAGATTAATCTGAGCTACACACCTGCGAGTCCATATTCACATCGCCACATTTTTTACCCTGAACTGCGATCAAGTCGTTTTCTAGAGAGTGAAATTTGCTTGCCCCTCAAGCAATGCCTACAAACACACTGACCTCTGGACTTTTTTTTGAGAAAGCTTTGCATAAAATTTTGCATATGTCCTATTAAGAAGTGTGTCTTGTCCCCTGGATTTTTTTGTCAAATCAATGGGACATTTTAGTTTGGACACTTTTACCAGCATTAGTTTACTCGTCAACCTGTGAAAGCAGCAGTGCCTCGTGTGGTTATAGATAAACTCTTTGAAGAACATTTATTCTCGACAGTATGAGTTAATCGCAAAGTCTGTGTTACAGAATCTGGGCAGGGAGGCAGAGCATCATATCACATATTCAGCTGTTTGGTCAGGATTAAACGGTTTCTGCTTCTTTAGTTTCCTTCAATACTTAAACTTGTGAAACTTTCTTTATGTTGTTTTTTTCTCTCACTCAGTAAATGTTTAACACCTACTGAAACTGATCCTTCAACCCTCAAGCAACATCTGAATTAAAATTAACTCCACCTCCTCCACCACCACCACGCAAAGTCCTACAGGAAATTATTTTTTACTGCAGAAATAGGACACCTGGATATCTGACAACATTTTATATTAGAAGCAGTAGGAACTAGACGATTAGCAAAAGCCAAGCTAAAAGTGCTGCATAGATAAGGCTGGACTTTGATGGAGTTTTATATCTCCACCTCAGGAAATGTGTGTATTTCTGGCAAAATGGTCGAACATCAAGTGTTCAAATCGATGCCCTCTCCCTCTTTCATCCAGTCTTTTAAGCAGCAACAGGCTGTTGCCTTTGCTGTCTGCTTTGGTGCATCAGCTAGAGAGTGAGGTGGTTGTTTTGGCCACTCGAAATGGAACCAGCTTAATGTTGTTTGGACTTTGAGCAGAGAGAAGCTGTGATCTGTGTGTCCGCCATGGGACTGGAATGCGAAAACAAACAGATCACAAGGCTGAGCCATCAACCCAAACTGGCTTTCAGTGGTCAGTAAAAGGTTCGAGCAGCAGACACGGGAAAAAAAGGAGACGAGAGAAAGCGACACAACCGACGGCAGGATTGATCTGCTGTGTGGAAGTGGGGTGGGGAGGAGGGGTTCACAGTTGGCTCGGTTCGATCAATCCAGAAACAAGTCAGATACACATACACAGATGCATGCTTCTGCAAACACGTAAATGAACACATGCCAACACATGCAAACACACGCTTTCGCTCACATCTCTCGCATATCAAATAGCCCAGATCCACACACACATTTGTTTTTTCAAGAAAACAAAATCCATATCGGTTGTCAGCCCTCTTAGGTCAGAAAAATGTTTTGTTAACATTTTGGACACGAGACACTTTTGACCTCCCAAATTTCTGCAATAACTTTGAATAAAACTGTTTGCAATGTACTGTATAAACAAAGCATTTTGTTGATTTATTTACTTTTCTCTGTTTCTCTGAGTCTTTAATGTGATAAAAGCGTCTGTACTGACTGCACTGCCTTCTAACACACTGTGCTCGAAGAATAAAAGAGGCAGTTGGAATGAGAGGAAGAGCCCATCCTTACTGAAGAGTTTACAGGACGCAGGAATGTAGTGAAGTAGTGCTGACAGGGGTGGACATAAACTCACATGTGGTGTACGTGAACAGTAAAGTACAGTATAACAGGCTCAGGAATGAAAAACGACTCTCACACTGGGAGATTATTGTACTCTACTAACCTTCATGGGCTGTTCTCCACTCCACTGTGGCCTACATTGATTTTTCACACATCCACTTTAAATATGGATCCCACCTCCCTCGCCTTTTTTTTTTTACTCACTACTTGGTTGTGCTTATCACAGATAAGCAAACAAATGCACAGTCCTAGCAGAAAGATGAAGAAAGACCAAATGAAAGCAGAGTTAAAAACAGTAACTAAAATGTTTTTTTTCCAAGTGCATGTGATTGTCTTTCGGGTTTCTGACCACACATCTACCAAGCCTCACTTTCTCATTATCCTGCTCTGACTCTTTCCTGTCCCTTGTCCCCAGTCTTCCTCTTCGCTCTCGCCTATATTCGCTTATTCCAATTAATGATCTTCATCCTTTAGGCATCCGTTGTTTCCATAGAAACGGTGCTCTGTAGTCGATACTGGTTGTCTAGGCAACAGTGAGCTGGGCAGGACATTCTGTGTGTGTGTGTGTGTGTGTGTGTAACAGCAGGTGCGCATGTTGCATGTTTACGTGATTTGGGCTTGTTCCTCACTGTGGTTCAGATGTTTTGTGTTTAGCATTTTCTATCAGGTTTTACTGACTTTATTAGAGTGTTTAAAACATTTTTGATTACACATCCTCAGAAAATATATTTGCTGCCATTAATGAGATGTTTGACCAAACTGTCACAGCCATTTCACGGACGCTGAGCTTTAGTTCTGTCACAACATGTTGTTGTTCAATACTCTTTCAATTTTAACGCCCTCAAAACTGTTCACATATTACGTAAAATACCTTCATATTACAAGATCTCTCTTCTTACACAGAGACACACACTTCTAAAGATTAGAATATCTACCAAACAGAGTCAATTGTATATGCTGTAAAACAGTGTTTGTATGTATGGTGCATTAATGTATGACATGTGAGCATTAAAATAGTGCTCATCACCTTTTCCGTTTGATGTAGTCCAATTCTCGGTCAGCTAGACTACAAACCTTCGTAAAGCTCCGGTTATGCAGGCCAACCCTCTAGCACTAACACTAGCTGATTGTTTGCGCTTGATAGATGAAATTGGTGACAAAGAGGTTTATGGTGCTGCAAAACAAAAAATCATTGCAGTTGTTTTGGTTGCTAGCATTGTAATTGGCGTAGTCACCGGTAGTTTGCGTGGTAGATAGCAACTTGTTTGCAAATAGGGCTGCCACAAACGATTATTTTCATGGTCGAATAGTCACCGATTATTTTTGCGATTAGTCGACTAATCAGATCATGCATCCATTGGACGTACAGCGTACAGCTTATTGCACCAGCAGCATCTGCTCTTATATAACTATCATTAGCTTACAGCTGTTTAAGGTATGTGCTAACTAAAAATAAAGACAAGATGATAGTTTATTAAATTTTAATGAAATTTGCAGATTGTTTCGGTGGAGTTTAATAAACTCAGCCGTCTGCTCCCTGCTATCTAAAATATAACGGGACACCGGAGTATATTCTCGAGCATCTCACACTTCTGATAATCAGTTGTCTGCTTGACGTTTATTCAGCTGTGCAAAAACTATAACTTTAATCTCAGCCAAACCGATTTACTCAGGAACAAATAAAATACTGAAAAAAGCCAAACAATAACATTTTTAAGTTATCTAAGTGACTTATATATCATGTTTAACCTGAGTAGCGAAAGACAGCGGTGGGTTTGAAAACGATTTGCCGGGAGTCCGGTGTTCTCACGGGCTCCAGTGAGCCTTGCCCCCGGCTAGCTATCGAGCTAGTGGGTAACAGACGTCTCCGAAAACGTCGGAGCGCTTTTGAAAGTATGTGGTGTCTTGATAAACTGAGCAGATATTTGAGGTTTACATATGGTTTAAATATGTTAAACGTTTATTTTGTGACCCAGAAAGAATAATAAGAGTAACATTAAAACTAACTAGCTGCCACCATTGTTGGAAACTATGAATTCTGGGACACAGCTTCTTCTTCTTTGGGGTTTAACGGCAGCTGGCATCCTTGTACATGCAGTGCTGCCATCTTCTGTTTCAGTCCGTTATTACACTCTTAAATCCTACTAGTTATTCCTGCGTCTTTTGGGATCTTACAAAGCTTCAAACGACGCGTCGACTATTAAATTAGTTGTCGACGATTTTGATAGTTGACGTAATCGTGACTAGTCGACTAATCATGGCAGCCCTATTTGCAAACACCTGCCAACTGCCCCCTGAGTGGAAGGGAAGATATGAAAGTGTAATGCACCTTTGTCTTCAGAGTAAAACTTGAACATACTGAAACATGTTGACTGCAGCGGTACAACTTTTAATCTAAAGGTGAAAATTCTTCTTTTCCGGTTTGTGTTTTTCAGCTTAACTATCGCTCATCAAGTAGTTGGCAAATATTTGCAGACACGATGGCATCTTGCATGCAAACTGCGAGCAACTGGGGCAATCTGCATCCAAAAGAATCTGTCATAAAAGCGATCACAAGGATTTTTGGTGCAGCACCTATTTTGTGACTAATTTCACCTTGTGACAGCCAGCAACCACTCTACGTATTTCCCTAGTGATTGGAGGTTGCCAGGGGGTCACCGACCAGCCTCTAGGCCTGTGTGTCCGAGGCCTTAGCAATATTGTTTCTATACTTTCAGCTCATCGTGTCTCAGTTATAGTTGTTTTTTATGCCTCTGTCATTATTTACACTGCAAATAATCATTGATTATTTTTTAGCAGGTACTCATAGCTCTTCTTTTGATTATGCTAACTTATCAGTTAGTTACCCTGTTTATTGCTTTTAAGTGACAGCTTTGTCAGCTGACAGTTTAACTGCTAATCGTACTTTCAGAAAATAACTGTCAAGATTGTATTCAAGTTTAGTTAGCTACTATATTTTAAGAATTTAATATTTGATGATTTTAGTGTACTAGTTAGCTTATAATCTCTAGTGTTAGCCATACAATCGCTACAATACAATACAACAGCTTCTTCAACTGTAAAAAAAATTTAACGGCTCATCACGCTTTAAGCCAAGTATTTTACAAGTATTTTTACAACCTTTTGTTCATACCATGTCAGCACACCATTAAAAGGGCTCTACATGGACAGGCATGGAAAACCTAAACCTGAAACAGTCTCATGAGTTTAGACAAGTAAAAGAGAAGAAAGACTATATGTGCAAAAGGGAGCACAGGGATTGCATCTGGCTCCGGGGGTTTCCCAAGTCACAGCTGGTAAAAACCATAACGCTGGATTAACAAGAGCATCTGCAGATAGAAAGAGCGAGCACAAACCGCACGATGGGGACACGATTTGAGGTGAAATCAGGACAGAAAAAAAGGACGTAATGAGTAAATATATATATATATATATATATATATAAAACATATCTGAAACCATCAGTGCATCTATATATTTACATCTTGAATCCATTTTTGTTAATGGATTCAAGATGTAAATATATAGACCATTTTGAAAATTCTTCAAAATGGTTAAAAAGAAAGTTTATTAATCAAAAGCACCTTCAAACATGCACATAATTACATCATATACAGGCTCCTAAATTAAGCAGACTGGTATTATAATGACTTGCAATCCCAGATCTTATTAAAAAAAAACACCAACATATGCACACGCATCTAATAAATGTAAATGACATACACTGATTATGGCAAAGAACCGATGTATTATATACTACATTTATGTGATATTCTTGGTGAATTTCTGTGTGCATGGCAGGCCATCTGCTATTGTGAGTGGCCAGTGTATGTTGACCGAACACGTGCAACAAATCATCAAGAGCTGTGTGAAAATCTCTAGAGAGCCAGGAGGCCCCGGCTCAGCGGTCCATCCCTTCACACATACCCACACACACACACACTGACACACACATGTGCATGCATATGTATGAAAATACATGCACACAGATATTCTGTTAATCTTTAGAGTGGCTCAAGCACACACAGAATGCAACTTAACATAAAAAAATAAATAAATAAAA
Source organism: Perissodus microlepis (assembly GCF_051167445.1). Taxonomy (NCBI): domain Eukaryota; kingdom Metazoa; phylum Chordata; class Actinopteri; order Cichliformes; family Cichlidae; genus Perissodus; species Perissodus microlepis. The sequence goes on from NC_140478.1 coordinate 14,589,194, forward strand.
AGCACATCCATATGCATTCCCTGTCTTTGATCCCGTGCTCAAATCTCTACACATGCGCAAACAGAATTGCAATCACCCACGCTCCCACTCCCTCACGTGTGCTCCACTGCTCTACTTTCAGTCTGCTAGAACTGGAGAACAGAGGGCTCATTGGGCCAAAAGACTTGATCACACATGGAGGAGGGGCAAACGTTATAGGTATGCATCAAGAACTTGGACAAACATGAGCGCACAGTAACACACACACACACACACACAGTCATGCAAAGAACACGGCGTCCACTTTCAGTGATGCAAAAACACACAAGCAGGCAAGCATGCACATGCACAAAGCTGCAGCTTGGGATGCACAGGCACTTCTGAAATGCATATACAAACACCACGCATGTGTGCACACGTGTAAAAAAGATGGCGGAGAAAGGGACTCATGAGGGTTGTGAGACAAACACAGACATACAAGCAGTGACTTACTTAATATATACTTTAACTATCAACATTAATCCATTTTTTAAATATACTGAGTCATGGTGAGTCGTTGATCACCACAGCTTTGAATTTTACTTCCCAAACCTTTACAGACCTGCAGAGTCCAAAATAATTAGCATCAGGTGAGAGTGAGAGCTGAAAGGACAGAAGAGAGCGATATTATGTGAGGTGAAGATGCTGCATGAAGTGAAAAGCAGTTAAAAATTCTTAGAAGCCAAGCTCAAAATTCATTAACCCCCTCTGTAGTCATAACTTATTTAAAGGTGAACACACAGGAACGATAAACCTAAGTTTAGATTCACTGTAATTTCTTATTTGTTGTGAATAAACACTCAAGATACAAGCACAACAGAAATCGCATATAAAAATGACTTTGTAGGACTGATATTTACATTTATGCTAAAATCTGAGTTTCCAAAGTCAGTTCATGCACTTCATTCTGCTCTGTTTTTAAGCTTTGCCTTTCACACAAATACACGAGGGGATACACAAAGTGTGAAAGAGAGAAAGAGTAAAGTGGATTGGTAATCCACTTTACTCTGGCACAAAAGGTTCAAACTGAAATGAAAACATGTCGACATCGAAACACATGCACTGAAAGACGCACGCACACAATGAGCATTCAGCATTATTTATGCACACAAAACATGAAAAAATATTTAAAAGACTGAGAAATAAAGCTCCTGTGTGTCTGTGTGTTGTATGTGCGCTCTAACACGAATGTTCCTTTGGGGTTGTTTTCCCGGCAGCCGTCCAAGCTTCCTGGTAATGGAGCTGGGGAGAACTGTCCACAGCGGGAGCCAGAAACAACCAATCAATGTCAATGAACATGTCTCTCTCTCTCTCTCTCTCTGCATTAAGCCAGCTTAGGATGATGTCATGACAGCAGCCTGTCTGCCATAATGAGCACACAGCAAGGTTTTTCACCACATTAAACCAGTAGAAGAAAATTGTCTATTTGGCTAAAATGTGTAGATTTTAGAAAGGAAGGTATAAAAGAAGGAACCTTAGGGTCCTCCTCAAACATCGGTTCCTACAAACTGGTGAGGTTCAGAGCAGAAATGAACACACATCATTGAAAGGAAAGGTTTACAAGATGGTAGCGAGACCTGCTATGATGTATGGTTTGGAGACGGCAGCACTGACACAAAGACGGGAGGCTGAGCTGGAGGGGACAGAGCTGAAGACGCAAAGATTTTCACTGAGGGTGACAAGAATGGACAAGATTAGAAATGAGAGGGACAGCTCAGGTTGAGTGGTTAGAAAGGAAGGTTGAGTTTGGACATGGGAGGAGCGGGGACAGTTGACTCAGGATGTTGACGGTGGAGCTACCAAACAGGAGGAAAACAGGAAGACCTCAGAGGTTCATGGATTTAGTGACGGAAGAAACACGGAGGTCTACTGTGTTATTAGCTGTGGCGACCTCTAAAGGGAGCAGCCAGAGAAGATTTTAAAGTTAATTTTCTACACTCTATGTGACTTGCTAAGCAAGCGTGCTCGCAGTAGCTGATAGCTTAGCACTCCAAATTTTCATCTAAATGTTGTCACTTTAATCTGGAACAAAGGATTGAGATGGGCACAGTACTAATCCTGAGCTACCATTGGTTTGATCACAAAACCAATGGTAGCTCTACCACACATACAGTCCATGAGGATAAGTATACGCGTATTCTAAAAAAAGCAAATTTGCATGACTTACTACTTTGTTTTGTAAATTACACATTAGGTTACTTAACTACTTTCTGGAGCCGCCTAAGTAAAGTTTACACTAAATATCATGTAATAAAAATGAACTTTGGCCTACAGTCCTATACACTGACCTAACAAAAAGCACTCTGAAGATCACAAACCTCCCACAAGGCAGCTCACTCTCTGTGCATTATTTCCTTTTAACTGAATATTACTGGATATTGTAATCATTAATTTTTGTTCTTTTTAAACTTACTTTTTGAAGTTTGTAGTGCAGTAAAAATCAGATGTGGTTAGCATTGCAGATGTTTGATTTTTTTTTTTTTTAAGATAATCTTATCATCAAACATTTCCTGTAAATCAATTTATGTAATGAGGCTAATGGCAATTGTTTGCTTAGTAACTGTAATTTGATTACTACAAATTTAACAGGTCATTTAGTTGTTTCCCATGTAGGTTCATGTTTCTTAGAACTCTCCTTCCCAGTGTACAGTGTGAACCGCCAGTGCTGTCACACTGGCTGAGTGCAATGAAAAATGCAGAAATCTACTAGATTATGTAAGATTACCAAGAAGAAAAGGAGGCGTCTCCTGTCAGTTTAAGAGAGAGACTTGTAGACGGACTAAGAAGGATTAGAAACAAGCTGGAAAAAAAGCAGATGAGAAGTGCTACACGTATTTATAAAATTATTAATTGCATACTAAAACAATTGGGTCTACAGATGTGAGATACACCACATCCGACTGTGTGAGATGAGCTGAATAAAGTTGTCATTAACTCTTGCCATACACCTACGCGCCGCATAATGCAGCACAACAATGAAAAAGCTCTGACCATATCACTCACACTTCTTTGACTGATGGAAGAGACTGTGAAGATGCCGAGGCCAGAAAGAGCCAACAACAAATGCTCAGTTAAGACTTGTGTTGCGGTCTAGGTAATTATAACACAGTAAACCACCATACTGGATACTACATTTCTGAAATGACTGGAATTTTCCATACCACTTACTGTCATAAGCGAGGGCCCACACTAGTCTTTGAAGGACACATTTCTGTTATAACTGTTAACTTACATCTGTGACAGCTTCAATACCAGGCAGACTGAGCATGCAACACATGCACAGTATACATCGAAACATGTAGAATCGTTAGAATCGTTGTCCAAAATATATCCATTTGAAACATTTAGCATTCGTTTTTATTGTGCAAATGTTGTAATTTTTTTAAAATGAAAGTATAAAGTACTCACTATGAAGGTGTATTAGGGCAGCATTAAGAATAAAATATATTATTGTTCATTTTGAGAATAAAGTCAAAATTTCAAAGTTTGTGGCGGAACAGCAACGTCCATGTTGGCCACAGATGGCGAGTGAACATGGCGCCTTCCACAAACCGGTGCCCGCTCCTGCATATTCTTACATTTATGAAAATACATCAATTTTTACACATTAATCAATGTATACTTATGAGGACAACCTTCTTTTTCCATTAAATTACCTAAAAAATTACTTATGATACCATTAAGTGTAAATGATTCATTTTGAACGTATATAATTAGACATCAAATACAAACCTATCCATACTTAAGATGACTGGTTAAACCTGTAAACTGAAATCAACCACAAGCTAAAACACTTTGGTTAAATCTCTTGCACTATTGTGTGCAATTCTGTGCAGAATTAACAAACTCATGAATTACCAAATTTTCAGCTGCACTTGAGTAAACTTCTGGACATTGCATAATCTCCGCTTCAGTGCCCTTGAGCAAACAAGCTGCATTTAAGGTAGCTACAAAAGAGATGTCTTAAAGTAAACTTGCCTCACTGATTGAAACCAAGGACTAGTCTTTACCTCTTTAAACAGGACTAAAGGTTAGCAATTAAAAGTGTTAGTCTGAGATGATATCTAATGAAAGAGTCTCCATAGCAACAGCTAGAGTGATTCACAGAGCGTGTCAGCTTGTGAAATAAATTTCACACTTCAATGAACTGCAGCTTCTACTGTGTTTGTGTGTCACCATGATGGCAATAAAAATAAAACTCTATTGTTATTACGTGTATTGTGTCATGACTTTATATACAGTACGTGTGTCCTACATCGGATAACTGTGTGGGAAAGTGTTGCTGACTGGGATTTCTGGTGGAACTGATTTCACAGCTTTCTCCGAGGCTTAAGGCTTCTTATGCATCGTTATTTTCAATTTCACATAAAATAATTAATATTGCATGAAAAGGGCAGGTTTCAGCTTTGATTTGAGAAATTGTTTATTAATATACTAATATGCATTTTAAACTCATTTCTTTTGACATGCAGTGTTTCTTCTGTCACCTTTGACTATTCAGCTGCACAGAGAAAGAGTGATTCTCATGTCAACTAAATATTTTTGCATGTCATTTGCAGTAATGTAGTGTTTGTGGTGTTTTTTGTTACGGCCTTTGGATAATGGGCAGTTATTTTTGAAAGGTTCTTTTTTTAACATCCAAACTAAACCTTGGCTTTTAATGTTCCCTTTACCTGAGGTATCTCAAACAGTGTTAAACTCCAAGATTATCTTTAATTGTGCTCAGCTGACAATCCCAAATGGGCAGCATGGTGATACAGTGGTTAGCAATACAGTTCTTAGCTTGGACCTTTTCGTTGGGGTTTCCTCCCACAGTCCACAGACAAGTGTGTGAGATTAACTTGACCTTAGGTACTTATGTGACCATGAAAGGTTGACGGAGTCTCCACCTTAGCCTCATGACACACGGGCAGCCTGTCAGCTAAGATAAACTGCCTATAACCCGTTACTCTGGCTGGATGAGTCGTTAGGAACATTAATGGATGGATGGCCAATTTCTAACGTGAAGAGTTGATCTCTGATTTTGGTAAAAGAGTCAAATTCTACATGTACCAGCAGAAGAGTTTTATATTGTAATGTTAAAATGTAAAATGTAACTGGACATTCAATTACAGAATATTAATGTATTTAATCTCTCTGCAAGCCTTTCATGTATTTTTTGACCTTCAGGGATTCTTTTTGTTGCATAAAGCTTTTTGAAACCATTTTAATGTAACCTCCACTAATCTTCTAACAGGATATGCACTGACTTAAAAACACAAAAACAAAACATAAAAACTATTTGGGACAAATTTTCCATGAAAATCCAAAGGATGTGATCTTCCTGCTCACCAACATGCACTTGCAGCTAAACCTCTTCTTTGTTTTCCTTTAACGCCAACAACAATGGCCCCACTATACTCACACTGCACTTCAAAACCGACATCAAATCCCCTGGTGCAAGCTACAGTACGCTTTCATGTTGTTTTTGACTTATAACGTCACACAGGGTGCTGTTGCTGCTGCTGCCCCCACAGCCAAGTCAATTACATGAGTGTACAATCATGTCAGTTTTTACTGCCATTTTAATGATAACTGCAGAGAAGTTCAGAGATTCAGAGATCATATAGACTGAAAAGACAAGGCTTTCTGGAAAGAACTTTGAAAGAAATATATGATAGTTTTGATTCTGGTGATGTGGAAGTTTTATCTAAGTGGCGACATCTTTTATTTAGGAGAATAGCGAGTACTCAGCTCTGGTGTGAACAGTACAGAGCTGTTGAGATGCCACTGTTTGCATGAAACAACCAATACAGCGAGTGTAATGGACCTCTAAGCAGAACTAAATAGCACTGCTTAGAAATTGAGTGCATTAATTACTAAAAATATGAAGTCATGTACATGCTTTAAACAGGACTCTTTCTCAGTGTCAACACTGAGTAAGAAGCAGATTTGGGCTAACCAGCTATTTACAACGATGAGTAGCTAAAAATTTATCTAAGCTGGCCAGTGAGCTAACAGCGCCAAACTTACTCCTCTCACCCCTGACTGGTCACGGCAGATGGCCACCCCTCCCTGAGCCTCCTTCTCACTGAGTTTTCTTCCTGTTAAAAAGGAGTTTTTCCTTCCCACTGTTGCCAAAGCTCTTGCTCGAAGGAGGTCCCATTTTTATTTGTATTACTGTAGGGTCTTTAAATTACAATATAAAGCACATTGAGGCAACTTTTGCTGTGATTTCGTGGATAAAATGTAAATAAAACTGAATTTAATAACTCCGTGTCGCACAGTCTTGTGTCTGGCTTATCAATGTTTGGCCAGGGCTAGGTCTCACGCAAAGTGCAAGCACACACACGACGAGGCTGATGGCTGTCCATGACCAGTTTTCTGGATGTTACACAGAAACTATTGAAATAATTAACAAAATATGCAATTTGCCTCAACTTTTGTACACTCAGCCTTGTGTTTATACGATCTGTTCTCATACTAATGAGAAATAACAATCCGCTGGTGTAAAGTGACATGATTCACCAATTTTCTCTGGTATATTTCTTTATTTTTTAACTCAACACGATTAATCTTTGGGAATCTCTTTCAAAGCAGGCTTTAGATTAAAGTGTTCTGCACTGTTCTTCCTCCCCTCCCCTCAGCTTCTCCCTCTCCTTTCCTACCTTCTTCTCATCCGTCTCACACTGGCGCACTGCTCATTAGCTTTCTGTCAGTCTTGGTTTCTGTCTCCCACTCCTTCTCTTTTTCTCCCTCTCTCAATCCCTTTCTCCTCTGCTGTCATCCACTCCCCCCACCCTCCCCACCACCAATTCTTCTTTTCTTCTGTGATTTCAACAAAAGTTTCTTCAGGGATCTCCTTCATTTTCATCACTCTCTCCTATGCTCGCCATTTTCTCACCTTCCTTCTTTTCTTTCTCACCTTTCTTTCTCGCTCGCGTCTCCCTCCGTCTGTCCCCTTTTTCCACTTTGTGAAAATGCTTTCTGTAAGAATTGAAAGTAGGCTCTGAAGCCGCCACCCACATTCCTGCTAAACACACGCTCACACATAAACAAGAATCGTGACTGTCTGTGCCCATAAAAGCCAGAGTGAGACGGCAAACGTACACTAGTGCTGAAGACAAAAACACTGCTGTGTACTTGTGATCACAGAGAAGTTCATAAAGATACATGTAAACCAACATGAAGCAGAGGGATAGCCACGAGCATGAGGCAGCTGAGAAAAATTAAAGGGGAAAGGGTGCTTGGGAACTTGAGCTTCTTATTGAAATGGCTTTTAAACAGGCGTCTTCATGAGTTCAGCTTCACTCCTCTAGAAGGGAATTCAAATCCTCCCATCTGTCCACCAATCACACTCACTGATCCTTCTTTAATACTTCCTTCTGTTAGAGGAAAACACCCAAGACACCGTCCCTACAAACTGGGCCCACAGACAGCACTGTCTATATCCTTGTTTACTTCACAAGTCAGGGTTGTCCTCGGTTAAGCTTTAAGCATTAAAAATTGGGATAACTTGAGAAAACTGACATTTAAATACTTCTAATCTAATAACATTTCTTCTTGGTGTGTCATTTAAAGCACTTCACTCACTTGTTGCTGTAACTATTAGGATGGATGATTAGGAGAAAAACTTCAAGTTCAAATGAATTCATTTAAGCACATATTGTAACTCGGGTTGCAAGTAATCACATAACACAACATGGCAAAGCTCTCGAATGTTTGGCTACTTTTGGAGTTAGAATTGTTTTACAGTAGAGCATCACTGATGCAAACGGCACTGTACGACAAAGCTGACATGAAACTGACATCACAGCCGCTTTTACAAGCCGCCATTACTGGATGCTGTGCACCTCTCGAGTTTTGTAAACCTGGTGTGTCGCGCCGTTGGAACAGAGTGGAAAACACGATTGTTCAACTGTGTTGATTTTTACAGCTATTTTAATGATATGTCAGGAAAAAAAAGCAATTTCTTTGCTTCTGGTTTTGACGCTTTCACCTTTTGTACCAGTGCAATGTGGAGGCATTGTCTGAGCAGCTGCAGCTATCGTTCAGGAGGTATAACAGCGAGAATGAAGGGTTGTGGCTGTGTGATGAGGTCACCTGCGTCCATGTTGTCTCACTTGATTTTTAAATAATAACACCTACAGACAGTAATATAGTTCATTCTGAGTCACTCCTGATTTTACATTTAATCTTAGATATTTGATTTATGTCCAGTAAAATAATCATAGTTTACAAAACGTAAATCTACATGACTTTAATGTCGGTCAAAATAGTTATCGTTTATTGTTGCTTAATTCAAATCAGCAGCCTACGTATGACCCTGATATTAACTGCAAATATTAATGGTAATAGTCACCGGAAAAGCTTCATAATACTTTCATTTATAAATTGTTGATTTGTGTGTAATTTTAAAGTTTTGCACAAGAAAATGCAAATGTTTCAAATCTGCATTAACATCCCTTTTACTTAATGCTCTCAAGCTGCTTCCATTAAAATGAGTCACACTCTGTGACCTTTTCCACTGTAACATTTACTGTAATTATAGGCTGTGTGTTAGACGTAAGACTCTATACACCTGTAATTTTAACCTAAATTTTGAATTATACCTTACTTAGCCGTTCTTCAAATGCTCAGTAAGTACATCATGAGTAATTCTTCCCCATTCAGAAATCACAAGTTTCCTACTTCAGTTAATAGTGGAGCTCTCTTGTCTTAATATGCGAAGGTCAAGCACAGCAAATGACCAAAACATTGTCATTGTCACATTGACACAGTGGCAGTTAGTGCTGAGGCGAGCAGCTGAAGGGCACTCAGCTTCTTGCCACTACGCTGATGGGCTGTGGAGTGGAAATGTAAAGTGCCACTAATTTCACTGTCAGAAAGTCATTTACAAATAAACCGTACTGCTGCTCGCCGTAAAACAGCTCTCAAACCATCATAGGTGTGTAGCGACACTAGTGGCCTGCAAAACAGGCAAAGGACAGCTCTGTAAAAACGGACAAATATACAGTTTAGACGTATTTACATTTGATTTTTTAACTTTGCCATGCATCAGCTACAAATATCAACATTAATACTACTAATGATAATATTTTGACCTTAATTAACTTACAGAAAACATACATTGTTTCAAATTGATGATTTTTCTGAAACCATGATATTTCGAATGAATGAATGAATGAATGAATGAATGAATGAATGCTGCTTCCTTGTCACAATTGATTACCACTGTGGGTAGCTCCATGTGTCTGATTTGGCAGTTTTAAACCGGGATGCCCTTCCTGACTTAACCTCAAAAGGGATTTGCGTCTCTGGTTTGAATTGCACCAGTAACTTTTTGCTTACCAAGCAAATGTGTAACTGACTACACTACAGAGCCACACAGAAACAATGATTCCTCATAATGGAGAAAATAAAAGAATTTTAAAAGGTTTGTTGAAATGTTCACCTTTCGCAGTTAGATTGTTAGATTTTGCTCATCTAATTCTTCCTTAGTACTCTAATTTGGTTTGTTAAAAAGCAACTTGTGGAATAATGGTAAATGAACTGGTTCTTATAAACTTTGTCGTAATTTTATTGTTTTCTGCATTTAGGTGCTTTCTATCACACACATTCACACTCTAGTGAATATATCAGGAGCAACTCGGGGTTCAGTATCTGGCCCAAGGATACTTTGGCATGCAGAATGGAGCAGTGAAGGAACGAAAATATCCAACTTTTCAATTAGTCGATGACTTGCTCCATCCTGCTCCACCTCTGGAGCCATAGCTATCCAAAAACAACACTATCAGCAGTGCTACCCCTCAGCCTACTAGTAGCTGCAATCATGTAATGAATTTGGAAATCATACATTGCCTTGTTCTCATGTTATTGTGTTCAGAAAGCTTGACCTTTTACCTTGAGGTTGAGGTCACCGAGATTCAACGGGATGAATTTGAAAATCCTACTGCGCCTACTTTATTGTCATATTCAAAAACTTGGGTGTCTACGCCACCCACCCACCCAACAGGGTGACAACGATAACCCATCAGCCTTTTACTGCTGATGGGTTATTGTTTACAACTGTAAATAAATCTGTAAATGATCTGAAAAATCTGAGTATGTTCATGGTTTTCATTTACAGATCCTTGCTTTGTTCCTGTTATCATGTTTTCTAAAGTTTGAAAAAAAAACAGCTGTAACTGAAAGCAAATTACCACGTGATGGTTGGACTGTACCATAAACCATAAACTAGTGCTGCAGTGGTGAGTGGTAGTGAGTTCTCAGTAGGCACCAGGTGGGAAAAACAAATGTGCTTTCACAAAAACTCTCAGGTTCCCATAAACAGAAAGCAGAAACATTTTTGGTGAGTAATCCGACGTAACAAGAGAACCTCAACCCACAAAATATCAAACCTCTGGAAGGAAAAGTTTTTCAAAAATACCTCTGTGAGTGCTTGGTGAATGGAACAAGCAGTTTGAGGTGAAACCTCCCAAGGCGTTTTCTCATTCACCATGATGGCATCCAGGGTGGCCTTCTCTAGTATGACATCAAAGGAGGAGTCCGGGAAGGCGAGCTGACGCACGTCCATCTGATGCCATGTCATACCTGGGCAGTGGCTGTACCTGGCGCTCATTGTCCTGATGCACACAGATGAATAATCTATGTTGGCGATAGTATGATAGCCAGCGCTGTACATGTCACCGCTCATACTGCTGTTTCCGCAACCTGTGGAAGAGAAATAAAACAAAGTGAGCCAGTGCCAGGTGAAAAGTGCAAGACACATACAAGAGATGAAAGGTCAAGAGGGGAGAGATGATGGCACGGGGGAGAAGGGAACATAAAAGGATAAGTCTGAATCCGATGTTTCAAATGACCCATATATTTTTCAAGTTGCAGTTGTACAATCACATGATCACTATAGCATAATGTAATTACATAAAGCCTTCCAAGGCACCGCACAAGAGACACACACAAAGTCTCCATCCAAACTTATTTAGTATGAAACCTCACACTTCAGGGCGGTCATGTAAATGTGCGTTCAGAGGGTGCAGCTTATGCTGAAGTGATGTCAGACTCATGAGATCATCGCCAGCTACAAGGTTTCAACTTTGTCATCAAGCGCCACGTGCACGAAACCCGACTATCCAAATAAAGAGAACAAAAGAAATGTAAGGGTAACAAGATGAAAATAATCTGCTGAATGTAGATTCTCACCTTTTTGAATCATATGACTCAAATCATGCAGTCGGAGGAGGAGCAGTGGGTGGAGATTAGGGCTGCCACAAACGATTATTTTGATAGTCGACTAGTCTGCGATTAGTCGACTAATCAGATCATGCATCCATTGGACGTACAGCGTACAGCTTATTGCACCAGCAGCATCTGCTCTTATATAACTATCATTAGCTTACAGCTTTAAGTGTTTATGGTATGTGCTAACTAAAAATAAAGACAAGATGATAGTTTATTAAATTTTAATGAAATTTGCAGATTGTTTCGGTGAAGTTTAATAAACTCCTTGCTATCTAAAATATAACGGGACACCGGAGTATATTCTCGAGCATCTCACACTTCTGATAATCAGTTGTCTGCTTGACGTTTATTCAGCTGTGTAAAAACTATAACTTTAATCTCAGCCAAACCGATTTACTCAGGAACAAATAAAATACTAAAAAAAAGCCAAACAATAACATTTTGAAGTTATCTAAGTGACTTATATATATTTAACCTGAGAAAGACGGCGGTGGGTTTGAAAACTATTTGCCGGGAGTCCGGTGTTCTCACGGGCTCTGGTGAGCCGTGCCCCCGGCTAGCTATCGAGCTAGTGGGTAACAGACATCACCGAAAACGTCGGAGCGCTTTTGAAAATATGTGGTGTCTTGATAAACTGAGCAGATATTTGAGGTTTACACAGCTACATTCTCGCCTAAAAATATGTTAAACATTTATTTTGTGACCCAGAAAGAATAATAAGAGTAATATTAAAACTAACTAGCTGCCGCCATTGTTGTAAACTGAGCTGGGCTGCGCTATGAATTCTGGGACACAGCTTCTTCTTCTTCGGGTTTTAACGGCAGCTGGCATCCTTGTACATGCAGTGCTGCCATCTTCTGTTTCAGTCCATTATTACACTCTTAAATCCTACTACTTATTCCTGCATCTTTTGTGATCTTACAAAGCTTCAAACGACACGTCGACTATTAAATCAATCGTCGACGATTTTGATAGTCGACGTAATCGTGACTAGTCGACTAATCGTGGCAGCCCTAGTGGAGATGATAGGAAAGGAGGGAAAGAAAAGAGCAGGAGGAGGACTTGTGGGGGACATACACCATGTTGATGCACATGTTCTGTTTGCTGTAAAGCTGAAGATGTGTGTTGTGTGAAGCATGATCATATTTTCTTGCACTTTTTAAAGCACGCATGAGCATGCATCTGTATTTAAGAGTTATCCGTCCGAGGAGGGAGGAAAGTGTGATAAGGTGCGGGGCTGTGACATCCAGCAGCATGTTGGCATCGACACCTCGGTTGCAAACGTGTGGCTGGCGCTTGTTATCACCTTACTGCTTCTACTAATTACCAGCCTGAAAAAACCCCATGTGTGTCTGAGTGTGTGTGCAAGTGTCTGCAGCCTCACACTAAAAACACATTTGCCATTTATTTCGGTGTGTGTGTGTGCAGTACATGTGCAGATGTTGTATATTTGTAGCTGGAATTCATTTTCACACACTGACAGCCACAAACAACATGAAGACAGAAGATGTGAAACACAAGGCAATAAAGTCAGAATTGAAATAGCAAGAATATTATACTGAATTACATTAAATCCCAGGAATGAAAGAAAATTCCTGCACCAAATAAAGTGCTAAACTCATATAAATCAGCAGTACCCAAACTTTTTCATCTCATGTCCCCCTCAGCGCTGTAAGATGGACTAAAAAATTATCAAATGTTTGGGTTTGGACAACTTTCAACTTACTATGATTCAGTTGTGATTAGTTAAAAGTTTTAACAGAAGACTTGTCCTGCTGCTTAGTAATAAAGTCCACACTCTTTCAATTTAGGTTTTGAATATCAGGACATAAGTAGGCCCTAAAATTAGGTAAATAAAATTTCAGCAACAAAATCACATGACATATTACATCATGGCATTATTTGTTTAACGCCGAAGCAATGGGTGAAAAAATAACTACATCATTACTGCTTCCACAGGAATTAAGTGGGTACTTGATTAATTGTCCATCAGCCTGTGAAAGCACCGGCTGCACTCAGGTAAGTGTTAACACAATGCCAAGGATGAAAGACGTCAGCAATAAACTTGGAGTAGCAACTGTTGCTCCCCATCAATATGGGAAGGGTTATAAAGTGAGAAACACTATTCGCAAGTGGGAAACATTCAAGACAGCTGCGAGTGTTCCCAGGAGAGGACGTCCCACCAAATTCGTCCCAAGGTCAGATCGTGAAATGTTCAGAGAAACAGAAAACAAAAGCTACATCTCATTCCGTGCAGCTCTCAGTTAGCATGTTAACGTTTGTAACAACACAATTAGAAAAAGACTGATCAAATATGGCTTGTTTGGAAGTGTCCCGGGTAGAAAGCCTCTTCTGTCTAAAAAGAACAAGACAGGTTTACAAAGTTGGGTCTGAACAAAACCACAAGACTTGTGGAACAATGACCTTTGGACCCAAGTGCAGCACAAGCATTTCAGCACAAAGGCCTAAAACCAAGTGGTGGAGGGGTGACAATTTGCAGCCACTGCACCTTGAAATCATTGAGTTGTTGCCCATAAAGTCCTCTGTATACCAAAGTATTCTAGAGTCTAATGTGACGCTGTCTGTCTGACAGCTGGGACAGCTCGGTCAAAACTGGGTCATGCAACAGCACAATGATTCCAAGCACAGGAGCAAATCTACAACAGAATGGCAAAAAAAGAAAATAATCAGTGTTGTCAATATAATGGCCCAGTGAAAGTCCAGAAGCTTGTTCTTGCAAGGCTTGTTCAGTTTTAGTCAGTTTTCTCAGTACTAATAATAAATTAATTCTACCAGTTGAGCTATTCTTGCTGCCTGACTACTGCCTTAGTAGCCCTGAAGTACTTGCACCCCTGATTGGAAACTACTGCCAAAGACCTGACCTGTGATCAGTGTGCATTCACAGGGAAAGACGTGAGAGTGTGTGTTCCAGATATCAGAGAGCTGGAACCATGTAGTCCCTGATGGCTCTCCCCGAGAAGTTGGCTTCAGGACGAGGGAGGAAAATATGTCAACGCTGCTGGTCAGAGTCAAATAGTTGAACACTTTCTTTATGGATGACTGGAATATGAGAGGAGGTGCCAGAGTTGAATTACGCAGCCTCAACAGGTTATTTTAGGTAAGTTTAATCTCCCTTTGCCTCTGCCAAGAGCAACAGGCAACAACTTTGGAAAACAGACTACATGAAGAAAAGCAACCTGATAAAAAACATAGCCGGAGAAGCACAAACAAAAGTGGCTTCACCATTTGGGAAACATTATGGCTAATTTCACAATAACTATGCAGTAAAAACAAAGCCTCGCTTCATGCCCGCATTTGGTGTTTTACTGAGTAGATCAAATCACTTCTGCTCACCCTCTCAAATCCTCAAGCAAGCCAGACATTGTTTCCAAAGGGGTCTCCCCAAAGGCAAAGCTGTGTGTGTGTGTGTGTGTGTGTGCGCGCTCGTGTGCATGTTTTCTTTTTCCATGCACTTGGCTCCAAAGATGGGGTGTCACATGACGGCTCATTCCTAGGTGTGTTCACAACATTTATAGTTACCAGGCTGTCATCAAAGACACTACTTTCTTTTTGGGTCCGTGACATCAGCCGGTACCCCTGCAACCTCCGACCTTTACACAAACACACAGACTCTTCGATCTGCCTGCAAACACACAGCCAAAGAAGAGAAATCTGACAGGATTACTGCCACTATATTATATTCCGTGTGTAGGGAGGCTGTAAATAAACCATTTAAAGTTATGGGCTTAAACTAGAGTTCAGGCTGTTGGTTCTCATATTAATAAATGCAAATATTAAAAGAATACATTGCAGAACTTTATTTCACAAAACATCTCAAATCCTTCTTACTGCAGAATCATTAATTAAAAAAAAAGTATGATGGCTCTCTTGATGTGGGTGGCAAGCCTGAAAATGTTAAGAAATAGTAGATTAGGATGTTGGTGGGGTTAGCGAGTGCATGTACTACGTGTGTTTATGTGACAAAGGTTTATTTAGGACATCAGGCCAGTTTAGGTCAGTCTGGAGCCTGAAGTCTGTTTTTCCTCTGGCTGGAAGCAAGGCAGCTAAAACCTCCTGATAGCCAGAGAGTACATCCTAACTGGATTATTCAGAGTGGCGGGCTGGGAGACTAAAGTTAGAGGTGTCATTTCACCTCCTCCTGTGTGTGCATGTGTGTGATGGAAACTCTGAGTCCTCCTGCACTTAAAATGTTTCATGCCATTCCATCCAAAACACAAAAACAAACAGTGGCGTACAACAGTCATCTGTTTGCGACATATATAAACAGTTTGTTACTTCAAGTGCATCCACTGTTTTCTTTTCTGCATCCATTTATAAACTGTAATCCAACACAAACAAGTTTGTGTGTGTGTTTTTTTTTAAATAAGACAGGAAGTAACGAGCTGCCAGCGCTGAGAGAAATGTTGCCCAAACATGGAGGTGGTTCCTTCTATCAGTCAACAATGGTATCAGGTCACCTGTTTGACTTCACAAAGCCTTTGATATTCAATAAACAACATAACATGTGACTTGGACAGCTGTGGAGATACACCACAGGAAAGGAAACCTCAGAGGTAATCCACTGGAATAACACTGAATTCCTCTGCTTGTACACAGTTGGCTTTCCAAAAATGAAAAAAGTGCCAGGAATAACATTTCTGAACCAGATTACAAGCATGATTAACACCTGGCAACAGTTCTGTTATTTTCCACAGGTTTCTACACAGGTGTGCACCTCATTTATCGCAAACCTGCACATAATGCCGTTACAGCAGAATGTGCACTGGTAAATCTAAACCTTGTTGATTACAAAAAGTCTCAAAATAATTTTTTTCCGATGCAAATGCTGCAACAACATGGATTCAGACTCAAATTTAGAGCCTGTTTTAAAACAAAAATATATGGCTCTTTTATAATATATATATGTAATATATATGTATATGTAACTTGTTTACAGGCAGTTGGATATTTGACCTTTGAGCTTTAAGATTGCTGCCATCCACAAAAACAGCATCTCTCCAGAGTCCATCTATGGTAAGGAGGGGTGGTGGGTGGGGAACCCCTGCAAGCGAGCCAGCGGTGTGAAATATCAAAGCTGCTATCTCTGAGGTGAGCCGAGCACAGCAGTGGAAACTCCATGATGTCAGAGGCATGCATACTATTCATTCATATCCCAGATTGGTTTGGACACATTAAGGCGATCATTAAGGTGATGTTCGCATGCGCTCGAGCAACAACACCGAGCTCCGCCGCCCCCGCACGCCCAGGCTGTGGGCTAGCCTGAGGTAAACTGAAACCACGGTGACACTTCACAAAGCTCAGCTGCAACTCAAAAGCAACATGTTATACGTTAGCCTAGTTTAATGAAAATCGAGAAATGGAAGCAGAGAAGAACTTTCCCTTAGGTAGTCAACTGTAAATTTAACAATTGTGCGCATAATTGGTGATTAACTTTCACTGAGCGGTCGCATCGGGTCACGAGAAGCCGGCACGTGTGTGTGGGTTTCTGTGTGCACTGAAACACTAATGAACTTGGACAGTCACATGGGACCTTGTTTTAACCAATTATCTCTTGTTATCTTCCCTATAGCCCAAGTTAGCACCTACTCTTATCTCTTCACTGATGCATGACTGCTTAGGCCAATATGACGAAGCATTTTTACACAAACTCAAACACAAATATGTGGAGAGATTAATCGTTTATTTCTGTAGTTTTTATAGAGTTTTTAGGTAGCTGCAGATGACACAAGACCAAAGATTTTTTTAGTGCCATTAAGACAGCTTCAACAGCTTTCTAAAATATAATGTCTACAAGTCCTTCAAAATGTTAAAAGTATATATTCTAAGAGTAGTAGTATTAAAGATAAAAATGTGAAGCATCTAAAGTGCATAAAGTTTTATAGAGGCTGGTCTGTCCTGTGTACTGTAGTGTGCTTGGTGCAAAGATCCAGTGTGGGGGCTCCCTTAAATCTACAGTTTCTGACAGAGGAGTCCAAAGAGAGGTGGTGCCCAGAAAGACTTGGGTTGTATTTCAGTTATCTTCTGTGCTAACCACAACCCTGGGAGTGACTGGTATTATTTGTGGGTAAGTGGTGACATCTGTGGTCAAATCTCTGCATCCTCTCGAGTGAAAAACACCTCTTTCATCAAATCTCCAATAGATCAGGGATTTCCCTGCCACGTGACAGATTTATACAGCACCTAAATGTTTTTGTGAAACTACCCTAAAGGCTCTCTATTAGGGTTGGGCAATTGGACGAATATATCGACTATCGCCGAAAGGCTGAGCCCATCGGCGATCGTTTTTGCAAGGGCGATTTATTTAAGATTGCTAATAACGATGGTGCTAATAGAAACAGTCAACAGAAAATAATAATAATAATAGCGCTGTTTTAACAGCACCCTCTTTCATCTGCGAGCAAAGGCACCCTCCTCAGAGTGCGCCCAAATGCTTGTTGATGGAGCTGCAGAAGCTGGTGATAGCCTAGCATACTCAGCCAGATGGTGGACACGTACGTGCCCATGCAAGTTAGTCGTGTTTGAGTACTTTGCTCACACTATACGTCTACACAAGCGGCACACCACTTTGGTTACATCCTTTGGTTTACCTCTTTCATCTAGTTTAAAGCCAAAGAAATCCCAAATTGGCGACTTTATTTATTTTTTTAGTGCTGTCAGCATTAACGCACCGTCATCACGACTAACGCGATTAACAATTAACCCACCTGAAGTGCAGACTGACTCAAAATCCCTGAAATGTCTCGGTCAATGCATTTTGGGCAGTTTGTACAAAGTTTGTTCATTCTGCGCTCCAGATGGGTTGAGCGTGGTAAAAATTTTAATCGCATTAATTGTGATGACCGCGTTAACGCTGACAGCCCTAATTTTTTTGGGGCGGGGAAAGTAGTTTGTTCATGTTTGGACTTCTTCTGTGTTGTAAACGTGCAAATCAGTCTGTGCATGATTACATTGCTCCGCCCATCAAAAAGTCTGCGCATGCACACACATATCGTCCATCGTTGATTATTGGCTGTACAAATAATACTGAATTGAACTGAACTGAATGAATATATCTATTTTTACAGAAGAAATGAAACACATAAAAACACAGTTACGGTCTCTTTAGCCAATTTCTTCTTTCATAATATCTGTACAGGACTACAGTTATTATACGCACCTTCCTTACCAATCTAGCTAGCTGATAACTTAGTACTCTACCTTCTTATTTATATGCGATCACTTCAGGCTTCAAAACACCAAGATGGTACCAGTCCAAATGTCAAAATCAAGGCACAAAAATGTAGCCCACAAAATAGGTGATGTCATGATGGATGTGGCTGTAAAGTCGTCCATCTACTAACCAAGAAGGTTGGTGGCTTGATTCCATGGGCAAGATGCTGAAACACAAATTTCCCCAGCTCTGTCGATCAGTTTGAGTTTCAGTGTGTGTGTGATAGTTGGAAAGCGCTTAAAGGCATAGAGTAAAGTGCTGTATGTGTGAATGGGTGAATGTGCCCTGCAGTTAAAATGTGCTTTGAGTGCTCAGTTAGAGCACAAAAGCGGCCTCACTGAGCACCGGTCCATTTATATTTTACTGACAGGTAAGAGGACAGATGCCAACAGCATCAGATTGTTAAAGCTTGTTCAGCTGTAATTCAAGACAGTATGAGCCTGGAGAAGATTAACAGCGGAAACAGGTGAAATAAAGGTGGACAGAATTTCAGCCAACAATAGATGAGGACACTGGGGACATGTGGAGTAATAAAATTAAAGGATAGGCAGCGATAAAAGAGACGTCTGAAAAACAGGTCACAATAAAAAGGAAAACATGAAAGAGCAACAGAACAGAAACGTGGCAGGAAAAGGGAAGAAGAGGGAGTTGAGAAAATGGATAAAGCAAGATGTTAAAGAAAGTGTGAGATGAAGGCGGGAGAGTGAGCAAAGGAGAGAAGACAACAACTGAGTGAACTAACCAGGCTCGTCTCAGTATGTCAAACTAAGTACAAACCCAGTGTTCTTGCAGTCACACAGCCAAATAAGTCATCAGGTGGAAATCTGAAAACAGTTGTGTGGTTCAGCGTGTGTGTGTTGCATTTGGCATCTCTGACACCATCTCTGCAGCAACCCCAGATTTAGATATTCTTCACTGAAATTACTTTTTTTCCAAGCAGTTTCAGATGCTTCAGAAAAGTTGCATCAGCAGCCAGATAAAATTCTCTCAAAAGCTCGGCTCTTCCGGCAAGTTCTCCTCACGAGTGTCTTCTTCGCTCCACTCACAAAAGCAACTTCAGTTATGTAACCGGGCATACAAGATAATTAGCGACTGAATAATTAAGTGTGTGCCCGTGATAGTGTGACTGTTTGATGGAGTGTGAGCGCGTGTGTGTGCACGGCTGCATGTGTCTATGTGCCTGTGTGTATGAGTGATGGAGGACTTTTGGAAGGACTCCACTGTATGAATCTGCCTCTCTGTTGTGGCATGTCGCCTAAAGCTTCTATCTGATCCAAAACCACCAACAGGCACCAGAAAGGGGAGCTTAGTAAATGGCAACAAGAGGAGGGAGAGCCATCTTTTCTCGCTTCATTTCGCCAGAACTAACAGTTATCGATAGCCGCCCACCTCCATCTTTATATTACTATTTATGCCTTATTGCCAGAATTCATACAATACCAAGAGTCAAGCATTTTCAACAAGCACTTTTTAATTATTATTTTTTAAACTGGAAGTGCGAGTGCTTTACACTTCAAACCCTGCGCAAGAAAAACACTCATTGGTGGAAGCTGCAGCTCTACTGGCTACATTTAAAAATCCTCTCCGTGCTTAACGGGGTCACATAAGAGCCAAAAAACCAACTGTGCTGGTGAAAGTTTGGAGATCAAGAACAATGGAGAGAGCACTAACAGTAAAGGGTGGGCAGCTGTCAGACAAAGTGGGCGAGAAGACGGCACTAGGGGAGACTAAAAGTGGGAGTAAAAGAGTGAGACAGAGAGACGATGTGAGCCCAAATCATGCAATGTGATCTCCCCTCGCTGTGTAACTCAAGAGCCAGCGGGGGGGCAAACACACAGGATGAGTCAGGTGTATCACTGCAGATCAGCTGACAACAATGACAACAACTACAACAACCGATCCTTCCTCAACATAATAAACGATGGCACAATTAAGCGAGTAGATCGATAACTACGATGACAATTAACTATTCATGCGGCGGGTCTATTGTGTCCACTTCTCTCTGACTACCAGTTTTCATCCCACTGAAGTGGCTGCAAAATAAAATAATGAAAAAAGAAACTTTCATAAGATCCATCAACAGCCCACATACTGCAGCATATCACAGCACGCTCTTCATCACATCATGGCATCCTCTGTCACAAACACAGCTGCATGACAAATTCAGATCTCTGGATGTCCTCTGAAGGGAAAGGACGTGTCTCATCACATCTCCGATAGATCCGGGTCTTTCCTACCATGGATGGCATCGATGCAGCACCCAATATTTTTTGCGGACCCATGCTGTGGGTTTTCTATTGCTCTGGGGAGAAAAGACACTGCAGTGATTTTGATATGAGTGGTAGAAAAGTAACCTTAATGTGGCCACATTTCCTGTCTATTTAAGTCTTTCAGGGTTATTGCCACCTTAAGCATTGAGTTGGCCTGGTTCAAGAGAACTGTTTTGCTGCCATGGGGAATCATAGCAACTCCCAATGTCTTTGCAACAGAATTGAAGCAGGTATAAAATAAAACAGAAACAAATTATGAAATAAAAAACTCAAAACAACAGCACTGAAAAGTCTGTCGGAGGAAATAGGAGGGGAACAAGAAGGAGAGAGAAATAAGATTTCCGCAGTAACTCAATCAGCTGGATAGTAGCTACAAACAAAGACATTCGAGCCAACAGAACTGTAATAAGGAGCTGCTGTAGCTGTCATGTCAATATGGACAAAAATCTCTGAGGATAAATAATTCAGGCCGTTCTGGAGGCAAACCAGGGTCCGATCAGGTACTAGCAATGATAAAGACTGATGTGAGTTTGCATTGCTGTTCTCTGGGTAATCCAGCTTCATCCTACTGTCCAAAGATAATGCACTTGGTGGGATTAGGTTAATTGTGAATATAAAATACTACTAGCCCTGTGACAGGCTGGTAACCTGTCCAGGGTGTACCCCCGCCTCTTGCCTTATGCCAGCTGGGATAGGCTCCAGCCCCCTTGTGACCGTGAATTGGATGAGCAGAGGAGAATGGATGGATGAATTGAATTAATTAACAAATATAATTTCATTACCATTTTTGTATTTTTTGTACAGATTTTTTCTAAATCATACAACCAAAGAGACTATATACTAGTCTAGTCTACTAGACTTTTTTTTTTTTAACACAGGTGACTATCTGGTTTGTTTTTACTAAGTATTCAAGCAAGACGGTTTTATGTGCACCTAAATTGCAGTTGCACATATATCAATATTTATTTTTCCATCAGGCTACACTAGAGCCTCAGCCTGTGTGTGTCCCCAGCTGTGCTGCTTGAGTGGCAGTGTTTTAATCTGTCAGTCAGTGGCGTTGCAGCAGACTGGAAGGTCGTGATTCAGCAAGAAATTGAGGGTGTGCATGTGTGTGTGGGATCAAGTTTGCAGGACTCAATTTTTTCATCCTCTTTAATCTGAGATTAGTCCAGCTCACCTGTACTGTGACCTACAGCACACACTTATAAAATAGGGAAGTACAGCACAGAGAAAACAGACACAAGATAAACGTTTCAATGACATTTTGGAAAAAAAAAATCTTATTTAAATGAGGCCAAAACCAGTGAAGTTGGTAAATAGTCTGGCACATGCTGTGAACGGGAAACACAAAGATAACAAATACACACACAGACATGCGCGCAGACATTATGTGTGAGGGGAAAGAAAAGGTAACAGCAGTGTAGGCTTTTTCAATTAGCCACCTACCAAGGCCGCGTCTGTGAGAAAATGAAACGGCAAAAAAGCACAGGTATTCACAGGTTTAAACACACAGGCATGTATGCACACACGCACACCACTGCAAAAACCATTGTCACACAAAACTGCACTTACACATACTCATACTGGCCGAAACTTGACTTAACTGGTTAATTATCTGCCTGGTTGGCAGGCAAGTTTGTCAGTTCAAGGTGCCTGCGTCTATATGTAAATGGCTCTCTTGCTTGACCTTGGTGCGATTATGCAGTATGGATCAGGTTTCAGTCCACCGTGGGAGCTTTATGGCTGACCAAGCATATTGATTGCTGCAGGAGGAAATAGCATGTCTCCCTGCAGTGTCACAGTGTCACAGCCTGATCTGAATATGAGATTCAAGTCAAAGGCCCTTCTAGAAATCTCTTAAAGTCTCTAAATCATTCGGCTCTAAGTTGATGATTGCACTGACATATGGTTGACATATCTGCAGAGTTGGGCTTCCAGGGAGCCTCCTAAGCAGCTGAGCTCAAGATGAGGCTCCAGAAAAGTAACGTAGCTAGTAACGTAACTCTTCCAGTTTATAATCCATCACAGGGTGCAATTCACAGGTTATAGTACGTGCAAAGACAAGTGTGACCCGGACCGTCTGCACAATACCGGTGAAGACTTATTAGGTGACCATTGTGTGCAAGTTTAATGAAATTCTGAATAATACTTTCAACTCAGTTTTATTTATACACCAAATAACTACAACAGTTATATTACGGCACTTTATACTGTAAGGTGAAGAGCCTACAGTGTAAGAGAAATTCCCAATGATCAGATGATCCCATATGAGGAAGCACTAGGTGTCGATGGGAAAGAAAAACCTCTTAAAAGAAAGAAACCTTCAGCAGAACCGGGATCAGGGCGGGGCAGCTACGTGCCTAGACTGGGTGGATTATTAATGCAAAGCTGAAAACAAACCCAAAGAAAACTTCACTGATTACTGAAATTAGAACAGTAATGTGTTACGACAGTGTGTTACACCCAACTGGTCCTAAGTGTGTCAGGAACACTTTCTACTTAAAAAGGCAAATTTAAACCAGTATTCTTAGCCTTGGTATTACAGTGGCGACGCCGTAAAGAAAAAACATGATACGGCATTAAAAACACTTTTTGGTTCGTAAAGAATGTCTTTGTTTAGCATCAGTTCCATCCTTTCAAATCTCTAGGCTGCATTTAACATTACCCAGAATGGTTACTGCAGTGTGTTCTGGTATGATAGTGTGGTTCGCAGTCACCAATGAGCAGCTGACAGCAATGAAGTTGCTAATGAAGAATGAGTCAGCCTCTGAGACAGGTTGGTGGATGAAGATGGTAATTAATACTGGATGCTTCGTCCCCTCCTCTGGTCTGCTGCTACATGCAATATGCCAATGCGTCATTGCTACTCTCCATCACTGTCTGACAGACACACGCGCACACACACACACCGATTCATCAAATCTTCCAGCTGCTTGGCTGATACTTCATGAGGAAACTGTTATTTATCATTTTGCGATTCAGATCTGTCCATATTTATTTAACTCAAGCTCTGAATATTAGAAGATGGGTGAAACAAGACAGTGCTACAAGTGGCTACGATAAACATGAATTGGACTGTACAACATGATACATACACAAACACGTACAAAAACAACACAACACACAGGATAATCTGTTCTCACTGAATCATGACCACTTCCTGTTTGGCAGATACTGAGTGTTCTTCGTCCATGAGAAAAGTAAGAACTTGAAGTGGAGGAGGTGAGAATGAGGACACGATGAGAAGTCCGACTTTGTTTGAAACAATATCAATTTCACTGGTATCTCCCAACTGGAGAGCGCATTATGATACATAGCGCACAGGACGAATGACAGAAAATCTCCCTGAAGAAATATCTGTGACCTTTTACTAAAACTGCTCATGACAGGCCAACATTGTGATGTCACTAACTTAGCCTTGAGGAAGTACTTATATGGGCATGGGGAACAGGAACTCCAAGAGGAGCTGTGAGTGTCACAGATAGCTGGACGGCTGCTGAACAGCTCTTTCCAGGCTGCAGTGGATCGAGAGATAGTTATGAATGACATTCATTTTAGTGGAAATGAGAGAGTGAGGGATATGAATGGCTGGGGGTATGAATGAGGATAAGAGCGGAGGAATTTAGTGGGTGGGGTAGAGATTGAAAGGGAAGAGATGTAGAAGAGGAGCAGGCTTAGATAGAAAAGTGTGAAAAGGCGTAATTGACAAGTGCAAGGATAAAAAGAGGAGAGAGCAGGGGATGGAAGCGAGAGGGTGGTATGACGTATTCTGGAGTCTTTCTCCAACTCTCTCTTCTCCCCCCTGGTTTTCTCTATTAGGCATCTCTGCTGCAGCGTTGACTCCAACTGCATACTTGATGAGAAAGCCAGCACAGGTCCCAAGTCTCAACACACACATGCTCTGTTTGACAAGGCAGTGCCAGACTAAGCGCTGAATCTGGCACCAGTCTTGAACTGCTACCAATGACACACACACACACACACACACACTCTGTCTGCCACACACAAACACACAGCAGAGAGCAGGTTACAAGAGTGTTTCAATGTTTTCAACACTGATGCTGTGCTGACGGATGGGCTGACGCCAAAACTACAAAAAATAACTGATATGAAATCATAATGTACAAGAAATACAGTTAAAAAAATGTTAAACAGCACATAAATAAATATATCCATCCATCTTCCACTTATCTAATTCATTGTGGGGGCTTAAGCCTATCCTGGCTGTCATAGAGTAAAAAGTGTGGTACATGCTGGACAGGTTGCCAACCTGTTGCAGGGCTAACACTGAGAAACAGAGGCCTACGCCTACAGCCAATCAGGAATCACCAATGAAACTAAGACACCAGTAACGCAGGCCTAAAGAGTTGTTGGCAGCCATGTGGAAAACACCAGTCATCTCCAACTGGTTGTGAGTGGTTGCTGGCAGTCTGTAGCATGAAATTGGTCACAAAGACATTATATGGTGCTGCACTGTAAATTTGCTTGTGATTATGCATTGTGCTTTGGTAGCTAGCAGACTGTCACGGTCATCTATAGTTTGTATGAATTATTTGTCTGCAAACACTTGTAAATTACTCGCTAAATGGTAGAGAAACTGTGAAAAGTTTTATCCAGTTTCGAAATTGAAACCATTTACGTTCAAAGTAAAAGTTGCCCGATTTGAAATGTGTTGGTTGCAGCAGCAAGACACAACTTTTACTTTGATGGTGAACGTTCTCTGTTTCCAGTTTGGTTTTCAGGTTTCACATCAGCTTGGAGACTAAATCGCGGTTGTTTTCAGTCACTGGCTTCCATGCAAACTATGGGTGACCCAAGCAATCTACTAAAGACCAAAGAAATCACGAGGGTTTTGTTGAAGCACTATCTTTGCGACATTCATTTCATGTGGTGACAGCCCATAACTTCCAGCAACCACTTGCCAATTGGTCAGAGAACACACATTTTCCTCTGGCAATCAAAGGTTGCCAGGGACTGATCTCTAGTCCGATGTGACTAGGGGATAACAAGCATGTGTTTAGACTGTGAGACATGGGAGAAGATGGAAACAACTGATGGATTTGAACCCAGGACCTGTAATGCAACAGTGCTAACAATCACACCACCATGCCACCCCTCATTAGCCAAGCCGAAATTTATTTAGCATTTAATTAAACAATATTACATTAACACAGCCTTTTCTCCCCATAAAGACTACTAATGACCTCCACTGTCCCTTTAATGATGAGTTTTGATACCTCAGTATATATCAATAAAAACGTGGTTTGACGGTTCCTCATTTTTCCAACGATAGCCCCAGGAAGGTCTATAGGCAAAGATCAGCCTCACTACTTCTGATGCACATCCAGTCATTTTGTTCTGGAAGCCTGAAATATGACAAAAATCATTCAGTTCAAAAAAGAGAAACAAGGGTTACCCCTAGCAGGCGTCCAAAGGGAAAAGAATTTAAAAAGTTATCAGCATTAACATTAAGATACCTAATTTCATTTTATGCTGAAAGTGGTCAGTGTGCTTAGTATATATACTATCTGCTTACAGATAGTGTTTGTGTCAGCGATCTTCTTAGACAGCTCCTGTTGTTGTTATGAGAGAGAACAAATGACAGTTGTAGAAGCTAGCGACTGGCTCACTAATCAAGCTAGGGTAACACAATACAAAACCAATGCATGCAGTATCTGTCTGTTCATCTTCTTATAGTTGCCTATCAGGGATAAACTGAGCTGGACTAGATGCAGAGAGATGCACAGCAATTCACGCTCACATCTACACCTATGGTGAATTTTATGGAGACCCATTAACCTCACAAGCATGTTTGCCACTGGGGGAGGAGGCTGGAGTGGCAGGAAGCCATGCAACAAACAAACACCAGGTGAAATTGTGTCCCATTTCCTCTCCCTAGGGTCAATGTATACTGCCTGGACTGATTTATTACAATCATGTATTGTTGTGATGGAGATGTTTAGGATGTAGTAATAATATAGCAGCAACATTATTATGGACATGCACACAAGTATACACACTGTATACACCTCGGTATCACTGTCTGTCTGTTGCTTTGCATTTAAAAAGCCCTGGGTGAAATGAATTAAAACAAAAGTTAGATTAGAGTCTGTACATTGCTGGCACTGCTCTGCTTTCGGCCAAACCTCTTCACTGAAATCCAGTCTTTAAGTGATGACGTGATGAACCCTGCTTCTGGGCCCAAATTACTCTGCGTTTAATAAGGCTGTTGTGTTTTTTACATGTTTTAATGCTTTGTATCTTGTCCTATTTAATCTCAACAAGCCCCTAAAAACAGTCAGTGTTCACTGTCGGCCTCTCTCTGTTTTTATTATTGCTAATCATTTTAAAGCTCAGTTTTTAAAACCTTACAATGTAACTAGAGCCCAAGCAATGCAGCAGTATATAAATGACTAACCTCGTATTGTGGATGGATTATCTCAGTTGTTCTCCTGACTGAAGTTTGGTCCGTTTACGAGCTAACTCCCTGCTAACTTCTAACTCCGTCAAACTTCATAAATTCTGTTTTCATGGATGCCTGGGCCCAGACACGGCTAATGACGTCAGACTTAAAGACCGGATAGTACTTTGAGCTATATTTTTAGCATGCTTACATTCGCTACAAAAGCTAAACAACGTAAGTAAACAAAGTAAGAGTTTAATGTCAACCTGAATTGTTTAAGTATCTGACATAAAAAAAATCTACCAAATAAAACGTGACACTACCGGCTATGTTGATCCCTTGTAGCAATAGAGTTTGCTTATTAAACTTAGACCAGGGGTCGCACGCGAAGGGTTAACTGATGGCACGACCATAGCTGGACTGGCCATCCGGCATACTGGGCATTTGCTCGGTGGCCCGGTGACTTTTTTTTTCTTTGTAACGGTATAAACAATGAAAGGTGGTGGATTAGCCAGATGCTGGTCGGTGTGTAAAAATAACTCAGTTGTTTGGTGGTGGCTATGGCGGTGCTTCCTCCGATTCAGTAAAATTAGCAAGTGGTGGAGGACAGCAGGTGGATGAGAGAAAGGGGAGGAAGGAGGAGGAGAGCCCCGAGGCGGCCGCCAAGTGTCAGGTGAACTGAGCTTCAGGTAAGAAGTTATGAACTGCAGTCTATTTGGGTCAGATATAAACCAAGTTTAGGTGGAGTTTATTTTCGTTGTGCTGACTTTTTACAGTCAGTTACAATAACTCGTACTGCGTGCTAGCTAGCATGGCGGAGTTTCTATACAGCTGGGTGGGTGCTATGATGTTACTGATGTTGAACTTTATTTTATTCATAAGGTTAGTTAGTAGAGTTTCCAACCGTCCCGTAAAAAGACGGAGTCGTCCCGCATTCAGAGAAAATATTATGCGTTTCGTGTTGAAAAGGGACAGTTTGTCCCGGACTTCAGCTAGGATGGAAAAAGACACAAAGCTGGAGTTATTCTGTCTTTGCTGCACAGCTGCCTCTTCTCCTCTCATTCTCCCCCCTCTCTCTCCTGTTTCTTCTTCAATCATGAAACTGATCAATGATCAGCTGATCAGCTTCTCTCTTGTTTGTTTATCGCCCACTTTGCGCCAGAAAGAGGAAACCAGCAGCAGCACGTTTGATCAGCTGTTGTTAGAATTTATTTAATATTAATTTCTAGTATCAGCTGATGTTTGCTGGAGCCACAGCTGTAAAAGCTGCTGGTCATGATATCGGTTTGGTTATCTGGTGAGAGGGAAACATGAAGATGAAACCAGGAGATGTCCTTACTGAATCATCAGAGCTGAACAGGTGATGGAGAAACAGGTTTACCTTTAAGGTGACATGAATGAGTTGAAGGGAAGTTATGAACTGTTTCTGAGTGACAAAGTGTTGCCAGGGGGGCCAGGTAGGGCATTAACAGGGAGAGAGGGGCACAAAGAAATACTTTCTTATTCTCATTTAAAATGTCAAGCTTTTATTAAATAATTATCTGAAGCTTACAACCAAAGTTTTTATCTGACGTAAAAAGTATAGAAATCATACATATAACATCGAAGCAGCTGGAATCCACAGCTGTGCGTGTTCATGGAGCTTGCATTTTCACCTGCTGGACATCACTACCTGACAAGTTTAACTGTCTTCAGAACATTGCAGAGGCCTTATTGACAGGATTTGGCTCTACATATCTGTGTGAGCAGGTTTTCTCTCACATGAGTGTCCTCTGGTAGCCGTCTGAATGCTGGACACTTGGAGACCTGTGTCTCTGAGTGGGAGACCAGAGATCAGAGTGTATTAACAAACATGCCATATTGGCCCAGTTTATTTTTCTTATCATTGTTGTGAGGAGACCATAAATAGCATTTGCATTTTCTGTTGTACAGTTCATTTGCTGTTATGGAGTTCTTGTTATGGATAAAAAGTGTCTTTTTTTTTTTGTTTCAAAATAGCTGATAACTATTCACTGATAGCTGCCAACATCTGCGAACAAATATAATTCTATAAAGTGGTTCTGTGTAGTGTGTAACCATTAATATAGAGCGTTATTAAATTTATTGCTAATGCAATCATATGGCACACTGACTTCTGAGGAAATTTTAAATGGCACTCCTCATCAGAAAGGTTGCCTACCCCTGACTTAGACAATCTAAATTTAGACGTAGTAACAAAACAACAAGAAACCACCTGGTTAACTCTTCAGTAGCTAGCCATGGTAGTTCTGTAACTAATATAAATAACCCATATTTGGGTCAAACAATTCAAACGCAGAACATATTTAAAGTCCAATGCCCTGGCTACATCCCCTAGAAATACACAAATAGATTGCATACAGAAATCTGAGTCCACACACCCTCAACCCCATCACCTACCTACTCAAACATATACAAGTGGAGGATGGGGTGGTGGAGGGGCAGCAAGTAGCAACGCGGAGCAGCAGCAAATTACAAATTGTGAGTTTAGTATAAGACAGGAGGAGCAGGAGTCATGTTATGTGAGCGTGATGCAGTGAAACTCGAGCTGACTGCCTCGAAGGCTTTGCCTCGTTTCGAGTTTGTTTGCCACTGTTTGCTCATCATTACATAAATATTTTCACTTCATAATAAATTAGAATGTCTTGCTAATATTAAAAAACAGAGGATTTTTTCATAAAACAGATGAAATTAAAGGTATTCTGAGAGAGAGAGAGAGAGGAGCGTGTGTCTTAGAGATTAAAAAGATTAAAAAGCTTTACTTTATAATAACCTGTCCACCTAAAAGCAGAGCATCTAAGCAGCCCCTCCCGTCCTCAATAAGCAGTAATACTAATATTACACAAGATGCACACAAAATACACAAAATGCCCATGAGCAAACCCATAAAAAAAGAAACAATAATGCTGAATGCAGATTAAAATCGGTATTTGTGGATGAACAGCGGATCAGCCTGGACATAACTTTTTTTTGTCAGGGAGTCACTGACAATCACATTCAAAGCTTCGTAGGAGTCTGAGCCAGCATGTTGGTATCAGATGGTGATGTCATGCTACTGGAGGTTACCACACTGGAGTCCTCTGACCGAGCAGTCCTTATTTCTAGCCCAGGAGGATGATCTACGGTGAAGCTATCACCTCTCAGGGGGATATGGGGAACAGTTGCAATGGTAGCTGGGAAATGTAAGAACCTCTGAGTGAGTTAATGAAAAGTTCAGCAAAACTGTGAATGAGTGTGACCTAAAAGAGGTTGCCAAAGTAAAGACAACCCCAAACATTATGGATTTATTGATGTCGTCACCAATACAACTCTAAATTCATTTGTGATGTTAATTTGAATGACCATGGGGACAAAGGTGGCAAAAATCATAGATCATTTCATTTTTTCAAGCAACCTAAAAAAAAGTATCTTATCTTACTGTGAGGTTTAAAAAACAAGTAAGAAACCCAGACTTATTCTTTACATAACACACCCTGCTCACGATAAGAGTTTTCCCACAGAGTGCAGCCCGTGCAGCCCTCAGCCTCAGTGGGGCAACTGCATAACCAAATTAGAGTCTGAAATTAATTATCTCTTTGGGTGATTTTCAGCTCTTAACCAAATTAAGCTACTAATTAAGTGAAAAATGCAAGAAGGACCGGGTAGCTTAGCTTACTTACATTTTAATGTGAACACACAAACACAGTAGCATAAATCTTAATTGAGCTTATTTGGTCCAAACCAGTCAGCAATAAGTAATGTGTCGGTACGCTGTCTTTCAACTGGAGCAGAATTTGTTAGGTTATCTCAACACAAAAGAAAAGATAAATAAATGAAATAGTAAAATACAACACAAGGACAACAAAATAAAAATACAATCATTATTGAGCAGAACACAAAAAAGCAAATATTCCTAATGTTTCTAGAAGTGTCTTGTGTCACATATACAGATTCTGACACATACATGTTTTCAGTACAGAGTGAAAGCTCGGTAGCATTACTAGCTGCAAACATTCAGCTTCCTATGGTCCATCTTTGAAGCTTGAACAAGATCCTGAATGCATATAAGCCACAGCTCTGTGTCACTATAATTACCACATAAAGTGTGAACAGAGTTATTTTAACATCATTTGTATACTTGTGAAATTTGTAGCTAGCATATTTGCTTTTGCATAGATTTTGCATGGCACTACATTTATGAATCATCACAGAGACCATTCCTGATAAAGAGACTTGGTCTCCTAAACATAATGAAGGAAAATTTGGCTGCCATTCCTCCCTTGTGGAAGTGATCACTGTCACATAGCAAGATAAATTTAGTATCATACTGCAAACCATGACTTAACCATAACTGGGCAGTTGCTGCAAGTGGAAATCATTGAGGCTTCTTCATGCACACTTTGCTAAACAGTTGGTAAAATTGGTCGCAAAGAGTTTGAGTGGAAGACACCAGGTTGTCCGTTAATACTCACTAAGCCAGGCGATTGTGAACATTGAATAAAGTGCAACACAAACTGGAGAAGGAGAAGCTTTTCCATTAAACTAAAAGTTAAGCCTCAAGCTTGTAGCCAGTACATCACAAAGGTCAAACTTTTAGTCTGAAGCCAAGTTTGCATCGTGCTTTTCACATTTTCATAACAGAAACTATTTGGCCAGTGTTTGGAGACAAGTCAGGCTCTTCCATGCTAGTTTGCGAGGCATCTCCCAACCGGTCACTTTTTTCCCACATGACCAACGGCTGACCGGTCTCTAGCCTGTGTGACTGAGGCCTTATTAACTCCACATTGTCACCAATGTAGGGTTTTTATGCATCGAAAATTAACATCAAGTTAACATCAAGTGGTTAGTTGTCATCTGTCTACAAACCCTCAATAAGGAGACATAACAACTAAATTGTCAGCATGCATCAGATAATAATAAGTCTTTCCCCATCATGCATCCAGTAGTCTTGTTTGATGTTTTAGAGAGATCATCCATATAGAAACTGAAAGCAGGTTACAATATTTCATCTTGTTGGACAACTGTCCTTGCTCCTTGCTAAATAGTGTAAAGCTATACTCCTACTTCATCTGATTTGAATAGTTTTATGCAAGATGGGGCAGATCTGTAAGCCAACAAGCCTTGTTGGAGTCTTTCTTTTCTCTTATTAAAATATCAGTAATAGACAGCTGACATGTTTGTGTGGTAGTGCCCAATATAGCCAGGTCGCTCTGTCTAAAGCAGCCTCTTGATAAAGGTGTTCTGCTTATTGACGTCTGTTGGTTGGATAGAAGCAAAAAATAGCAGGCATGCATGCTAAACAAGCTAACTATCACTACCTGATGGAAAAGTGGAAGCCAGGACAGCCTAACACTAATTCTAAAGCTTAGAGTTTAAGATTTGGAGAATTCATATTTGGGAAAGTGGCTCCTAAATAATTTCACAATATGTGACAGCAGTGGAGATGGTGTTCCATGCCTAAAGGCTGGTGCAGGAGACTGCTGGGTGCAATTAACCATCCCTTTACTCATGACTAAACTGGAGTGTTTCTTGCTGTCATACAGTTGAAACACTAAATCATCTGGGAACTTTTCTAAATTCTCTTCCCCCTTCAACCTCATTTTCCTCATTCATATCAAATCACTGCTGGGAAATGCTCTGGGAACGAGATTAAAACCTGAAAAAATGGCCCGAATGAAAAGAGTTGGTGGTTAGAGACTGAGAGGGGTGAGTACTCAGAAAGATGGCGCAATATAATGCTTGGCAAGGGTAAAAGTCTGCTGCCAAAATGTAGTTACATCATTGCAGGTCAGCGAGGCAAAGAGTAATCACGATAGAGATGAGATGAAGAGGGGATGAGAGACAGAGAGAGAGGGAGGAGGAAAGGGGGAGGAGAGGACAGGCAGACCAGATGTCAGCTCCTGAAGATGAAAATGAGCTGGACCGGCAGCAAAGGCTGATTTACAAATACATGCCATGTAAAGCAGGGGTGTGGGGGTGGGGCAGGGTTAATTTGAAAAGCGAAATGAGAAATCGAAACAAAAGCGAATAAAGTCCGTACACCCACAAAGCCCACGGTCAAACAAAAACCGAACACCAGCTGATCACTGGCCAGAAAAATTAAGACCCAGACTGTGTCGCATCAATTGCTGAGACAAATGAGCACATCAGGCTCACCAGTAGAGAAGCACAGTATCTTCCTCCCCTCCTCTATCCCCTCCACTTTTATACTTCCACCAGTCCTCTCTCCACCTCTATCTAATATGTATTATGTAACCTGGGCTACAGACTCTTGAGGAGAGGAGGGTGCAGGGGATAAAAAGGAAAAAGACTGTGTGCCAAAGGTAAAGGCAGAGAGACAGATACATGCAGACAGGCATAGACACAGACCAGAACACACAGCATGCACAGGAGAAAGAAAGAAACAGAGGTGTCACGCTCAAGAGCAGTTGCCATGAGTCGTGATGAGATGTTTAAAAGAAATAAAGGAGCTAAGGACAGACTGAAAAGGAGAAAGACAGAGGTAGAGACAAGAGTCAAAAAGCTGTTTAAAGAGTAAGGAATAAGGGAGATTGTGAGACAGAAGACATTTTACTAATAGCTTTAGTGAAAGTAAGGAAAATATTTAAAGCAAATGACTCCAGACAAGTAGACGGGAGGGGAAAGAGATGCTGCAGTGGATGTGACAATGTTTTAAAAATGTAAATGTGTGTGGTACAAAACTCTCAGATTCTCCCGTCATGAAATAGTCAAGGGCTGAGCACTAATCAGCTTCACAGGCAGCAACTGTGACTGGAAACACATTTATCCTCCAAGTGTAAAGCATCACAGGCAAATGGGACGTGGGCTCTTTAAGCTAAGAGCTCTGTCCTGTTCCTGGGACTGAGGAAAGCTCGGAGTCAGATCTGGACAAACCACCATGAGAGACACACTAAGACAGCCTATGGCATAACACAGCACCGTTGGCCTGGTTGGGGAGGCACAGTTTGAATATGTGTACCGTAGTCTGCGTGTGTGTGTGTGTGTGTGTGTGTGTGTGTTGGATTTAATCTGCATGGGAACATGCGGTCTGGAAAGACTCCCAACAAGGGGATTTATGAAAATCTGCAGTTCAACTCTCCTTTCTCCCAATCTTTCTTCCTTCATCCCTTTCCTTCCTTCCATCCTGCATTTTTAACCTTTTTTCATGAACCCAATAACTGATGCAAAGCTCCTCCCTCTTACTAGTGGCCATGCAATCTTAGCATAGCATTTTAATTAGCCAAAACAGGCCTGCTAACCTTTGCATTTCTTCATATGTTGGAGAAGTGTATATGTAGTTGCATTAAAAGCAGATGTACAAATGTTCAAAGGATGGGTTAAACAGAGTGTTTATGTGCAAGCAATTAGACCTCTAATGATAATGATATAACACGCCCAGCTAACTACTAACTAAACATATAAGTGACACTATGTTATTAGTATAACCTTTACACAGACTGCATATAAAAAATGGACCTAGCCTCTGTTACGGATTCAAATATTGGGGATGGATACAAGAGGAAAAACCACAATAACAACACTGGTCCGGCCGGGTTGAGTCAAACGATGATTTTAATGATCACACACGTGGGAGATGGACACCGTACGCAGACAGCATCAGATCTCAAAATGGTGGAGCATTGATCAAACTCTTATAGCCTCTAGTGGCCCCCACCTAATCATAAAAGCCTAAACATTCACATTCTTTCTCTCACACAGTGCCTAAGCTACAACCTTGGCTCCCTGTTTATCTGCTCCTGCTGAGATGGGGCAGAAAACTCCAGTATGTTCTGTTCTCTTCTAATCAGACAAATAAGGCGATGACTTTCTGCAAACACTATTTCTTATAACTCAGCAGTATAATGCATCATAAAACAATATCATTCATTCACAATCAACCAGCAGTCTAATGTAATGCAAATCAGCTTAACAAATGCAATAGTTATCACCTTCTTCTAATTCAGGAGAATAATGCAAACTAAAACTACATAATAATTCACCATCTTTAATTAAGGGTCTAACATGGCATAAAATAATATTATAATCTGACACCTCCATATGTGAAAAGTAAAGTCAGTGTGGAAGTGCATTAAACCATTCTTCCAAGTCTAAGAGTGTCTACAGTTTACATACACTCATCATGAACCTGAATATGATGGTAATTTTAGGCTTTTAATGCTTTCTGTGAATGATTGAACAGCATACATGTTTACTGACTTTAGAAAAAAAGAATTGGGTCACACAGGGTCAGAAGTCTTCATACAGGTTAAAATGTATGCATATGCATATACTCACAGAAATCTTTCGGTAAAGTGGTGCTGAAGGTTCTACATTGTCTTTTAACTTGACACCTCCGGGTTCTATTAAATCCTCGTTAGTGAGCACACTTGACTGCAACTGTTAGTTTCTCTTTGCCAGTATGAAATGATTGTTTGACAACACACACTGGATTGTCCAATGCTCAGAACAACAAGAAAGCCCAAGGGAAGATCAGCGAAGATCAAAGAAAATTACAGGCGTAAGGACTCTTGAAGCCATTTCTAAGCAATCACAGATTCCAAGATCATCACTTCAAACTGTTTTTCATAAGTACAAGTTATTCAAATGTGTCACCACTTTACTCAGGTCTGGAATAAGACCCAAACTGTATGCCTCAGATGAGATGAAGTTGGTTAGGATGTTCAGGAACAGCCCAGGAACCACTAAGGGCCAGGCCTGTCATGAAACTGACATGACACATGTTTGGAGGAGTAAAGATGAGATTTTCAAACCTAAGAGCACTGTACCACTGTCAAGCATGGTGGTAGCATCATGCTCTGGGGTTGTTTTGCTCTCAGTGGTACTGGTACATTGTACAAAGTGGATGAAATACTGGAAAAAGAGGACTAACTCCAAATTCATCAACTTCACCTCAAATGAACAACAAAAGGTTAAAACACAATTGGGTGTTCCAACAGGATGATAGTTTGCTAGTTTCAGGTCTCATTTAAGAGAATGAATATTGATTTAATATGTACGGTCATAACCAGGGGTCGGCAACCTGCTGCTCCGGAGCCGCATGCGGCTCTTTAGTCCTTATACTGCGGCTCCGCGTGGTTTGGGAAAATAAATTACAAGTATTTAGCTGAAGTGTATTTTTTGTTTTAAGTTCTTTTTAAACTTGTAGTTCTAAATTGGAAGATTATTGTGATATTGAAATATAAAAATAAAATTGTATTTTATTATTTTTCGTCGCTCAAAATAAGCGTCACACTCGCGGAAGCCTGTGTGTACCCGCCGAAACGCTGTGCATTTACCGAGACTTTCTTATTATGTCAGCAGCTCCACTGTGAACTATGTTAAAAACAAACACCGCTCACGCCGCACAGATGACAGCTTACAGTCCTGCGTAAAGATGAAAGTGACTTTGCGCAGAAGTTCAGGAGCAGAAGTTCCATTGTAAACATATCACGGCAGACCCGACGATGTTTTCATGAACATGCTTTTCGGCATCTCTTTATTGACCACTTTTCACACACAGTTGCTGTACGCATACAACCGGCTTTTCAGCTCACAGCCCGACAACACAACAGCAAAGAGAGCACAGACTTTAAGGCGGTGAGGCGTGATTGCGGGTGCCGCTCAGGTGTGTACACCTCCCATGCAGCGGCACTGCAGACCACGCCCCGCCGCACACATTTACCATGTAAAATAAATATAAGTAAATAAATAAATATTTATGCAGAATTTTGCAAATATTTATTTTGCAATTTTTTAGTAGCATAGTGCTTTTTTCCAATTATTTCTTAAAATTCAGGTCAAGGCTCTGCTACGCTCCAAAAGCGTATATAAGGGTGGCAGTACACAACAGTTTTTCT
Source organism: Perissodus microlepis (assembly GCF_051167445.1). NCBI lineage: Eukaryota > Metazoa > Chordata > Actinopteri > Cichliformes > Cichlidae > Perissodus > Perissodus microlepis. The sequence continues at coordinate 14,626,190 of NC_140478.1, forward strand.
TTGCTACGTGGATCATTTTAGTTCAGCTGGGTCTCTTTCCTTTTTGTTATATTTCAAAATGTGTTCATTACATAAATAAAATGTCATTTTCTCTGTAGCACCTCATGGATTTCATAAGCAACACTCTTTAGTTGTTCACACAAAGCATAAAGGTAAAAAACAATATATACAGTGTTATCTTCATTTTAGATGTCAAAAAGTATTTGCGGCTCCCAGTGTTTTCTTTTGCGTGGAAACCGGGTCCAAATGGCTCTTTGGGTCTTAAAGGTTGCTGACCCCTGGTCATAACTATTCAGCAGCTCATGCTTTAAAGTGTGTTACTTTGCGAGTGAGTGGTTGCTACTGCACGTAATTATTTTCTCAGTCACATTCTAGATGTTGACGCGTTTAAATAAAAAAAAAAAAAAAAAAAAAAACAGATAACAAAATCCAAAAGATTGCCTGAAACAAAACAAACAAGTAAAAAATGTTATTCACAAGTGATATCCTTTTTGAAATAAGTGTGCATAAGCTAGTCTGTGTTTCAAGTTTATATTATAGGGGGGGGGGGGCAGAAATAATAAGTCAAATGAATGCCAACAGACTGCATCCTACCAACATGTATGTGACACAGATATGGTCCTTGTTGGTTGTCCAACTCATCAGGCTCACACACAGAATCAGCACCTTTTTTAATTACAGCCGAACAGTCAAATTAATGCATAACAATGTGTTTTTAAATAAATATTATCTTGGGGAGTAGGTAGCCATGGCAACAGGCAGAGCAATTGACTCTGCAGTGGTGATTTGGGTTTGTCTCTTGGTACTCTCGCTGACTCCAACATGATTTAACGCTGTGGGGATGGTAAGGATTGTCTTGACAAACAATGTTGCATTAAAAAGATAAGTGGACTCAAATCTCATGGGTTTGTTGCTCTCAGTCTCACTTCACTAATCAGAAGTGTCTCTTTCTTTGTATTGTGTGAGCATGTGTTTAAAAGCAAATGGTATTTCAAGACTCGGGGTATGAAAAAAAAGGGAATTGCAATCTATGTCTGCAGACTATTTGCTCTCTGATTGCCTATATAAGCTAATGTGGACAATATATACACGCAGCTAATAGGGCTAGTTAATCTCCCCAAATGGGGGACCCCTTATAGTGCAGCACAAAGTACAAAGTACACTCTCATGACAGACTGCATTAGCCATATTCATGATTGCCACCACTGCTAGCAAGAGATAATTTTTATTTTTTAAGATAAAGTCAGTTATACTTGATCCACTTTAGGAGTCAAATTCCTCAGATTTATATACATTTCATACTACTTTGCCAACGTGGTTGCACTTCAGAGGTAGCACTTTTGTCACGCCATATCTTCAGGATGGACTCCTGGCATTTCCCACTGCTTATATCTTCCAGTAGCTGCCTGTCTACAGTACACCCCATCTGTTTAAGGGCCTGTGATGCTCTTGGGTCTTCGACCTGGTGTTTTGTTTGTTGTGGACTATTGGTGCTGTCTGTTGGATTTCAGTGATGACTAAGTACATGCTCTATACTATCATGTTCTGAGTTCAGTAATACCTGGTGCTTCTGAGTTTCATTATCTATATTTCGAGTTCAAGGTTTCTCATTTTATTATGTTAGTTCCCTTATGTGTCCTAGTCCTGTTTCGGTGTTTAGCCCATCTTGTCCCCGTATTTTGACTTTTTTTTATGTGTAATGTTCATGTGTCTTTGTCCAGGTCAGTGTGTCCCATTTTATTTTGGTGGCATCCTGTCTCTTGTGTTTTGTACCGGTATGTAGTTCTACTTCCTCTGTCTAGTTATCTGATAAAAATGTCAGCTGTCCTCCCACCTGTCAGCTGTTCCCCTATTATCCCCTGTGCATCTGTTCTCTCAGTCTTCCCCTTACTCATTGCCATGTCCTCCCTCATGGTTGTGTGCTCCCTGCTGTGTGTTTTCCCTTTTGATTCAAAGTTCAGTTTTCCTTGTTTTTGGCTCACGTTATTTTGTACTTTGTACCTTTCAGTTTACCCCTCCTGTTTCTGAGTCTTGCTTTTGCGTCCATCTTTGCCAGCCACGCAGCCTCGACAGCTGTTGCTCAACCTACATATAAGGTGGTTGATTCGATTCTCCTCCATTTACTTAATCCCAAAATGCCCCATCTAAGAGGAGGAGTAGAAACACAACTGTAAAGTATGTCAGGCGGGACACAAAGTGGATTTTGAAGCTGTAAAACTCAACTGTGGTTCAGTGTCGACTAACAGTTTGGTGAATATAAATCAACTGTAGGTTTGAGTGTAAATGATTACACTTCGCTTCTTCCCAACTGTGAGCTCTTTCTTCCACAGACAGGCGACCGTGAATGTGCTAGCATGAAAGAGCTGAAGCAAGAGGAGAAGGTCCTCCACAGATTTGACAGGAGAAATTTCTCTTTAATGTCCAAATTTACTTGTGCATTTCATGGGTGATAAAAGGATGATCCCACAATCTGTATAGGAGTTTCACTGGATGAAAATGGTAAATGGACTGATTCTTATATAGCGCTTTTCTACACTCCCGGAGTACTCAAAGCGCTCTATACAACATGCCGCATTCACACCCATTCACACTGTCTTCTAAGTTTCTTAGTGCTTTCTAACTGCCATTCATACACATTCATACTCTGATGAATGTATCGGAGAACAATTTGGGGTTAGTATCTTGTTCAAGGATACTTGGCATGCAGACTGGAGGAGCCAGGGATCAAACCACTAACCTTCTGATCAGTAGATGACCTGCTACCTACCTGAGCTACAGCCATCCCAATGACCATATTTGTGTAATGCGGCAGTTGACATGTTTAATGTAGATGAACATACTTATCAATTTCATGTCCATAAAACAGGTAAAGACCTTTAATGTTTCTTAAGTATTCATACATCATCATAATAAATAGCTCATTGCATCTATCCGATGTTTTGTGTTTAAACCATCTTTGAAAACAGTGTTCACTTCAGACTTCAAATGGCTAACGATACTTTTAAATTCATTGTTTTCAGTAGAACAAACACACACATTCGTGTTGTATCTAATTTGAACGGTTGCTCCAGTTATCTGCCGCACTATTAAAACACATGCTCACTCATCACTACAGTTTTTAGCACTTAGACCGAGCCAAAGTAAACCATGTGACTTACAGACGCAGCACAGACGCCAAGCTTTAACGATGTGCGAGATTCCTCTGAGCATTTCTATTTCTAGTTAACGCTATGGGACACAATAAGAGAGGGCACATTGTAATTTGAACATAGCAAGCAGTGTGACACTTTACCCTCACCCCTTTGATTATTATGTTCCACTCTAACATGGAAATGTCAATATTTCTAGCTCAGTTTGTGTTTAATTATTTATTCTTTTGTTTAGGTGTCATTTGTCTCTCTCTGGCATCCAATTATAGAGATGAGCCATGAGTCCAAGTCTTCAATCTTTATGCATTATACCGGACTGCAAGTAATTATTATCTTCATTATTAATTTAAGCTAGGGTAGGAAACATGTTTTCCCTTTGAAAGGAACTCATTTTTCCATGAGGTGGCTACGAAAACAAGAGGAAAACAAGAGTGACATATAACCAGACAGGCTGATGTTATGAAACTTTAGTTGCTTTCATATCGAGCTGTGGGTTTTTTTCCTCATGTTCTCCAGCTAGCTGCTTACTATATTTATCTGTAGTTTGATGGTAGCGTTTTTAATTCTGTAGATTAAAATTATGTCATTTGAGTGGTAAGAGTGCACTAAAGCAACAAACATACAGCCTGTACAGCTGAACAGTGAACTGAAATTCAAAGCTCCATAAAGCAGAGGGGGAACAGAAATTACTGTAATAAACGTCATCAAAGCTATTTGTTTTCAGCCATTGTTTTATAGCACAGCCTGTAGATATATTGTAATGTTACCAAACATTTCATTAGCAAACTGTTGATATGTAAGATGATCCGGATTAGTACTCATGTCAATATGCAAAGAGCTCAATCCCTGAATATATTGAAGTATTCAGACAGAAAGAGTAGCATGAACATTTCTAACGAAAAGGGTTTAAAAGCAATTTGTATGCCAGAAACATCAAGCTTCAAGCCGAGCAGCACAAAGAGCGCCTCAGATTCAGGCTCGTTGAAGTCAGTCATGTGCATTGATTGACCAGAGGGTGCAGGTGGCCAGAGTCCACACACTGAGTGGCTTGCACCATTAATCAATTCAATCTCTCGCCACACATATCTCATTTCGCTCTCCCTCTGCTCTTTAACTTGTCTTAACAAACAGCCGCATTTACTTTCTGGTCAGTTCATCGAAACACTGAGAGCCACAGTAATATATACAGCCAGTGCAGAGAAAAGGTACCGAGAGCACGCGTCCTTGAGAGGAATTCAGCATGGTGCAGGTCACAGGTCACATTATTGCGTGGAATAATCAGATCTCCACGACTACATAATATCTCATGTAAAATTATTAACTGGATCGTTTCAGAGGAGCTGTACAAATTATCATTATTACTATTAGTATTGTTATTATTATCATCACGTACCTGACCTCTATGTGAACTTCAGATTCATTCTAACAATTTCATTAACAGAAAAAAAAGAACCAAGTAGATCCTACACATGACGCAGTCGACTGTGAGAACAAGACATTAACTGTGTTTCAGAAAATCAGAAATCGAGTTACATAAGTGTAGGCGTGGTCACAGACGTTACTTGTGATAAGAATTCATTGTGAAGGTGAATTTGTTCACCAGGCTGTGACAACTTATTCGATACTTCCAGACCCACCACACTGAAGTCATACCCAGATAAACATAGACAAATAAGGAGCGGCTGTTTTTAATAAAGCGGGTCTCACATTTCTCTCAGACTCTCCATAGTGTGTCACTATGGTGACAGCAGAAAGAGCGGTCATAGGGTTTATAATGTATTTATACAGCATTTCAGAGCTAAAAGTTAAGTATCCAAATGCCAATTATGCTTCACACCTCAATGTAACCTCATCCTGCAGCATCTGAAGGAGAAGGTTAGATCTGCTCCGTGACAATCCTTCATTACACAGTGTGATAACCTGTGCACAGTCAGAGGCAACAGAAACAGAACTAGCATGTGTTAGAAAGAGACAGAACAATCAAGAAAACTCTGCTGTTGATGAGAAACTGTAGTTCCCCCCCGTAAACAACAATTTGAAGACTTAAAAACAATTGGTCGAGCTATAAGGGCCATGAGAAATTACCCAGAAAAACTTTCACTAAACACTAAGAGGAAACTGCAATCTCAATTTTAAGTGAATAAAACCGGCAATTTTCTTTTTTATCTAGAATCATCCATCTTTTGTGTGTGTGAGAGAGCACGGTTATGTGTGCATCTGAGACGAGTGAGACCGCAAAGGCGAACGGAGAGTTACATAAGAACATCACGACCAAGCTAAAGTAACTCCGTTATGCATGGTATGTCAGAAGTAAGAGATGGAGAGGAGAGATTTAGAGAAAAAAGAAAAGAAAAGCACAAATAGAAGACTGGCACCGAGTCTACGAACAAGGCAGACTGAGAATTAGCAAATGACAAACAGACTCGTGGACGCACGATGACAGAGAGGCAAAAATGTTAGCAGACAAAAAGATACACTGATGGATAATCAGGCACATCACACAAACTAGGAGGACAGAGTGGCAGAGAGAGACAGACAGACATGTAGGCTGACATGAGGATGCAGAGGTGGAGGTGCAGGTCTGTTAAGTCTGTGCTTGCAGCATTACAAGCAGCATTATGTAAGATTGCTGAGGACCGCATCGCAGAACGCCAGCAGTCTCCTAAAAATCCTGTTCGACACACACACAAGCACATGAGAACAAAAATGCTGTATTTACAGACTTAGTTGCAGTAATGGTCTTACGGACAAGGATGACGAGGGGATTTGGAGACATATGTGGAAAATATAGCACCGGTTCTGGTCTTATAGGCTGACATGCTAGAGGGAAGGAGTGAGAGGTTAATGTGGAAATGTTGGTCCTGCAATGGTAGCAGCTACGGACTGCCCATTTACCTGCAGAGACTATCTGTTGTCAGATGGGGAGAGTCTTAACTATATGTGGTAAAACTGCTCTCGCTTGTGCTGTTGTTGGTCCATCAGCCAGCAGAAGAGGAGAAGCTATAGCATAAAAAGAGCTGAAGTGAAAACAAATGTTAAAAACACTGAAAAGTGTCCACTTTTTTCCCAGTGCCTGTGCTTGTTGTACTAGTAGCATTGGGTTTTTTTGTATATATTAATTTTGTTTGCTTTGTTCAACTTGAAAATAAGGCAGATGTGAAAGGTAAAACTGAGGTCAGAGGTCAAATATGACACGATGTTTGGATGAAAACTATAATGTGACATTTAGGGCGTTTTCACACCTATAGTTCTTTTACTCTGGTCTGAATCAGTTGATGAGTTTATAAACTTTGCAGCTAGCTGCTAGCCTGTATAGATCTTTGCACATATATAGTACTATCCCACACTGAGAATACAGAGCATACATGGCTACAGAACATTTCTTTTAGGTCAAAGTTGTAATGCAGATCTAGTAGTCGGGTTTGAATTGGGGTCAGATCATGTTCACAACAAACCGCTCTGTAGTTCGTTTGGCACCACACTGAGACGACCTCCTCCAAAGGGTCTTGGTATGGTTGTTTAGGTCCGGTTCACACACCTGCACAAACACACTGCACATAGGGGGAAAAGGAACCCGAGTTCAATTTAAACGGAGTAAACACAGCAGGTGTGAAGCCACCCTTAGAATCCGCATATACTTGTATTATTTCCTAAATGGTACCAATACAAACAAAGGCAGCACAAATTAAGCATAGCTTTAAAGACAAAAGAGATTTTATGAATGTTTGAACTTATTTGACCTTGAAGAAGAGGTCAGATGTCCAAAGTAACGTCCCATATATCATTCCCTATACATTTATATGTTGTCATTGTAAACAACAGTAGTAATATCCATATTGTATATTTATCCATATTGTATATTCTGTATCTATATATGTGTATATGTGTATATATGGTGTATTTATGCTTATATCCTTACTCTCATTCCCCTTAATGTATCTGTAACATGCAACATCTCTCGGTGCTTTGCTACTGGAAACTGAATTTCCCGGAGGAACCCACCCGAGGGATTAATAAAGTTTCATCTAATCTAATCTAATCTAATCTAATCTAATCTAATCTAATCTAATCTAATCTAATAGCTCTGTATAATATTATCACATTGACCTTCAGATCAATTTACTGACCTTGAAGGAGAGGTCAGAGGTCAAATATGACATGATTATTTTAAATCTTTAACTGCACACCACACTTGTAAGAATCTTAGTCTTTAAGTTGTAATGCTTTTTGTTAGTTTTATACCAATAAATCATTAGATAGACTTGGAGTATGTTATTACTAATGCTTACATCTATGGTCTAGCTGGCTCTACTAAATGCTATTTAACAGACATCAGGTTGCTTTATGGCCTCACAGTGCTGTAAAGCACATCAATTATTCTTTAACATTTATGTTTCTTTAAGAGCACATTACCCAACAACATAAAGTTCACTGCCAATATCTCTGTGAAGTGTCCTTTAATTCAGAGACACGTAGCCAAAAGCACACCCACTCACAGGTGATTGAATTCGGTAACGTTACGGCAGCAGGCTCGCAGTGGCAGTGCGTCACCAGTGACAGCCAGAGGGACAGCAGTGACGCAAAAGCAGTGCTATTACCTAGCAGATAGGGCTTTCCCTGCTCGGAGCTATGTCATGATAGGTTAATGGTGACACCGAGACTCACACAGACACAGTGATGAGCGCATCTCTCAGCGAGTAACAAAATCAAATTCTCAAAATGCTTTTTTTTTCTTTCTTCCTTTGGTGACAGAGACAAAACACCCTTATCAGTTTTACTCCTCCATCTGTACAGCTTTTGTACTAAGAAACAGTGCAATTAAATGCATGCCTGTGGTTTCAGAGCATGCAGTGGATATACACGTAAGTTTATGCCTTATAATATTGTTGCAGTAACGTTGTAAGTAGTGCTGTCACTGCAGTGGCTGTGTGATATAACACTTCAAAACCGAGCCTGGGTTGCTGGAGACAGTGTACTCAGCTGTGGCTGCGATCTTTGTGCTGCATCACCACATCTGAATATGCCTGAGTTATTACATCCAAGCACATCCTCATTTAACTTCACCCAAGAGCTTATCTTGAGTGAAAAATAATGTGTGTGACCATTAAAGTGAGTCATTTTAATGCTTTTCAGCCACAAGAACAGCACTGAGTGCCATTTCTAATGTCTCCTGTGCATCTGCATTGTACATTTTGTCATTTGTTACGCCCAAAATGAGCACTGCTAAGTCTTCATCAGTGCCTACAAGTCCAAGCCATTGCTTTAATATTCAGTGCTGAGTTCTCCAGACAGAGGCCGTCATTGTAATCACAGATGTAAGCGTACAAGGTCACAGAGAAGTGACGCTTTGTGCTGCAACATACAGCGATTGTCACAGCAAGGGAAGTTTGCCTCGTGGTATTCATGACAAAAGAGCAGTACGACTACGAACGCACTCAGATGACCCTTCTGTGAGGTCATCATGTCTTTGTGCACAACGCACAGCAAGCTCCGGCATGACACATCAGCTCTTGAGAGGTGACTCTAGCTGCAGATGCACCTCTCAGCAGTCACTCTACCTTCCACCTCCTCCTCCTCCTCTGCTCAGGTTGGGGGAGGCAGAGTGGGGACAGGGAGGACAGGAAGAAATGAGCAAGAGGGGAGGGAGGAAGGGCAAAAGGCTTAAGCAATGCAGGAGTGAGCAGTGCAGAAAGAGGTAAGGTGTTTTTGAAGCCCAGTCACCTGTATTTATATAAATTCTTCTCCAGTTTTGAGCTTGTTATAAAACCAGCAAATGTGCCCATCTCTTTAAATTCACATTAAAGCCTGCACTTTAATTTACACATTCACCCCTAGAAATACGCAGCACCATCCACTAATGCTTCAAAGAACATCTGCAGGCACTCATACAGGGCTACAGCTGAATTAAAACTGCCATATGTGTGTCTCTCTGCATTACACAGAATTTTGCTTTAACAGCACCGAAAATAACATTTTGTACAATCTCCTGTAACAGCAAACCATCTATAATAAGCACGCCCATTACTCTGGATAATCCATCGACCTTGTGGGAAACGGTCTTTAGTGGAAAACTACCAATTAGATAGAGAGTGTGTTTGCAGGAGCCTGCTGTTTGCTCAGCTTATCAAGGACACTGTTTCCAGATAGCAGAGGTGCTGCTGAAATCTGTCATGCAATTCCTTCAATGCTGCAACCCCACAAAAACAATCTATTCACTGTCATTGTTTTTGTGTGGTGGCACTTCTTAAAACATACATCTCGAAGCTTGTGCATGTAAAGCAAATCTACCTGCATGATTAGACAGCAAAAAAAGAGGTAAATAATACAGGACTGTTTGTCATCTGTACAGACCGAATTACTCATTGTATTGTGCCACCAAATCTTTACTTTTTTAACACGCAAAAAGTACAGACACAGCATGTTTGTATATTATAATTCCCAACAGCTGCAACTGCAGTTCCCTGAATGGCCACTTGAGGGTGGCTGCAAAAATCTTTACTTTGACTTCAATGTGGAAATGTTTAAAACCTGGAACAAAAAAATGGTTTGACTGCTATATTTCCACCTTAAACTGTACAGGTGATTTTTTTTACAAATAACTCACCCACTTAAACTGTATTAACCTGCATTTACACAGTGATGTGGCAACCAGACGCCACAGAAAGTCAATGACAGTCAGCAACTTTTAGTGACTCTGTCCCCACCTTTGTCAACTTTTGTCAATTTTAAGGCAAGTGACTTGAGTGATTACCAATTACCAGCAAACAAATTTAAGGGTTACCTAGGCAACAAGAGCTTGGAATGTCCGCTAGCAACTAAACGTCAGCTTCAAAGCGTTGTTCACATTAGAAGCTTTATTATTTATTATACTTTAAGCAGTAATATAACTTCTTGTGCCGTTGATCACATAACTTCCAAGACATCAAGGCCAGAGGACTGATGAGTGAAAATCAAGTATCAAGTGTCTGTGAAGAGGGCTCATTATGGTTGCTGTAGACTCCCTGCAGTATTCGCTCGAAGTCTAAGCAGTAAGAAAAAGGGATCACAGAGTTTGTTTTCTCCAGAAAGTCTCACCTTGTCCAGCTGCTGGAGCATCTCCCAGTGTAAAAATTGGGAATCTCAGCTTCCGTGCGGTCATGATCATACGCTTTGTGTCTCCAACCCGACTGCAAAACATGTTCACCAACATCACTTTGACCACATCTACTTTTTCTAAATATACAATCTGTGTTTGTCTTATTACCTAAACATTATTTAGGTATTTGTAACTAGTGATGTATCACAATGTATTACCATTATTGACACATGCAAATGTTAGTGCCTTCTATAATATAGTGGTTAACTAATTCGCTTTGCAAGCAAAAGGTTCCTGGTTCAATTGTGTGGCTGTGACACCAATGCTAACATGGTTTTGTGCCACAAACAGGGCACTAAAATAGTAAAAAAATGTTCCTTTTTAGTACCTCATCACTACCACTACCTCTGCTATATGACCCCAAAAGAGCGTATCACTTTCTTTTCCTTTTATACCTTCACCACATTTACATCTTTTACACCCTCCGTCCCCAACAGACCGGCTGACCGTGGCTCATAACAGCAGCACTCGTAAAATCATATTTGCATGCAGTTCACATTTGACTGAATCAAGTAGACTCATTAGTTTGCTGTATAATTTGCACTCTATGTGCATGAGTAACAGCCTTGAAATCTCTCCACTTCAAGCAGCTATATTATTACAGTAAGTGAATGAGTCAGGATAGTGGATGGACGGCGTGTGTGATCACCCCCACGGATGGTCTGTGGGAGTGACCGCACATTTCTCGCAAAGGATGTTTAGTCCTAAACATCAGTAAACACACTACCTTTAAACATACATCCTGTGAGCTGTTCCCACACACACACACAAACACACACACACACAAAATATCATTGGGCGGCAGTGATTTCATAATAAAAAAATCTTCGTATCCTCCCAGAACCAAAAAACTGCCGCTGCGACATAAGAAAATCTGCAGCACACAAAGACAGACGCACAAGCGACTCCCTCTGCGCTCTGTTTATCAGGCACAGGCACATCGATCATCCTTGCCTGGTTACCCGGGTAACCCCGTTATTATTCAAAGCACAGAGAACCAGCTTGCAGAGAGGCTGGCGTATGCATGTGTGTGTATGTATGTGTTTGCTTGGTAGTGAGGATTCCCATTGGCTCGCAGGCAAAGGAGCCCCTTTTTCAGGTGTCTTCCATCCTAGCACCATCCCTGATCTGCATACCCGTGAGGCTGGACAATGACAGCTTCAGAACACAAAATTACAGCACAACTATCACTCTGATATCTATTCACTTCTTTTCATTTCTATCATCTACCACCACCAACGCAGCACCTCCTCACTGCTCCCCACTCCTCTCATTCTCATTCAGCATCTTTCCTTCATTTTTCTAACCCTTGCTTTTGCTGCATTTCATTCAACATGCACCGCTATCTGCTTGCTCACTCTCTTATTTTTCATTCACACTCTGCGGCTCCGAGGCTCATTCATAAACAGCACCACTCCTTACAGCAGCAAAAAGAAGGGAGGGGAGAGGGTGGATTGGAGGGAGGGTTGCCCCTACTGACTTACTGACTGCTGCATGGCGAGGGCTCCCTGAAAACTGAAAACAGCCAATGCAGAAGCAGAGAGGAGGGGAGGGTTCGGTAGCAGAGGAAGATAGTGGGAGAGCAGAGAGGATGGGGTAAGAATCTATACGCCTCAAGCTACACTCGCCTTCACCTCCTCTGTTCCCCCTTCGTTCTTTCATTCAGTCATTCATTCAAACCACCTTCCATTCACAGAGAATGCTCCTCTACTTCTGCAGTTTTTGTATATGCTGAAGATGTTTCAGCTGATCTAAAGAAAAACATTGCAGTGGTGTTTGTGTGCGCGAGGCCAGAGGACACTGCAGACAAAATAACCTTTGCTGCCTTTGCTCAGCAGCTCCAACTAACATGAAACTTATCAGAGCTTGTCTGTGCCTCTGGGACTAAACATTCAACACAGAATCAGGTCACTAATAATTACATGAAATACAGATAATACAACCTAAGGTAAGGACACGAAGGGACAGGGTGGACTGAGCTGATACAAGCCTATCGTCTCAGGCATGCGCCACCTTCAGACGCCACACGAAGGAAGGGTTGCAAACAATAAAAAGGAAGGGCAGGCGTGAAATGGTCGAGGCTTGTCTCTGGGTTTTGTTATTGCTCTGAAAGCTAGCTGTTCCTCACAGCTCTGCGGCTGTTGTTATTCCAACAGTGGGGAGGAGCTGTGTGCACGCACGCATGTGCTTGTCTATGTAAAAACGGTGCGATCTACATCGACAATTGTTTTGCTTCATTTGCTCAGCTGCAATCAAAATTTATGCTCCCCTCTGCTCATTTATTTAGATACTTACAAATTAGGAATTTTGTTAAACACTCTTTTACCCATCTGGATAAGCCCCCTGCTCATAGTGACTTTTTGGTTATTTGATTAAAAATCCCACTTCCAAACACCTAATCAGCCAATTTACTACACTTTTTACACTTATACCACCTACTAACCACATCAAGGATGCTTGGGTTAAGGACTTGGAAGTGGACATATCGGATGCTTTGTGGGCCAATGGGTTGAAGAAGATTAAAGAATGCTCTGTTAATGCCAGACTACAACTTATACAGTTCAAGGTCCTTCATCGTTTGCATTTTTCTAAAACAAAGCTATGCAGCATTTTTCCGTCTATTTCGTCTTTGTGTGACAGATGCAAAGCAATGGATGGAACCCTTGGTCACCTTCTGGTCTTGCCCCACACTCAGGAGTTTCTGGGCAGAGATATTTAATATATATAACCGGATTTATGACTTAAAATTAGAGCCGGATGGTGTACTTGCAGTGCTAGGCTGCTCCCTAACCTCATTGGCACTCAGACGTCCTCTTCAGAAAGCCTTAATGTTTGGCATGACTGTAGCTAGAAGACTTATTCTTAGAGCCTGGAAATCACCATCTCCTCCATTGTTCAGGGTTTGGCTACGTGAGATGATTGCTTGTTTGTATATTGAAGAGGTTTGTTATCGTTTGGCTGACACCCATTTTAAGTTTGTCGAAATCTGGGGCCCTTTTCTCAATCATATTAATGGGAATTCAACATAAACTTTAACCCATCTGACTGCACTTTGTGTTTGTGTGAAACTGCACTTCTGCCGGACCCTGATTCCTTCCTGGACATGTTTCCCACATCTTCTGGTCTTGGTGAACTCTCTGTTGCCCTGTCTAAACTCACACAGAAGATCATCTTCTTTGGACAATAGTGTTTCTTTTGAACTTTTGATTTGTACTGGCTAACTGGTGTATTTTCTTTTTTTATTTATTTATTTATTTTTTTTTTTTTCCTTTTCTTTCCTGTTTTCCTGTTTGGGTTTTTTTTGTTGTTGTGTGTTTGGTTTCTGTTTTTTCTTTTCTTTTCTTTTTTTTCTGTGCTTAAATGTTATTGTTTTTGAATCTTATGTCCTTTGTCTGGTGTGACGTTATGTAACTTTGAACTTAAAATCTTATAAATAAACATTTTTTTTTTAAAAACGGTGCGATAAGAGAAAAGGAAGGGTCGGAAATAATAAAAAAAGAAAAGAAAGGAGGACGAGTGGAAAAGTGAGCAGCTGCCAAAAAACAGGCAAACAATACAAAAACTGCAAGAAGTGAGAAATGAGGGTTGAACCTCTTGTGAGCACAAGCGTATCTGATATGAGCTGAATCTCCTGACAGCTGCTAAGACATACAGTAACTCCTGACTTCACAGATCTTACTCTACCACACACTCCCTGTGATGCCAGTGATTTTCCATCCCATCAGCATTTTCAGTCTGTTCATTTGAATGTGTGCCTGTTTTTAATACAACAGGAAGAAAAATTATGATTACCTTCACTAAAGGCGTCCCTGCTACTGCTGAAATTACATCCTGCTGCCTACTCCACATGCTCCTACTTCTCACAGGTTCTGTATAAAGTTATTTGAAAAAATAAGTTGATACCCATAGAAATAAATGCCTTTCCTTTTACCTACACTACATATCCAAAAATATTTGCTCGTCTGCCTTCATCCACATATATATTTGAGTGACGTCACGTCCTAAATCCATATGGTTTATTATTATGTGGGTGCACCGTTTGCAGTTGCAACATCTTCAACTCTTCTGGGGAGGCTTTTCCACAAGCTTCGGAAGTGTGTTTATCGACTTTTTGACCATTCTTCAAGAAGTGTGTTTGTGAGGTCAGACACTGATGTTGGAAGAGAAGACTCCCAGGCTGCGCTTTAATTCATCCTAAAGGTATTCAGTAGGTTTAAGGTCAGGACTCTGTGCACGCCGGTCAAGTTCTTTCACACCAAACTTGCTCGTCTGTGTCTTTTTGGACCAGACATGGTGCAGTCATGTTGGAACAGGAAGGGACCATTCCCAAACTGTTACCACAAAGCTGAGAGCATGAAATTGTCCAAAATGCCTTGATATGCTGAAACATTTGGAGTTCCTTTCACTGGAACTAAGTTGGGCCCAACCCCTGAAAAACAACCCCACACCACAATCCCCCCGCACCAAACTTCACACTGCCAGAACCGTTGTCCTGGCAACTGCTAAACACAGACACATCCATCGGACTGCCAGAAGGAGAAGCGTGATACGTCACTCCAGAGAACGCCACTGCTCTTGAGTCCAGTGGCGTGCTTTTCACCACTGCATCAAACACTCTGCAATGTGCTTGGTGATGTAAGGCTTGGATGCAGCTGCTCGGACATAGAAACCTGTTATATGAAGCTCTCTGTGCACTGTTTTTGAGCTAATCTGAAGGCCACACTTCATGTGGCCTTCAATTAACTCTGCAGAAAGTTGGCAACCTCTGTGCATAATGCCCCTCAGCGTTGGTTTACCCCACTGTGTGATTTTACATGGCCTAGCACTTCATGGTCGAGTTGCTCTTGTTCCCATTCGTTTCCAATATTTAGTAGTGACAAAATTTCATGACTGCATTTGTTGCACAGTAGCATGTGGTAATTCATCCACAAATGTTTGTAGAAGCAGTCCGCATGCCTAGGTGCTTGATTTTATACACATGTGACCATGAAAGTGATTGGAACACCTTAATTCAATGATTTGAATGTGTGAGTGAATACCTTTGGCAATATAGTGCATCTGCTAGACCTAAGTTGACCAATAACATGATGAAATGTCGACTTCTAGTTGATATTCAACTCTTAGAATATGGCATCACATTGGGCTGGGATCAGACAGGATGCAGAATTCAAAGAAAGATTGACTGCCCAGTTCCTGAGGTAGCATGGTAATGAAGTATCAAAGACTCTCCTGAAAACCTTTTTCAGAATCTTTGATCTGAGCCAAACATGAAGACTGTTACCATAGCTCAAACACAAAACTCTAACGTGGCATAAAAGGCGTTTTTCCATGTTTTCTATGATGGTCAAATATGCATGCATCTTAATTTAGATGCATGTGCTCAACAACAGACAGAGTTACCTGCATATCCTGCGATGAAATAATGTTGGCTCAGGATTTCTTTTTACATCAGATGGTCACCTTACAGGATGATTTTCCTTCAGTAATGGACAAATTGGCAGTTGTTTGAAATTTCTTTAAAATGATTTTAACTTCTTTTTGGATCGTTTGCCAGAAATCTCCACAAACCTTTTTTTCATCAGGCCTTAGAGAACATTTTAAATCTTGGCATGCACGTGCGCCAACTGTATCGTTGTAAGGATCTTCCAATCACTGACATCTAATCCTGAAAACCTATAACTTTATAGCTCTGAATGTGTGGGAACCATACAGAAGAATGTATTTTCAACAGCAGATTTACTGATTGTTTCACAGGACTGCAAGGGTTACACACTGAGGATATCAGGTTGGCATTGCTCAGTTGTGTATGGTTTGCATCCATCTGTTAACTTTGAGGTAGGTCACTCCTGATCTTAGACATCGCCTTTATTCTATAACGAAACATGTCTATCCTAATCGTAGTGTCTGACTGCCAGGATGACAATGTTCCCATCCATAGTGCACAAAGGGGTTACAGGTTTTGGACTAATTTCCACCACCTCAGTAAAATCACGAAATGAGCAAGTCAAATCATGCACCCATATGTAGAACTGGACTGACAAATGTGTGACCATCCTAACAGCAAACACTGGAAAACAGGCACATCGGTGGGAAGAGAAAGTACAAGTGAGGTGACGGTAGGTAGAGAAAGGTGATGTGAGACAATGAAGACAAAATAGTGTAAGTAATAGTGTTTGCTAATGGTACCCAGTCATATTCGCAGTGTCAAGCCCAATGTGTGACCCACCTGCCACTGGGACACACACTTCAAAACAAGAGCTGTAAATTTAAGTCAGAGTCATAACATCACAAACTCACCACCTCCTATCATCGGTTTTGATGTACATTTTATCTAGACAAATAAATGTATATAAATATGTAAGAGTACATGCTTGAGGGTAACTTTAGTATGTTATTACTGCTGCCCACCTGCAGTACCTTTGTGGCCCACCATGGGGCCCACACTTTGAGAATCACTGGTGTAGAACAAAATATGAGAAGAGAAAGGAGACTATAAGAGGTTGCATTGTGTGTAGTAATGTTCTGTATATAAAGACATAGCGTCATTGTAGTCAAAGCAGGGGGCCAGAGATAGTCACTCAACAGCTGACTGTACAGTCACACGGGTAATCTTACAATACTTCCTTTGTCAGTAAACACCCCTTACATCACCCCTGGGAACTAAAAGCACCCAAAAATGATAGAGCAGTGATGTCAGTGGATGGGCTAAAAAAAAGGGGTGCAACACTGAGCATATAGGGAGATGAAACATGAGGTAAGGTGCAGATAATAAACAAAGAGTAAGTCAGAAGGTTTAAAAAAAACCTTTGCAAGAAAAATTTTAATAATAAATGATCAAAACTTCTATTGATTAATTTTGTGGTATACATGTCAAAAACCCAAAGATGACCTCTTGAAGAACTTTGCTGTATCGTTATCACTTCAAAACACAAAGATATGTAGTTTACTATGAAATACAACTGAGAACAACAATAGCTAACTACCAAGAAGCTTGAGTGTGTGTGTGATAAGCATATCTGCTTAAGAATTGGTTGAAACAATCAATCATTTATTATAATAAAAGCAAAAATCTGCAGATTTTTTGTTGTGTGTGTGTGTGTGTGTGTGTGTGTGTGTGTGTGTGTGTGTGTGTGTGTGTGTGTGTGTGTGTGTGTGTGTGTGTGTATGTGTGTTATTCTACGAAAGTAACGTTTTCATCAAAGCTTCCTCCTGCTACACTTCATTTTAACATTCTTCTGATGTTTAAACACATGCATGCATTCAGTATGTAAGTAAACCTTCGGACCCTCAGAGGCAGCTTTTAGTCTGAGGGGAGATCACATGTCATGCCCTCTGTGTAGGTGCATAGATACTCTTGGGATACTACCACAAACACATCTAAACTACACACACACACACACACACACACACACACACAGACACACACTCACTCACACTGAGGATGAAAGAGCCATTACATCATCATCCCTCGCCTTGGGGAACGAGCCATGAGCACACTGACCACTAGGAGATGTGGGGTCATTACATCACTGGCAGTAGCCTGGAGCAGGCAGTAAAAGAGGGAGCCGTGTGTGAAGTGGAGCGTGTGTGAGCTGATCATTGCTTCGTATTATTGCTAAGTGACACACTGGTCAGTCGGGAGGGTCGGGGACTGCTTGATGCAGCGCTGTAACACAGACCACCCCAGGCCAGTCGACTGCAGCGATAACACATTACGAGGCCGCACACGACTTTAAAAATAACAATTACTGAACCTGGGGTTCAGTTTAGTTTTTCTGTTTTTTTTCCCACAGGAGCATTTCATAACTGTAGCCCTATTCATAATCCAGCATGCTTCAATATCGGTGCTTTCACAGCAAGTACATTATTACTTGGGGGTCATCCTTATAGAGATGTTTTTGAACTCTTGCATTATTTTAAAGCAGAAGCAACACACAATGTCAATGTGCTTGAAGTGGGTGTCTGAAGTAGGCAATGCAGCATCCAAGCAGGATGTGTGATTGTAAATGATCTTACCGCCTTGTTGATCATGAGGGACTACGGGATCAATACTGTATTTTGAGTATTCTTATGTAAAGCGGGAAAACAGTATCTACACTGTTAGTGGACATAAATGTTCATGACACCTCGAAAGAAAAATGTTAGAAAAGCATATGATCGGAAGGATAGAAACAATGGCTTTATATTTTCTGTCTGCTTTTAACTACTTGCAGGAAGAAGGAAAAAAGTTTTCATAAAGGTACAGTTTGTAAAATGTCACCACTAGGTGTCAGTAGATTGCAGTCAATCCAATTCTGTTTTCTTTCTTTTTTTCTGACTTGGAAACTTAGAAAATAAACTCTCATAAGATGAGAGAATATAATCAAACTGTTTATCAGAGGAAAAGTGTGATTTTAAGGATACTCTACCCTAGCATTGGCTAACGTTAGCTTATAACAAGTTGTTGTTGTTGTTTAGCCGGCTCGCTGTTAGGTATCCAGAATTGGGACAGTTGCGTAGAAGAGGATGACATGAAGCAGAAACATCCTTAACTGTGGTTCATGCCACCACACCTGACCAACGTTTATCGGCAAGGTAAGGTTTCTGGCTTTTTACTGCATCACGCACAATATTACCAGACTTACATTTTTAAGTAGAAAAGTAAAACACCACTATTACCAGCTATTACCTGGATGATTGTGCAGGCATCAAAACATCAGAGTTCAAAGAGTAAGAGGCGTGGCCCAAAATGTCTTTTTATGTAGTGTACACCACATTCTCACACCAGTGTCTGACTACACAGGTTGATATTAATTCATTTACTTTCAGATGAGAGGAACCGCTGAACACGAGATTATTACAAACTCGACTAATGTCAAAAGGCAGAATTATGGTTACCAAGAAGGTGGGAAAAGAATAGACGATGCTGGGAAGCCTGCCTTTCGAAGCGACATGTGAAAGAACTACAGAAGGAGCAAACAGGTAAACAGAGAAAGAGAGATTTCCAACAAGATGTGATATGACAGTCTACAGATGAATATGAAATACTGTGAAATACATTTTTTTTAAAGATAACTGAAGGACAAAGACATTAAAACTGCCAACAGGATGCAGCAAAATGTCCGAGAGCTCTCTCATGCATCTCCCTCTGTGTGCCTCTTCTCTTTCTCTCCCCGTGCTGTACAGACTATCTTAATGGAAATCACCTCTCCATCTGAGACAGATGAGTGGCCCCAATCTGATTAGTTATTTACCTTCCTTCCATTTCCCTTTGTTCACTCATTAACACACAAAAACCACAGCGGCATTTTGAATCTCTCTTTAAGTCTGCCCTCCTCTACATCAAGTTATGCGCTGGTTTTTGTGTCATTTTACAGAAGCCGATAATCTCTATGGGTTTAGTGCTTTTACAAATGAGTGTGGCCGGTGCAGTATGAGCATTTAAGAGATCTTTACCACACATGAGGGCTTCCCTGTATAGCTAAGCATCTGTGCACGTGTGCTGTTGAAGAAGACGCTACACATGCTGGGTCATAAAAATGCATGAGACCGAGAGAACAGACACGGAGACATGAGAGCTCCCAAGCGATATAATGGCTCTCCTTTAGGTTTAAATCAGCACGAAGAACGTGTTACCTGGTGCAGTGTAATGCAGAAGAGGAAAGAGCACCTATTTTATATCTCAGACTCTAGAGCCTCAGAGCCCACTCACGCCTCCGCTGTAGGTGGTGCTGTGACACACACCAACAAAATGAGGCTGAATACTATAGTTCTAACTTATAGCTTAAAACAAGAAAAGAAGTGTCTAACTAGCAGGGCGACAGGCCATCAGCATCCAACCTAAAACCTCCGAGCCTAACAAATTTATCTGAATAAGGGACCACCAAACTACAAAGCCTTTTGCTGAGAAATGAGTACCCAACTTTAGGAGGTTTGGCTACCCCGAAAACACAACAGAAAGCTCCTGTCTCTCCCTGACACACATTCAACAAACCCCTCTAACACACTGTGCATGCATCACCCAGGCTTACAGCAGCCCTCTGTGCCTCTCAGAAGTAATAACAGCCTGATAACAAACAACTTTAAAGGTGCAATTTCAGCTTGATGGACTTTAACTAAAACTAATTCTGGTGATAGACAGCAAACAAAACTCATCTGCAGTATTTACACTGTCCAAAATCTTTCTTTGTAAGAGAGGTTCATTAGTGCATCAACTAAAAGCGTACAGCCGTATTCTCGGTCAGGAAAAAGGGCAAATAATATATACAAACATAAATTATTTCTCTGGCTTCAAATAAATATCATAACATCAAGAAAGCACTACCATAATTGTTCTAATAGCCAGATGCTAAGTGGTTCTCCAGCCACATTCTTTATGCTGACTTAAGTGTACGCTGAACAGCCAGAACACAGTGTTCGCTATTCAAATGTTTATGTGTGACAGAGCAGCAGGACCATAAACAAAACTGTATTGCAGGTGGTGTGGGGGGTGTAGATTCATCTTGATACAACAGTGACATCTTGTGGGCACTTACAAAAATGCTACTCCAACAAAATCCATTTAACACACCAACCACACAATCAAGTGTTGCTTCTCTTAAAAATGAAGCATAAAATCCACCTTATTCAGATGAGTATTTAGTATGACTTGCAGCAATGTTTTTAAACACAACCTGATAGGATTATTCTCCACTAAATAATATGAAATACTAAATATCTTTATAAAGGAAGGATGGTTACTCCTGTTTCCTTTTACCAACGAGTCCAAGTACTGAAATTTAGCACTCAGTTCATTATGGAAGCTTGCTTCCACCACTGAGAAAAACAAAACATTTTTTTTCATCCACAAGTCATAATTTCAGGCTAGCATCTCAAAACTTTGACTTAATGGCTTGAAATTCAGCTCTGAAACAGTGCAAAGAGTGCTTAAAACTAGCTGAAGGGACAAGACATAGAGCCCAAGATGCTGGTCCAGTTGCACACCTAAAGGATGCTCTACAACTTGCAACTTACATTGCCAAAAAGATCATCTGCTAACATCCCAGTATCCAACAGCACAGGACACCCCAGAGGTTTTGCGTCACCACACAACATAAGGCAGGTGGAAGAAAATCCTCATTTAGCATGTGTATTTAGATTGTTTTTGATTCTCATATTTTGGTGTAAATGTGAGGAACCACAGCACAATAATATGCAAATGTATGCAAATCAAATCAGATCATCTACTCCATTAGAAGGTTTGTGCTCGTTTATATTGTTTTCGAGGATTCTGTCAACATAACAAATGAGTCACAGTAACAGACACCAGCGTGATGATATAACGTTTTATAAACACTGGAGATTTTTTTTGTCTAAAATAAATGTCCCAGACGCTGCACGATTTGCCAGCTTTCTGATGTACTGGGTTTTATCATGGTTGTTGGTGTTTAAGGAAAATTGGCCATTTTCAGTTAATACTGAGCTCCAAGTAAAGGACCCGATTTAAAAACTCTCTTGCTCTCATGCAGCCACATGTTAACTGCATTAATACTTTTCATGTCAGAGTACTCAGGCCGCTTCCATTTCTATGCAAACGGCTGCCTGGCTGGATTTAATTAATAACAGTGATTATAATGGCAGTAATGACAACCGTGAGGGTGATATGCGACAGTCGTGATGAGAAACGCTGGCAGAGATTTGTCCCTTTATGTGACAGCACACAGCGGAGAGGTGACAAGAAGCGGGGGCGAGAGATGAGGCCCGACATGTGACACAGATCTGCCATTCAGATCAGGATTTCCGACCTCTATTTCTCCAGGACGATCGCCCCGCTTCCCACAAAAAAAGTTCATGTGGCATTTTTCTTTTTCTATGTACACCATATTGTGGTAATAACAAACAAATGGACACGTTACAAGTAAAAATAATACAAAAAATAGAGAAAACTACCTACCCAGTATCAATATAGAGTCCTCTTTCTTTACAAAATTTTCCAGAATGTGCTGGAATTTGGAGAAACCCCCCAACCAGTCATAGCACTGCTCCATCGTGTATCTTTCATCCCAGTAGGCGACGTCTTTGTACCTGGAGTTGTTTTCTGGCAGGTAGTCCATATTCTCTGGAGCATGACAAAAATATGTAGCATAACACTGTGTCAGACTATAACGAGACTTCTTTTGTTTGTCGCTAAATCTGTTTTTGCTACAGTGCAGTGATGCATCTCACTGTGCTTTTTCCATTTCATTGTGGTTTCAGCATTGTCATGGGTTGTTTTCTGTCAATTTACAGACCAAATGATTGGCTGCGAAATTAATCAGCTAATAAAATATATAAAATAATACAAAATGTTATGACTGCCCAGGTTACTGTAAAATAAATTGATTTGTTTTTACTGTGACTCATCTTTATGAGAGAAAAAAAAAGCTACTGGAGGTTTTTTCTTTAATTATTTCATTACTTTTTGAGTTTGACATATTTTTTGACACATTATAGGCAAACAAGTAATTTACAAAAGTTTAAATTCCCACAATCATTTGGCAAATACAGGAAATCGCTTTTTGGCACGACACTTGTATTCAAACTGTGACTGATTTGTTAACCTATAATCTGTCAAAATCTCTCATGAATTACATATTTTGAAAAATATTTTAACTCGGAAAAAACGGGACTGATTATAATGCACAACACAAATCAGAGTGAAAACGATACCTGAAAAATAGTTGTTGTTTTTTTAATTTTATATATTACACCTTCATAAATCCTGTTTACTACAGCCTATTTACTAATGTGAACAAGTTTATTAGACATTAAAAATAACATATACAAACACTTGCAGTCACTTTTTGGCAGGGTCGTGCATAGAACTACAGTGTTGCAGACAGCAACACTGTAGTGAAACAACGCCAAATAAACACAACAAACCGACGCTACTTCAATGTTGTGTCAAACTTTTAAACTTCCCTCTCCACCTATTCAGCGACTGTAGATAGAGCGCATGCGTGGATGCGGCGGACTACCTCTCGCAGCCAGTTCAGTTTGCTCATGTAGTTGACAACAAAAGATTGCACAAAATATGACAGTCATTTACCTACCTTCTTACTTTTTCCCCCTCGTTTTGTCGTTAACTTCGGCAGCTTTGAAAAAAAAAAAAAAAAAAAAAAAAACATTAAAAAGGCCGTTTCCTGGGTGGGAATGAATCCACGTGTTAACAGAAACAACAGTCGTCGGACCGAGTGAGCTCACTTTCACGTTTCTATCAAAATAAACCTTGGTACTACAGAAAGTAGAGTGAGCCCCGTCTTAAACTTCCCTCATTTGATAAAAATCGCTTGAACAGCAAAATGTTGTCTCTGAGTTTTTCTATTTCATACGAGTCAACGCTTTAAAGGAGGCGGAGCGATACAATTCAACAGTGCGGTGTCTAGAGTCGTGTTGCTTTCACGTACTCTTTGTAAAATCTGTCAAATCGCCACGGTGCATTCAAGCGATCTGCGTTTGTTACAATAAATGTAGAAAAACTTTTTATACAGTCATCGGTTTGTTAAAGCTGTTCTTCAAATTAAGAAAAAGAAGAATGCATAGACCTACTTGGTATTTGTTCTATAATCTTGGTTTCTATAATTAAACCAACTACTAAAGGAAGAGAAAATGTGTGTGCACAGCATAAAATGAGTCCAAAAGTGATTTGGTTCCTTTCCCGCTTCAAACTTTAATTTGAATGATGATGAATGATGATGATTAAATGATGATTACTTATCAACCCTCATATGTTGAACTATAAAAAACAATTATAGTGTTTCATGAGGAGGTGGCTTTTAAAGAAACAATGATCACATTAACAAAACTGCAATAATTTATAGAGAAGTTCCTCACAGGACACACAAAGCAAGATCAGGGGTGGAAACCAAATTCATATTTTGTGCTACATTTCTTATTACATTATGTGCTTTCTGTTCTCAGTTAGCTCAGCTGAATACATTTGTACTGAAGAATAATGCCCAGTCACAGCTCTTTTGTTTATCAGCTCTGCCCGTGAACACTGTCTGTGTTGGTCAAACAGCTAACCGCACCCACCAAAAAGAAAAAGAGAAAAGATTGCATCCGCAAGAAAGTTTTAATCATTAAATTGCACTTGTATCAAAACAGTTTCCCTGGAAATGAATAATTTCAAACAGGAAGAATGCTGAACAATGTGACATTTGTCTTCTTTTTGTTGGTATTTATTCCACCCTGATTACCAAATCATGGTACACATCAAGGCATACGCCTTTAATGTAATTACAGAGGAAACAGAAATTAGGTTTTAGTTATTTTGGGGAAATTCTGATTAGTCTTCCTTGCTCCTCTCACCTACTACATCATTATGCAGATGTAATGTTGTACTTTCCCCTGCAGATGGTAGTATAATACTGCTATCTTAAACGTTTTTGCTTCTTACTACCTGCTGAAAGAAACCCAATAACCCTGCTCATTCCATTTCAGTCTCTGTTTTGGTGATTTGCTTACAATTACACTGTAAAGTCTGTGGCATCTATACCTGAACAAATTTATGGCCCGCATCCTCATAATCAAGAGCTTCTTTTGCTGTCTCAGACTCACTGGAGTGGTTCTTAAACTGTTGTGGGCGAACCTGAGGTCTCATTTTTATCTGTGAACAGCTGAAAAAGGGACATTCTTATGCTGTGAGTGCAGCACTTCCCATTCAGTTAATTTCATGCTTATTTGTATTTTATAATTACTAAACTCTAAACAACTGTAGTCCCGTAGATACTAGAACAGGGGTAGGCAACCTTTCTGATGAGGAGTGCCATTTCCTCAGAAGTCAGTGTGCCATATGATTGCATTAGCAATAAATTTAATAACGCTCTATATTAACGGTTACACACTATATAGAACCACTTTATAGAATTATATTTGTTTGCAGATGTTGGCAGCTATCAGCGAATAGTTATCAGCTATTTTGAAACCAAAAAAAAAAAGACACTTTTTATCCATAACAAGAACTCCATAACAGCAAATGAACTGTACAACAGAAAATGCAAATGCTATTTATGGTCTCCTCACAACAATGATAAGAAAAATAAACTGGGCCAATATGGCATGTTTGTTAATACACTCTGATCTCTGGTCTCCCACTCAGAGACACAGGTCTCCAAGTGTCCAGCATTCAGACGGCTACCAGAGGACACTCATGTGAGAGAAAACCTGCTCACACAGATATGTAGAGCCAAATCCTGTCAATAAGGCCTCTGCAATGTTCTGAAGACAGTTAAACTTGTCAGGTAGTGATGTCCAGCAGGTGAAAATGCAAGCTCCATGAACACGCACAGCTGTGGATTCCAGCTGCTTCGATGTTATATGTATGATTTCTATACATTTTACGTCAGATAAAAACTTTGGTTGTAAGCTTCAGATAATTATTTAATAAAAGCTTGACATTTTAAATTAGAATAAGAAAGTATTTCTTTGTGCCCACCTCTCCCTGTTAATGCCCTACCTGGCCCCCTGGCAAAACTTTGCTAGACCCGCCCCTGCACAGTTACCAGCTGTCAGCTACATTAAAAAAAGGATCCTGGTGTTATTTGTCTCTCAGAAACAGTTCATAACTTCCCTTCAACTCATTCATGTCACCTTAAAGGTAAACCTGTTTCTCCATCACCTGTTCAGCTCTGATGATTCAGTAAGGACATCTCCTGGTTTCACCTTCATGTTTCCCTCTCACCAGATAACCAAACCGATATCATGACCAGCAGCTTTCACAGCTGTAGCTCCAGCAAACATCAGCTGATACTAGAAAGTAATATTAAATAAATTCTAACAACAGCTGATCAAGCTTAAACGTGCTGCTGTTGTTTAGCGCGACATCCGCCGGTTTCCTCTTTCTGGCGCAAAGTGGGCGATAAACAAACAAGAGAGAAAAGCCGATCAGCTGATCATTGATCAGGTTCACGATTGAAGAAGAAACGGGAGAGGGAGGGGGAGAGAATGAGAGGAGAAGAGGCAGCTGTGCAGCAAAGAACAGAATAACTTCAGCTTTGTGTCTTTTTCCATTCTAGCTGAAGTACGGGACAAACTGTCCCTTTTCACCTCAACACGAAACACATAATATTTTCTCTGAATGCGGGACATTCCGTCTTTTTACGGGATGGTTGGAAACTCTACTAACTAACCTTATGAATTAAATGAAGTTCACTATCAGTAACATCATAGCACCCGCCCAGCTGTATAGAAACTCCGTCATGCTAGCTAGTTCGCAGTACGAGTTATTGTAACTGACTGTAAAAAGTCAGCACAACGAAAATAAACTCCACCTAAACTTGGTTTATATCCTATGGAAATATGGAAGCCCTATGGAAGCCCGTTTCCGCCACTAAATAAAAACAAAACAGCTAGTATCCATAACTCGAAATTTCGAGTTATTTTCTCGAAATTTCGACTTATTAACTCGAAATTTCGAGAAAAGTAACTCGAGTTACTTTTCTCAAAATTTCGAGTTAGCTCTGCCAATCAAAAATATACGTGAATGAGGTCGCTTTCTTGTTACCCGGAAGCATATGGCGCAGAGGACCGCGCACTCAAAAACGGATCCCAACAAATTGGCGCTTTCGCGAGTACGTTTGCTGATAGTAACACCATGTGATTCGGCTAATAACACAGGGATTTCATCATTTGTGAAGCCAGGCTGAAAACACTCAGCAATCTGTGCATTCACGACTGGATGTAATACCGGTAGCTTAGCTGTAGCATTTGTAGCTGAGGGCTTCAGCTTCCGGGTAACAAGGAAATGACGTCATTCACGTAGATTACTGATTGGCAGCGCTAACTCGAAATTTCGAGTTGCTTTTCTCAAAATTTTGAGTTAATATGTCGAAATTTCGAGAAAGTAACTCGAAATTTCGAGAAAATAACTCGGAATTTTGAGAAAATAACTCGGAATTTCGAGAAAATAACTCGAAATTTTGAGTTATGGATCCTTTTTTTTTTGTTTTAGTGGCGGAAACGGGCTTCCATACATAATAGCCACCACCAAACAACTGAGTTATTTTTACACGCCGACCAGCATCTGGCTAATCCACCACCTTTCATTGTTTATACCGTTACAAAGAAAAAAAAAGTCACCGGGCCACCGAGCAAATGCCCAGTATGCCGGATGGCCAGTCCAGCTATGGTCGTGCCATCAGTTAACCCTTCGCGTGCCAACTGTGGCACGCGTGCCTAGAGTTGCCGACCCCTGTACTAGAAGTATCTAAAAGGATTTTCACTGTTATTGCCATTTTGCCATTATGGACAAATATTCACAAATGAACAGAGTAAACCCTCACAGTCTCCGAACGTTTAAATAAAACTTCAAATACAGTTATTTTATATTAATGCAATTCATTTTTAAAAAAATAAAATAAAATAAAAGACAGTCATCATATTAAGGGTGTAGTGGCAATTTTTTTCGCATAGTGAAAAAGCCAAACTGATCATTTGAAACAATCCATGAGATTATGAACACCAGTCTTATATGTATTGTGGACACCATCAGCTTCAGGCATTTCTATAATAAGGCTAATGGTGCAACTTGCACTTGAGTTTAGGAGGAAATTACATAAATTCTTGCTTTAGCGCTAAATGTTAATAGTGCTCCAGCCAAATGGTCAGAAACAGTCAACTGTGAGCCCACAAAAATATTACAAATTTGTGTGGGCTCACATTTTCTAAGTGCCACATACTAATGTACTAACCTGCAATCCAGGCTGACTGTGGAAAAGGCACATGTAGTATGCTGCCCACTAAGAGTATGTCATGAAGGGTCCTGCATGAGTGGAACAAAACAGAACCCACTCTGGTTAAATGTACACCTGCTCCTGCCTACATCATTTCACCATAAAGCCATAGTGGTCCCATATGTATTATATTATATATTATAACATATAATATATTATATTAAAAATACTGAACAAGACTGTTAAATAATATAAATTTACCATATTCTAAAATGCAGAAACTTTTATTTTAAATATAGTTTTGTAGCTTTAATTTACAAGAGATCCTGTGAATTTTTGTATGCTTTATGTTAAATAAAAAGTGTGTAAACACTTAAACTTACAGAAAAGTACTGTTATTAGTCGGGTTTTATTATGTAATTCTATCTAAAACATTTTGGAAATTTAATCCATATGTAATAAAATGATATATCAACCAAAAAAAGTCCTAATACTATTGCAAAACTAGTAATTGGGTTTATAATTTATAATTTATTATTGTTTTGTGATGATAAAAAAAATACTTTTTACATTTTTAGGTGTAACTTTATAGAAACATTTCTGATATCTTTACTATTATCTTTACCTTAAAAGGATCACTCATTTAAATTTAATGGATTCCCAGAAAGTGTTATTGCATTTACAGTGTCCCGTTACAAATGGTATCACCTGAACTTTGATTGTTAGGATATGTTTTCACATAAAATCGTATATTTAATGGATATGAGCCTTTGCAGAGTTATACTTGTTAAAATAGTATTTCTGTAATACAGCATTAATACACTGATACAGTACTTCAATTTGCAACATGTCAGTTAATGAACAAACAAATATGTAAAATTACACAACCTATTACTTTACAGTTTATTTTTACTCATTGTATTCATTTTTAATATGTATTACAAATTAGAATAAAAGCTATTTAATAATATTATATATTAAATAAGTGCTGTATAGTTGTGAATTTTTTCATGTTATTTTACTGGAGACCTGTTAACTCAGTCAATTTATGTAATTTTATTGATTTAATGAACAGGAAAACTTTGTGATCAGAAAATTCTGTTACATGTTTAAATTGTTAGGTTTATTGATTGATTGATTGATTGATTGATTGATTGATTGATTCACAGTGAACTACACCTTGTTCTCCTGCAATTATATGTAATTGCCAACAGAGTCATGTCATTATCACTTTAACTTGTGTGTCCCATTTATATGACCCAGTCCAGAATGTACACGCAGGCATTGTTAATGTTACGGAGTCCTTGTGTAGCTGTGAACAGAGGGGTCTCCACAGGACCCTGAAACCTCAACCGTCATTAATATTTTTGTTTTTACCAGGAACGTGATGTTACTGATGTTACTACTGTCTTCTGTGGCCCGTTTGTCTCCTTTACATTACATTATAATGTCTGCAGGCAGCAAAGAAAAGTAAATGCTGTTTTATGTGCACTTTAAATGCATTTGAAAGTCTTATTTAGTGACTTGATTAGTTCCCCTTCAGTGGTTATGAAGCAGGTTGACGCAACACATGGTTAAACTGAACTTACTGTGAGACATTTTGAGAAACATCTGAAAAAAATAGTCCATCCACTCATCCTCACATTTCCCAGCTGGGCTCGTTGGACTCGAGTATGCGTGACTTAAAATAACAACATCAACAAATCATTGTAAACAGTGTAGCCTTACTGTGGAGCAGCGTACACCGAAGCTGCATCATTATGTAACTTCACGGTGAACAAGGTACGATCATTTTAGTGATTTGCAGCGGGGAAGCCGCAAAACAGCCATTTCTCGAGCTTTTTGCTGGAGAAGTGGAGTCGTGTGAGGAAGTGGAGACAGATAACCATGTCCAGTCCAGTCAGACCCGCGCAGACGCCGGGATCCGTCTTGTGGAGATGCGGAGAATAATTTGCCACAGATTCCTCTGCATAGTGGAGGCACTATCACAGACCACGTGAGAGGAATATTCAATGACGGTCCCCGACAGACCGGTTCATCTCTGCTGGCACTCCTATGCTGGGTGACATGGACTCCTGGACGCTATACACTCTTAGCTTTACAGAAACGAGCGAAGAGGGAGGGCGACACTCCGTCTGAATGTAACCTCTGATCGCTTTTCTCTTCTTTTTCAGGTCTTTTTGTTTCTTTTTCTCCCCTTTCTTCTTCTGTACTCCTCTCCGGCAGTTAGAGGGAGTATGGCTTGGCCGTGCATCAGCAGAGTCTGCTGCCTGGCTCGTTTCTGGAATCAGTTCGACAAATCGGACCTCTCCGTCCCGCTCACCATCCAGAACTACTCGGACATCGCCGAGCAGGAGGTGCGGTCCGTCACCAAGCAGGTATCCGCTTCGGAGCGCGCACCCGGCAATAACTACACACCAACTCCGGACACGCGTGCCAAAGGCTCCCCTCATGCGCCCGCGGATGGCACTGGGACCCGAGGACCTTTCAGGTCACGGAAGGAGCCCAGCTACAAGCCCCGGGAAGACTACCACCCCCCGGGAGTACCTTTCCCCAGCGTCACGCAGTACAAGCAGGATTTCAAACCATGGCCCATCCCCAGGAAGGAGAATTTCCCGTGGATTAATAACGAGGGGAGCAGGGCAGACTGTGTGTCGGACAGCCCGGTGAATACTTATCACGTCCAGGGTCAGCCTGGGGAGAGCCGGGGGGGGAGAGAGGAGAGGGGCAAGGGGCAGAGATGGGGGGAGCAGCAGGTGATGGAGGAGAGCAAAACCAGCTCCTACAGGTCTGAGATCCTCTCTCACCTTGTTTCAGCACCGAGCGCTGTTCACAGCGGGTGTGCCGCTGATGTGCTCATGCCTGCTTTGATGCTTAATTAGACTCGATTTATTACTAGTTCAGCGACTTCCAAGGTCGAGCCAACAAGCATGCGTGGAGACGAGGGCTCATTAAATAATTCTCTCACACGTTTCATATTCGTATATGGTACAGCGCAAGTATGGTGTAGGATTTGTGCTGGCACTGTATCCCATGTATGTGGAGGTCTGTGTTTTTCAACCTTTTCTAGCTTTTAATCCTTTAAAATGGGATTTTTTTTAATGGTTGATTCATGTCAATACATTTCAAAGATGAAAAAACAAACATATAACCCCCTCAGATACTTTTCATGACCTCTGGTTCATTTAGACCCCAAGGCAGAGCTAGTATATACACTTTGGGAATTGAATTCATACATTACAGCCAAGATACTGATAAACGCCCACATGTTTCATCAGGACTCTTATTCTGCAGTTTGCTGCATCAGCTGTTAAAGAATGGAATATATTAAGCCCAATCCAAGATTACTAGCACATTATTTTGTCTAATTTCTCCATTAATTTCGTCTTTGTTATTACTTCATGCTCCAAACGTCCCCCTCCAGCTTTGTCACTCTACTCATACACTTCTCTACCTCCAGGCAAGAGTACAGGCCTTGGGCGGGGGTGCGACCGGCCAAAAGTGCGAGGAAACCCCCCCCAGCTCAGTACTCCAGCCCTGGGACAGAAGCCACTCACGTCCCACGTGAAACCAGCTACCAGGCTGCCTACAGGGGGGAGGTCGGCAGGTCCATGGGTCTGCATCAAGGAGAACACGTGATCCCATCCGCTGCCTCCAACATCCAACCTGCCGCTGTCCCCCAGCCTGCCCCCACTGCCCTTCAAGCCTACAGATTGCAGAGTCCATCCAGCCTCCAGCAGAGCATCCTGCCTGAGAGGACCGAGCTCAGTGGAACAATCAAAGGAGAGGTAGGCGCATAATCATTGAGTTCAAGGAGCCATATTTTATGTCTAAAGTTGAAAGAAAACCACACACAGTTCATTGTTAGAGCTGCACGTTTAAATCCAGGCTCGCTCATCCTGAAAGCCATCTTCACTCATCTCCCCGGTGGCCTGTTGCTGTTGGGGCATCACAGAAAAGTGATACAGCATTCTGTCCCTGAGAGGCTCAAAGTGACCCAGCTGTTTAAAACAGGCCATGTTCCGTGTTAGGTAACAGTGCTGGTGCTACACTCTCTACTGTGGCCTGAATAAAACTGGGTTGATGAGGACAACAAATTACATGTGTAATTCTCTGAACTGCAGTCCATTTCAGTCAGCTAACTGACTGACATCTGTCTAGAAATCAGTGCTGATCATAGCTGCAATGAAACGTGTGATCCTTTAATCTTTGCTGTTATTAAAAGAGGCTATTTCTCTTTATGACACAGCACAGTGCTTCTTTAGATAGCCAATGGAACTCCAGTGATATCATATACATTATATACATACAAGTATAATCATATGCTTTCAGATTGCAGATTTATAGGGCTTTGCCTGAGCAACAACCATACAGAATAACTCACAGCTAAATAATAAGGTGACGCTCAGCAAGGGTCATATAAGGCCTGAACAATGCAGATTTTTAGGGAGAAAATTTGATATTTATTTGTTGACTGATATTCTATATTGCTATGTATAGAAAGTATGTTTGAGTTACACTGAATATTAAACTTTTTGGGTCATACATAGTATATGAACAAAAGTACTGGGGTTACTACACATTACACATGCAGGAGCTGCTTATCCTTGAAAACCAATGCCATGAATTTCCCAGTGTGCAGTTTTTTGTGCCGATGTTAATGCGAGAGAAGGTTTGGAGCTCTGCAGCTGTTGAGTCAGCAGCCCTATATGCACTTCACACGATCTGAAACTGTGTCTCTGGGTTGCTGTGGTTGCTAAATGCTTCCACTTTGCAACAATATCACTCACACCTGATGGTGGAATATCTAGTAGAGAAGTACTGATTTGTTGCAGCGTTGGTGTCCTATTACTCCACCATGCTCAAATTCAGTGCGCTCTTTAGAACGAGCCATTCTTTCACAAATGTCTGCGAAGCCCGAATGTGTGCAGAGGTGCGGCCATGTGACTGAAAACACCTGAATTCTAAGGTTAAGTGGTGTGGTTCAAGACTTATTCTGTGATGCTACTCTGCTGCATGTGTTACAGGCAGCACTATGCTTCCATTATATAATTTCTAAAGCATCATACTTCTTCATTAGTTTCTCTAAAAATAATAATAACTATAATAAAACTGGTGCATATCTGACATAAAAGTACTGAGTCTGCTGCCTGCATGCTCTCTCAGGTCAGCTGTCAGCTGATACTTAGGGAGACAGTTTTTGGGGAATCTCCAGAAGTTTAGTGCCATCCTTCTCCTCCACCCTCAACACTCAGTGCCATCTGCCACTGGAGATCTGGGCAGCTGTGGGCTGGACCTGGTCAGATCTTCCTCTGTGTTACAACAGCTGCTTCAGTAACATCTTAAGCCGACTGGTTTTCAGGGAGATCTGGCACATGTGCTCTTCTGGTGAAACGAACACGTGGCTCTCACTTTAGCAACTGTTTGAGAGACTCGGTTAAAAAACAAACAAACAATTCATGCACGAGAGCAGAACGATATGACTTTGTAGTTATTTGCATCACTTTCTGAACAAAGCCTGGTCAGTTAAGCTGCAGCGTACCTCGGTTTTGCTGTGTGATGCTAATGGAGGTTGAAGGGATGGGATGTTAATGGCAGGACACAGACTCTAATAATAACACTGGCCCAGTTGGAGTGAGAGTTCAGGGCACATTAAGAAGAGATGTGCTGCTGCCAGTGGGACAAGCTTCAGAAAGAGTGCAGTAGATATTTCCTGTACATTCTTATTGTGCAGTCTTTCAGCGTTGCGCGCACTTTGTCTGGCATACCACAATCTGTCAGTGTGACACAAGCCCAGCCTGGCGGCATTAGATAATCCACCCCGGTTACTGATGGCCCACTCATTGCCGACTCATTTATTGACTCACTAACCCCCTGCAGAGGTGTCTGACCAAGCATTACACATCCCACTCCAGTACACATTATACTGGGTCATAGTATTCAGTTGGTATTTGTCCATATTTGGTGTTTTATGATCAGCATTACCATCAACCATCTTCATTCAGCAGGCAGACCGGCAGCTCATTAAAAGATGTAACGGTTACCTTAATGGTAATCTGCTCCAGATGAAAAAGGAGGTGGGCAGCCATAAAACTCTCATCACTGTTTAAATCAATTTGTGCCCCCTCCCCTCACCTATAACAGATCAAATCCGTCTCGAAAGACAAAAGCTGGCTCAGATTTCATGACGTAAAAAAACAAAACAGCAATGGTTTTTTCTTTTTTTAAAGACGAGAGCGCTGCGTTCATCTTGCACTCACTGAACTTGCAAACCCAATTTAACGCATCCCAGGGAGAGGAGGCATCGAGGTGAGAGAATGAACCTCAGTTAAACCTGACACCCAGTTAGTTTGCAGCAGCGTGTGTATGTGCGTGTGTTTGTGGAAGCAATCATTCCTGGCAACTGCATCGCAAGGCAAACAGATTTGTGAGGATGGCTTGTATAATCTGCAGTGTGTGTCAGGGATAAGCAAGACAAAACCACCAGTGC
Organism: Perissodus microlepis; assembly: GCF_051167445.1. NCBI lineage: Eukaryota > Metazoa > Chordata > Actinopteri > Cichliformes > Cichlidae > Perissodus > Perissodus microlepis. The sequence goes on from NC_140478.1 coordinate 14,660,633, forward strand.
GCAGAGTGAAAACCACGGCAGGAGCGCTTGTGACAAATCCTTGGTTATTTCACATTTAGCTCACAGGCAGCAAGCAGCCACCTGAGATTTCTCTCCCTTGCAGGTCATTGGCAACCCTTCATAACTTGCGACTACAGTGTATTAAGAGTGCTGCGTTCTTCTATGGCAGGAAGAGAGATGCACAGTCGAGTCGATGGCTTTAAAATGCATGAAGCGGATTAAATGGCCTGCTGGGAAAATCTAACCTAAAATTTCCGGTTACCTCCATTTACTCATTTGGCAGGGGGGATGGCAAATCCCTGCATTGGAATCTGATTTTTCCACCTCCTCCTCTAACAGGCTCGGAAAGTGATCTGAAGTTGTTGTGTGTCAGAGTCGTAGATTTTTCTGATCAGTCAGCGTTACCCCATTCATTTCCCTCCTTCGCCCCCATAAGTCAGCCCTAAGTTTCTACAGTTCTACATGTGTTATTTTTCTCTTTCCTCCCTCATTTTTGCCAAGCTGTCTCCCCCTATTCTTTCACTTGGACGTCATCCTCGTTCCCACGCTGCCCAGGACTACAGAGGAAGTGTCCGGTGCCAACTTGGCACTGCTTATATAGAGAAGTGAGGATTGTACTAAAACCAGGGGAAAGGCAAAAAAAGAATGAGGGGAAAGAGACTCAGGGGGGAGCGGGGGGGGGGGGGGGGGGGGGGGCACTGTGTGATAGATAAGTGATGGAGATGTGGGGGGAGGGGAGCAGTGTGCACCAATTGATGGATTATCTGTTAAAGTGCAATGTTGCATTGGGTTGCAGTCTCGTTTGGCACCAATCTAATTTAGGAGAGAGGCAGACCTGGCTGCTGCAGAGAGCAGAGAAGACAGCGTGTGTGTGTGTGTGTGATTGTGTTGGGGGTTGAAAACAGTCACACAACAATCCAACTTGCTAAACAAAAAGTGTTGCCTTCCCTGCCACCCACAAGGCTGTATAGTCAGACTCACAGTGGAGCTGGGACCACAGTCTGAAGGACTCTCCAAAGATTTTGTGCTCTGATTGGCCGACAAAAAGCTGCCACACTTCAGCTAGATATGCAAGTAGAAACTGAAGAAGTCTGGGCCCGTTATAACGGGCAGATCTATTAATTGCTAGAGAGAACAGAGTGTGGTCAATGTCTCCATGTTTTATTCACTGAAGCACAGATTAAAAGTCTGGCCAGATTTTATTTTCCTTTTTTGGGAGGAATGGGGGAAGCTGTCATCAGCAGAACAGATCAGCACTAAAGAGGGAAAAAAGCAACCCAGCCCACACTGCTAGCACTCTGACAGCAAGACCTGATGTTATTTGACAGCTTAGTCCGTCCAGTGTCCTCTCATTTCATGGGTGTGGCGTGAGCATCACAGCTGCTGCACTCGCTCCCATCTCCCTGACCACTTTAGAAGACTGCTGTTACACCCCTCGCTCTTTATCTGTCTTGCAGGAACATCTGGTGAGGACCAAACTCCCTCCAAACCCTTCTGCTGTCTTTCAAAGCGGATCTTCGAGGGTCTTTAACATCTGACGCCTGCTGCCATTCTGCTTTGAGGAGTCGACACGTGAAATGTCCTCACTTCATTCCACAACACAAGAATCTATGCAAGGGAATGTATTGTTGGGAAGGCTGTGGAGCCACAGACTCAGCATCCCAAATGGAGATAGTTAGACAGCTCTTTCCTCCCCCCCCATCCCCCACACTCCTTCCTGCCCCTGTTGCAATGGAAATGAACACGCATGTAATGAAGTTGATTTTTTTTGTTTTTGGATGTTTTTGCATAAATGCACAAGAAACTGGCTGCTCTGTGTGTTGGTGTGTGAATTTGTGTGTGTGTGTGCCTGCTGATTGGTCCTTTCACTGAACATAAAAAAACAAAAAAAACAAACCAGTGTGCACCAGTGATGAAGTGACCTTTACCCGCGTAGACTACTGTGTTGCCCTTTGGTGTTGCTAGAAATCTGCTTGAAAATAATTTATTTCCTCAGCATCTATTTGGTTTGTCAGTTTGGAAAAAGTATTAGTTGGTCTCAATTTTTTTGTAAATCTGTTGTTAAAGAAAAAGAGCAAATGAGTAATGTATGATAAATGACAATAAAAGATCATTAGCTAGGTTGTTACTTTCAGATGCCTCCTCAGTTGTATTTCTTCCTCCCATTGCCCTGTTAGTCATGTTTACCCTTTTCACTCTTGATTGCAATTAAGAGCCAGTTAATCTCTCTGGTGAACTGAACCCAACTTCTAATTCACAGCAAGAAAGTGAGCAGTTACACTCACTGGTCACTTTATTAGGTATAGCTTTTCAACTGCTTGTTAGTTCAAATATCTAATCAGCCAGTCACTCATTGCATTTTAGTCATGCAGACATGTTCAAGGTGACCTCCTGAGAGCAGCTTCAAATCGAGCATCAGAATAAGGAAGAAAGGAGCTTAAAATTAGTGATGCTGCTGGTGCCAGACAGGCTGGCAAGAGTATTTTTAGACACTGCCGATCTGAAATTTTCCCACACAACCATCTCTGGGGTTTACAGAGCCTGGACCAAAAAAGAAAAAACATGCAGTGAGCTGTAGTTCTCTGGATGAGAATACCTTCTTGATGTCAAAGGTCAGAAGAAAAACGCAAGACTGCTTGAAGCAGCCACTACAACTAGGGTATGCAGAAGAGCATCTCCTAATGTACAACTCATTCAACTCTGGAGCAGATGGGCGACAGCAGCAGAAGACCACACCGAGTGTCACTTGTGTCAGCTAAGAATAGAAAACTGAAGTTACAGATCACGTGGGCTCAACAAAGTTTGACATTCAACGAGGAAGTTCACTGTACTCAATGACCTCCACAGTCACCACATCTCAAACCAATAGAGCAGCTCTGACATGTGGTGGAACAGGAGATTCACATCATGGATGTACAGCCGACAAACCTGCAGTAACTATGTGATGCTGTCGTGTCAATATGGCCCAAAGTCTTAGAGGAATGTTTCCAGCACCTTGTTGAAAAAGTTGGTAAAACCCAGAATTAACCTAATAAAGTGGCTTTTAAGAGTGTATATAAAAAATAACAGGAACGGTGCACTTTTAAATCCAGCATGTGTACAACATGCCAATGAGTCAAATCAGTCCTTTAAAATAATATTATTGTGGACAGTCCAGACAAACACTGAGCATATTTGCAGAAGTCTCACTAATAACCATTTAAAAACTTGCACAGCCGTGTAATTTGAGAAACTAGCTGTTTACTTGGTAAGTAGCCTGTAACAGGCACCTGTGTCACTAACCTGGGTTCAGCACACTGTTCATGTATGATTGCATTTATCAAAAACATAAAAAAGACAAGAAAAATAAATAAAGACAAGCCAGGTTTGCAAGAATTGTTTTTAAAATTCATTACAAGAATATTGATTATATTTTTGGTTTGCACTGAAATTGAAAATACAATGTTTAGGTGTCTTCTACACTAATACGATTTGGTTTAACAGGCATCAGAGTCACTCAGCCCGACACACATCCACTCATTCTCACACATGAACGTAATACAAAGCAGCACATTAAACAGAAACAACAGCACAACAAGCACACAGACACACACATCAACTTCACTGACCTCTGTGGGGACTACAGCAAACACATCCAAACGCACGCACTCACTACTGTCGGGGTGTAATTGATCGCAGGTGCTGAGATTTGATAGAAAAATAAACAGTGTCTGAAAACACCATACTTCATATACTGGTCATATACACTATACATTACATGATAAGATACAATACAGCTGTTACACAGAATGCTTAAAAGCACTGCAGCGTGCTGCCAGGGCTGGTTCATGAACAGAAGATAAATACTAACAGCGAGTTTCTCTAAATCACAATGATTCTCACACGACACCGTCTCCTGCATCATATTAGTTCATCGGTGTCTCTGTGGCATAATCCACCTTTAATTTCAGACTATAAAAGATGAATCTATTACCCCATCTGAAGGGCCTTAGAAAACACTTCCTGCGTGCTTGTTTGTCTTGCAAGGCTCGACGTTACCTCTGCCAGGTAACCGTGAAACACATCAAAAGCTGAATGCTGGTTGCCATGCCACTTTCAGCAGAACTGCTGTGTATGCTCTGCCCAAATGATAGAAAAATACTCAGTGTGTTTCCGAACAGCTAAATTTGTGGTTCACCTGAGCTAAAAGACTCAGCCAGTTCCAGAAATTCAGTGATTGTGATGGCGAGATGCAGTACACTGGAGATGGGACAGCTGTCTGATCTTATTATTTAACCCTGCAAGTCACTCAGGCTTCATTTTCCCAGTGACTAGCTAGCTGTCTGGCAGAAAACACTTCATCATTAAAATAATCTTTTCTTGAGGTAAGCAAGAGCACAATCGCTTCTCTAAATCCAATAACACGAGCCCCACGAAGCTTCAATGCACCGGCACTAAGATGTTACAGAGTATTAGAAACATTTGTTACTTTGCTGCTACGCAGCTGCTCGAGCAGCAAACTGAGCCCTTCAATGGTCAACTTAATGAATACAGTACATTATTACTGCTGTGCAACCTGAGCCAACGGGACCGAGTGTGATCACGAACACGGTCGATTTGTCTCATTGTCAGTAACCAGTCGATGTCAAGTAGAGGAGGCCTCAGTTGTCCTTAGCCAGGTAACCCATGTGCGTATTAGTGAGGAAGTCGCAGGTGGGGATGCTGCTGACAGCCTGGTGGATGTTCATGGCTGTGATCTCTCTTGGTGCCCTGCAAACACAAATGCAACCAAGAAATGACTTCAAGAGGAACAGAAACACCACCCTGAGGTATCTTTCAGTTTGGGACAGCCCTTGGTTTATGGCGTTTAGTGAGGATGCAGACATGTTTTCATTTTAAAATGTATCGCCCTCTGGTAAAAGGTGACTCACAGTTTTGTTTTTTTTTTAATGAAAAAACAGAGCATCCATCCACTCTAGCACCATCTAACACACAGTTTTAGCTAATTTTGTGATAAAGGGTGAAAAAAAGATACAAGCTACCACCAGGCTTTTATATTAACATTTGTTTAGAAAACATCAAAAGAAAAAAAAGTTTTTTTTACTTGACTCTTTGTTTTTTATTTTAACTCAGTAGGCTGCAAAAGGCCCAAATATAAAAAATAAAGTGAAAACTGAAGCTTTAAGGCAGGTCGCATGCTAGAGAAGAAAGAGGAAAAAAAGGCTGACCTGTTTGGAGGGGATTTGGCGTAGGCCCCAGCCAGCGCTTCTCTCAGGATGTCACTTGCAAACTGTTCTGTAGTCTACAGCGTACAGGCACAAACACACACACACAAAGTGATTAAGTGAAACAAGCATTCAGGATTCATATTCAGACTGTTTGTCAAGTGTTTCTTGACATTTTTCATGAGTTACTGTTTTGTGTACAGTGACCAACCTTTAGAATCATGGCTTCGATTACTGGAGCGAACACATTCTTCTCCACCTCCACCGGCTGGAAGGTTACCCCGATCTGAAAGAGATAGTGTTCATCTTATAAAAAAGGGGGAAAGTGATGTGCCCTCCTGTTAGCTGCTAAAAGCTGGAGAGGAATCAGAAATCACTGATTGAATTTTTTCACTTTTCCCACATTTCTTAGGGAAAAAACAAAACAAAACCCAGAGAGGGGCCCAACCTGCTGAGCTGCTTCACTGACAAATTGATCGGACAGGCTGGCACCCAGGAAGAATTTGGGCTCCGGGTCAGCCTCCTGTTCCTCCTCTTTGACCTTTAGCTTGTGGCAGGGAGGAGTCACCGTGATGATGTCGACTATTTCGTCATCCGCCTCCTCTGGCTCAGTCTTGAGCAGAGCTTGCATCTGCTCAAGACGCAGCACCAGCTCCTCGCTGCTACTCAGGGTTGACGGGCACTCTGCGGGAACATTTACACGTACCCTTCATTTAACACATCATTTCACAAGCCGCAGCATCAGCAGAAACGCCGACTGCTTCGGTGCATCTCTCAGGTTACAGATTCTTGATATGCGGCTGTGTGGTTTAAAGCAAAACTGAGACATGTGAATGAGGGTTTTTGTGAGATCTTTGCAGATTTTAGCAGTTCAACGACGCAACAATTACAAATGAGGACATTTGCACAGACAGAGACAAGTAGAACACAAACACCGATTATCATGTTGTTTGGCTCAGTGAGCTAAACGGCCTCGCCACCCATCCTTTAGAGACAAAAAGATGTAATTAATAAGAGCTCCCTGCAAATTAAACAATGCGACTGAACAAAAGCACTGAGGCTGGCACTGGCCGCCCTCGCACACAACTGGTCTGCAGACGCATTACTGGATCCACTGGTAGGTGCAGAAACAGTACACCCACACATGCAACACTGAGGCGAAAATATTGATCCGCTTGGAGCTTTAACAAGACCGAGTGAAACGATCTTCCTGTAGAAGATGTAGACCAAGTCCACACAGGCACAAACTCACCAGGCTCATTATCGATTTGAGTGAGAATGTCCTCGATGGACTCGTCATCGTTCTTGGGTTGTGGGGGTTCGGGGTCAGGCGGCGTGTAACCCCTCTGTCGACACCACTGAACCACCTCTCTGGTCTTTGGCGGGGTGAGGGCCTGGAGACGGGGCGAGCGATCCAACACGTCCTGGACGACCCGCTTCACCGCTACGGCTCGCTGAAGCTGCACACAGGCCAAAACCAGAGAGATGATGAGAGAGAATAGAAATCAATCAATCACAAGCTGTACAGCCACAAACAGGTCACGTTGCTGCAGACACACAGCTGGGGTTACTAAGAGTTTTGACTGTGTGATGGCACACATATACTTTATATTCCTTATCCTAATAAACATACAGGCAAGTGCCCTTTTGGTTCCTTTCAGCCTACTGTATCCAAAAAACGCTTATAAAGCAGTGTGAACAAATGCAATTAGCATGCTTTTTGCTCGATGCTCCGGTGGGATGAGTAATAGACATTGATCGTGCCAGCTCACTGTTCTGACGCCTTAATGAAGCAGCAGGCTAGCGGGAAGTCTAACACGGGGAAGCTTCTTAATCCTTAAACTGGGCAAAGAAATGACTTTCTGTGCGTCTTTTGAAATCTGATGTTATTATTTTATTCTATTGAGGTCTTTCCCACATGTGAACACAAGTGGCATTAACTTGGCTGCCATTCTGGGCATGTGACACTGTAGGATCAAGTGAATAAGGCACGAGTCAACGCTCCATTTGCAGGGAAAGTGACTGCTAAAACCCCGATCAGGCAGGTCTACAGACCCCTGGCAACCACCTGTTGCTAGGATGAAAAGGTGTATTCCCAACCAACCTTGTGATTGCTTTGGTTGCCAACATATTGTTGAATAGAACATCTACCTTGACGTAGATGTTACTGAGACTCAAACTTGCCAGGGATTTTTAGTAGAGACATCAATGGTATCAATTTGAAACTTCAACATCGCTCTGTTCTCGAGTTATTGCATTCACAACGTAAGCGTCCATGTTGCCTGTCTGGCTGGCAGGGTGACGGCAATACCCATCAACCGTTTAAGGGTGATGGGGTAAAAACTACAGGCAACTGTGGCAATCTACTACCTATGAATACATGTTTTCCTAGCAACAGGTGATTATATCACAACCAATATAGTGGACGAATCTTGAGTAACGTGTGCAGATGCAGTTCGTTTTCCTCCCGTCCTGATGAACACTGAAATTAAAGTTATGGCTCTCGTTCCTTTCATTTTGCCAGATGGTTAGTCATGCTGGGCCTGGAAGTCCCTTGAAGTTACCAGATTGTTGCTGAGGTGGGATGATGTGCATATAAGACTTTCATTTCATTAGCAAACACACAGATTTGCTGTGCAGAAACAGTTTTTCTCCAGCCCGTAGACACCACTTAATCTTTCCCTGTCCTCATAATGTGTAATGATGTGTGATGAGTCCCCTGTCCTCTGTGTAAATTAGTGACCTGTAGATATAAATAACTATGCCTTGGCTTGTCTGGGATCCTTTTTTATAGCCATAGAAAAAGAGAACAGACTGCTACGATATGGGTTGGCCTGTATGAGCTACTGATGAAGATATGACAGGAGACAAGAGGCAGCGATATATATGTGACCTAACAGAAAGACATGAGGCAAGCAGAAAGCTCTCTGAGTCGGGATGCTGCATGAAGAGAGATTACACAGGCAACAAAACTGCAGACACTGCAAATTATCACTCACAGACGCCCTCAAGCTGGAACCTGGAGAGCAAACGCTAGTAAGTGAGTGCTGTCACCCCAGATGGGATTAAATAAAACTTTCATCTGAGGAAATGCATACAGAGAAAAGAAAAAAGCCTGCGTTCTTTATTTGAAAGACAGCTTGAAAGCTTAAAAAAAAAAAAAGAGAGAGAGAAAAACTTTAACACATTTGCATAATTTCAAGAAAAAACCCCTGAATATACTCCAAGCCTGCACAGCTCCAAAAACAAAACATGTAGATCTCTGCTGGTTCATCAGCACTTTGACTCTAATGAGGCTTTCTGATTGAAAGCCCAGATACTGCACTTCTGTGAATTTAAATTTTTATCATCAAAAGCAAACACAAAACAGAAGGTCACCTCTGATGCTCTGCGCTTGCCAATATTCCAGGAATAATACTGTTCTGACGACGAGGCACAAAACGGATGTGAGTCTTCGGCTATAGAAAGAAACAGAAATACACCAGTGTGTCAAATTTTTAGACAGCTGCTCCTTTTTTGATGTAAACTTTTCCTTTACATACATCAAATGAAAGGCGAGCTCACTTACTCTTATCTGGCACAATTAGAGGGAATTTCTTCACCACGGCTGTCAGCAGCTGCATCATGGTTTCTATATGCTCGGTGCTGAGGAGAAGACAATCACAGCTGTCAGGTGCCAAGAAGCTTTCATGTATACACACTGTATGTGATTGTAACTGGTCCCTGCCCTTACTTGATGAGGTCGTGCGATGAGTTTTCTGCCCCTTGTTCCTGTTTGACTGTGGTAGCTGCAGAGGCAACGTGGACAGAAGAAGCGGGGGCAGGAGTAGTCACCGGGGGTGATGGACCAGCTGTGACAGCTGTGCCAGCACCTGGCTCCGTCTTCACTGTGGAAGAAAGCAAGTGTTAGAGACGGCTGCTTTATTAGTATGCATACTATATATTTTAAATTGGGAGATAAAAGAAAATGATGAGATGAGACTACAGGGATGGGATCTGAGTTTACTAGTTACAGCCTAATGTGCGTCTAAGCAAAATAAATAATTTTATACGCAAAGAAAGAGGAGTTTGGGAGTACAGTGGAAAAGAAGAGGAGAGCGGGTGGAGTGAGGATGGACCCCTCACCTTGTACCAGAGGCAGGGCAAGGGAGGGGGAGGCCTGGCTGGCAGGACTTGGGGAGGCTCCAGCTCCAGGTGCTCCAGGGGTGGTGGAAGAGGAGGAGGAAGGAGTACTGGAGACTGGGCCCTTTGACACGACTACAAACAGAGTAAAACACACAGGAATGGATTGTGGGCCATTAGGTACACGGGCTTAACGAGTGGATGAAAAAAATGAGAGGGTAGGATGACAGGTCTTCCAGAAGCTGCACTTAGGAAAACTGTGAAATAATGAAAATCTGTTTTCCTGCGTGTTGTAAATAAATCACTCTGCCATCTTTAAACGAAGGAACATAAACTCAGTTTAGAGCATAAACTAACTGTTCTCACACTGTAAATCATATGAGGAAAAACGTATTTTGCATATTTTTTGTATATTTTAATATTTACCCTCAGAAACATATTAAAAATAAGTGAGACTCCAACAAAGCAACCTTTGTTTGTGCAGTATCTTGTGTTATCATGGAGGACCCAGTTTATTAATCTAGAATTCACTGTTTTGTTGTGGGTTTATTTCACCTTTCCCCACAGGCATGAAGATGGTCTGCAGTCCGCCGGACCCACTTCCAACTCCCAGCTGCTTGAGCTGGTTGGCAGGAATGGTTAAGACAGTCTGCTGGGAGCTGGAACCTCCAGAATGGATCTTCAGCATACCTTTACAAAACAAAAACATAGGTGCTCTGTTTATTCGAGTAATGCATTAACATTTAACCTGACAGTTAATGCAGAAACAGGCTTATTTCTGCCTACCCGAGAGAGCAGCACCAGTTTTTCCTCCGGCGGCTGCCACTCCGCTGACTAACGAAGTTGCAGAAACCAGGGATGTGCCACTGCTGCTGATTTTGGGCACACCCACAACAGTACCCACACCTTTGGACATGCTGATGACAGGCATATTGGTGATCCCCTTTGCACCTGTTACTACAGCACCAGCTGAACCTCCAGCAGTCTTTGCGATCGCAGCAGGGTTTCCAGCACCCTTCACCAAGGAGGCCACTGCTGCCTTCGACAAGCTGCTGCCCCCACCAGCGGCGCTGGTGTTCTTTGCTGCGTTGATTACTGCTGCTTGGTTGGCTGCCATCAGGAGTGAGTGATGCTGAGAAGCAGACTTCCCACCATCGAGGGCCTGCATGGACACACGGAAACACACGTGTCAAGCAGGAAATAAGCAAACACAGACTCTTTTATGTCCTTTAACGTTTCTGATAATGAGCTAACCAAAGTAAGCAAAAGCTCAAGTGTCCAACCTGTTCTCACAATGGCTGGCAGACCATGGTTTCATTAAACAACACACTTTTATTTACAAATCCCTTCTTTCAAAATAGCTAAGAAAGTGAGGTATAAAAACATATACAGCAGCATTTCACCTTATCTGGAGCTGCACGACAGCGAACGTGTTCATAAATATGAAAAATATCACAGTCCAAGTCCATTTGCAAAAACACTGTAGTGTATATGTGAGAGAAGATTGCTGTGGCTGTGCCTGGAGGAGAGTTGGTGTATTCTTTTTTCTGCTTATGTTTGTTTTCTAGTGCCACGCAGCTCTCAGAATGAGCTGTGCTGATCAGGTCACTGGTTTTATGGAATCTCAGAAACAAAAGAGTCCATTTTTCCTCACAGAGAGTCCTCAGAAAGAGAAGTTCCCCCTCTTTGGCTTGTTTGTTGGAGCTCCGAGTAAATCTTTTTATGTGTTGCAATTTCTGTTTTATGATGCCTAGCTACTGACTCTAAAGATGTAATCATCCTAACTCAGACCGATGCTTATGAATATACACAGCAGCGTGCCTACACATGCAAGCCACTGCACTCAGGCTGGATCATTTGTTTTCTGTGTATCTCTACTGCCTTTTTTTTTTCCAATTCCACTTATACAAAAATGTGTTATTTCTCGTAAAATCAGGGTGCTTCTAGTATCTATAATACCAGATTTAAAGATGAGCATAAAAGCTTTAGCTCCCCTATTGAATTGAAAAATTTTAATTCCTCCATGGATTTTAATTCCATAGGGGAATTAAATTTTCCTAAATGCTTTTTGGACAGAGCAAGGTTTCCTTTAGAACGCATCAATTATTTCTATTTGCTCTGAATAGCAGAAATACCAGGATCAATATTAACACCCCCCAAAAACTGATCTTTTAATTGAGCCAAAGCACAAACCACAAATGTGCAATGATGTGCTTTAATGCTCAAAGCTTGTAAAAGCAAGTTAAAAATGAGGGCTTTCTTCCACTTTACACACAATATAAAAACTTAAGCAAGAGTTTGAGCTTCACCTGAGAAAGCATCATGCCAAAAAACAACAAAAAACCCCAAAAGAAATCAGTTTAGACTTGCAAAAAAGAATTACTGGTGCTCACAAGACAAGAGATGGAGAAGTATCATCAGTAAATTCAGAGAGCCTCACAGTACAGAACAAGCCTGGCAGAGGTAGGACACTAGTGAGAGCTGCCAGGACACTAGTGAATGACTTCGCCAAGTCGTGAATTGTGGGACAATCATCAGAACCCTGCACAGGAATGGACTGCGAGTTTGCAGACCAAGAAAAATACTAGAAGCCACCAGTGCTAAACCTCAGTCTCCCAGCAGATAAGAACTATTGTTGGTATAAGTTTGAAAATCTTAGCTGTCACCTGCCTCGAATTACTGTGTTTACAAGATTTTCAGAAACCTTGAAGTCAAGATCAACATTTTTCAAACTCGTCAGACTTTTAGCAGATGGATCAATGGTATTAATTTGAAAATCCTATGTTCCCTCATTCTCAAATTATCGTGTTCACAAAGATGGTTGTTCATGCCACCGCTCGCCTGCCCACTCCAATGCGTGGGGCTAACTGAAGACCAAGCAGACCACCAAATCTGGAGGATCTTGAGAGATTCACCAAAGAGGAATGGGCTGGAATTGCTCAGGAGGACGTGAGTTGGAGTTCCAAAGCTAAAACAAGTGTTAGGCTGTTATCCAGTCACAACTGACCATTAGCATCAGTGTGGCTGAGAATTTTGATCCTGGTAATTTTTAATTTTTGGTGAAATAATTTTCTTTCTGTGCACAAAATAAAATAATGTAAGCATCCAAAAAATAAAACTAGGATGTTAAAAATTCCTTCCAGCTGTGTTAGAAAAATAAATACATTTTCAAAGGGAGGCTAATAATTGTGTCCTCATCTGTACGTGGGTATGAAATCCAGCGTAATTAAAAACAGCATAACTAGCTTGCAACCATAAAAGAAATGCTAACAGCTCTTTGGTTTAATGTGACTCTTACATAGGAACATCTGCCATGCAGAATAAAAGGGATGTAAATAAAAACTGTGAAACTCGCCTGTTGTTGGCTCGCACTGCTGACAGAGCCAGGCGTGGAGCTAGCAGCGGTGATGACTCCACCTGTCATCCTTAACGTGGTGGTGCCCGGCTTGGACAAGTGGCCTGCTCCCGCTGCCGTTACTGTTTTAACTGAGCCATCAGGCAACTTCACCTGTGCACCCTGGGAGCTGCCCACCACCTGTCAATTAGAGGACGAGCAATTACCCACTTAGAACATCAGCAGCAGCAGCAACAGTGGCCCACGTGCAGCATGCTGAAGTTGTCAAGGAGGCATGAGGTGAAAACTCACAATCAATCAAAAAAAAAAAGATTTAAACTCTGACAAACATACACACATAGACTTTTTTCTTTGCATTTCCACAGTAGCCATGTTGACAGTAAATAGTAAGGAATCACTTTTACATTTGTTACCAATGATATTATTGAGTTTTGCACTGTTCAGGAGCAGCACACCAATGTAATACAATAATGTAATTATTGTATTTATAGACTATTTCATATGAAAATGATAATGGAAGCCATTTTTTAATCAGAAAAAAACCCTGTAAAATAACTAACACTAGACCAGTCTGACTAAAACTCTGAAGTCAGTTTTCACTTGGGTAAACACTAAGAAATGAAACTGCTATGGTAGTGTTATATAAAGTGAGACTGATTAAAATGCATGAGGGGACTTGTCCACCTCCAGCTCAGCAGCACATGGGAGAATCAGGTGCTTGCACCAGCAGCACCCTGGACAGGTCCTTCACTGTTGCAGCTCATTTAAATTGTGAGTGGAACCAATGGAAAACTAACTACACTCATATGTACTGTTTGAGTGCCATCTTTGAATAATATTTTTTTGTTTTCCAATCTGTGTTTCAGAGTTAAGATGTAATACCAGATTTAATAACCATGGACAGCATAAAACATAGATGTGGCTTCCCAGTTGGAAAAATTAAGCCAGTGAGGAAGTACATTCAACCTGCAGTGTATCTAAAAGCCACCAGATGGCGATAGCTGTGGTTGCAGAAACACCTCTGGAGCTACAGAAGTCTATGGGAAAGCCTTCTGTCTTGACCTCGAACCACTTTCTTGATGAGTTTATGGACTCAGTTACCATTTACAATGAATACAAAAAAAAAGTCTTGGTCAAACTATGTTTTGAAAAAGAGCATTATTTTTTTAGGTATGTTCATTGGCTTATGACTTCAATTGGACCTGCCCCTCCTCATCACTTTATTTTTTTTTTTTAAACCAAGATGAAACCAAGTGAAAATGCTGATCTTGTTTCTTCCAAACAAAACTCCAAAAACCAGAGGATGACCACTTGGTAGCTACATCCACCGTTTATACTGTTTCTTGTTGGATCTGTGTTGGATCTATGTCTGGAGATGTTATATAAACTTTAACTTAAAAATAAAATTAAGATGTCGCAAAACCTTAAACAGAAAAAAGTCTGTGTCAAGCACAAATTATGTTTTCTCTTAAGCACCTTAAAATCAGCCTAGGATAATAACCACATACGTCATTGGTGATTAATTTACATTGATTAAAGAGGGAGACACGATCTGTACAGATGGTCCCTGTTGGTATTTAAGAAAATTGTAAAAAGCTTGATTACATTTTCATTTAATTAATTTTCAAAAATATAAAATATAATTTAAATAAATATCAATTTTCAAAACACAGCCAACGCAGACACAGATTTAAAAAAAGACGTCACATTAAAACAAACTGGCACGTGGATAAAATAGTTTAACTCTAGTCCAAACAATAAAACAATAGTTAATAGTACGGCTGACAACAATGTTACATAAGTTGTTATTTTGAGCCTAACGCTCTCACACATGACCAAATATGGTAACAAATAGATCTGGTTGAATGGTCATTTCAAAAATTGTCTGACAGTGTTTTAAAGATTAAACTCCAATAAAACTGCAAATTTTATTGCCAGTAAGAATGTGCCGTGAGCCCGTGGCCAGTGTGCATCTATCACACGTTGGTTTTTCATCTTTAGACAGTTTCGAAAGTTTTACTTTGGAGAATTAAGGCGATGCAACAACTTAAACTGAATAAGGCTGAGTCTATCACAAATTAGACTAATGTAATGCTGAAGTAATACGTGGAGAGACATGATCCGCACATAATAATCCGTGTTTGTATTTCAGAGCATTTAGAAAATGACAACCTTCTATAATAACTAAAATGTATCTTAAATGCTGTTGAAGACATTTGCAGCTTGCAGCCTGTATAACGTTACTTAGGTGGTCAAATTCGTTTGTGGAGTGTGGCTAATGTTAGCAGAGCTAGCAACAACAGCCTTCTTATCCTGTACAAAGATGTAGTTATCCTCTGGCCGAGTCCTTTTATGCCAGTTTATTCTGACACAGCCTTCATCTATTTTATAGAACTACTGCAGTCCTGCTGGATAACACCTTGCTTGATAACTACAATTACATGGTGTTGTACATTTATAAAACTGAAAAAGAAATTTAGCTGAGTAGGCCATATTTCTGTTGCAAGGGCAGCATTGTTTAAACGCTGAGTATGCAGTGACATTTCTAGTAACAATTATACTTCTATAATACACTATCGTGAAATGAGCATGCCCCTCTAACAATGTGCAAAATACAACTTTCAGTGTGTGGCTGACAGACCATGAACTGTGTTATGAAATTATATTCCCAGCACAACACTAATCCATATACTTCCAAATGAAAAAAGAAAAGACCTCTGAAGATATTTCATTGTCAAAGAAAATACAAAAGCATTTCCACCACAAAATCTGAGATTTGGCAGGACGGTCATAATTTAGTGGTTAAATGAGGGAGGCAATCAGTGAAGTAACATACAGCAATGAGTAAAAATAAAGAAGAGAAGAAGAATGAATATTTCATTAAGAATAGTAAAGAGGAAAATGACTGCAGAGCAGGAACAAAAGAGCTGGCAAACCCCACACGAGTCCTACTATCACAGAACTGGAAGACCTTTGCTGATAATTACCCAAAAGACAAGCCTGTGTCGAAATCAGACTGTCAAAGAAACAACTAAGAAACACAGAAGCAGTAGTAACTACAGCAGCATTTGTGTTACACACTGAACAGCTTACAGTAAACTCTCCACACTGACCTGAGCCAAGATGGCTGCCTTCTGTCCGGCTGTCACTCTAATAGCCTGCTGAGTAGCAGTTGCAGGAGATGATGCAGCATGACCTGCCGAACTGGAACTCCCCTGCTTCCCCGAACCTTGTGCGGGCTGACCGACCAGAAACGTACCCTGAGAAAACAGAACAAGAATGTCTAAAGTGCAGCTCTAATGACACACAGTCAGGCCCAAGAGTTTTTGGACAATGATTTTTGTGTAATTTTGCCTCTGTACGCCAGCACTGTGGATTTTAAATCAGTGTGTGACTGTACAGATTATCAGCTTTAATTCAAGGAGCTTAAAAGTCCTGCATTAACTGTTTAGGATTTACAGGCATTTTTATACAAAGTGCACCACATTCAAATGCTGAAAATTAAAACATGTTCCAGTATAACGCTTGTTTTCAATGACTGGATGACATTTTTTGCAGTCAGAAGTCTAGAACCCCTGGACATTTACTGCAGCCATCTTTTTACCTTTAGTTTTAAATTAAATAACTGAAAAGCTTGTTCTATAAATAATAAATATTTATTCTTCGTTGCCTTGAGATACTCTTAGGTTGCTTTTGCAGTATGCTTTAGGTCACTATCCATTTTCTCTGTGGAGCACCGGCCATCTGTTTTGCAAATTCCTCTATATTTTTTTTTACTTACTACCCATGAGTCTGGTTCACATTGGTCTCAAGTTTTCCCCCCAGAAGTAGGCGGGCTCTTTCAGGTGTTTTCTGACACAGTCCAATACAATTTCATTGCCTGGACTCAACTCCACAAATTTTATATGTTTAATTCATCATGAAATAACTAAGGATATTAACTAGGCATCATCTGGCCATAAAACTATCTGTTAACCTCTCTCTCTGTACCTCTGTATTTGAACCATGACACCAAGGGAAATTCCTTGTTTGTGTACAAACTTTGCAGTAAACGTGATGCTGATTCTGTCAGTTCAGTTACTTTTGAGCACCTTTTAGTGGTGAACGGCTGTAATTCTTTGACAGTTCATGCATATACGGCAAAACATAATGCAAAAGCAACTCAAGAATTTCTCGAGGCAAAGACCAGGGATATTCTTCAGTAAACAGGCCAGTCACCTATTTCAAACCAACAGAGCAAACCAACAAAGTGTTCAGTTACTGGACACAAACAGGCACACAAAATCAGTCACTACAGTGGTGTAACTACTAAAAACAAAATTTGTTTTTGTCTAAAATCTTACAGACTTATTATATTCAAAGGCCATAAAAATTGGTTTCAGGTCAGCCTAGTAAACCCACACAGGATCAGCCAGGCTTAATATATCACCAATATTAGACTTTAAATTTACATACAGTACAAAGTTACATGATGTGCACAGTATGACTATTTTAAGCAGTACAATGCTTCCATTACATTTTAATTTTTTATAACATAATAGCTACAGAAAATTCAATTAGCCCTCCAGGTCAATTGATCCTCTAGGTCCTAATTAGAATGTGGGAGTGCGCCGGCTCTTTGGCTCATAAGAGACACACATGAAATTTTACAGAAAAAAAGATGGCTCTTGAAGAATGATCATTATTAGGAAAGCAGGACCCAGTGTCTATGTGGAAACACACACACACACACACACACACACACACACTCTAATTAAGAACAGGTCAGGTTGAGCCTCCGAGAAAATTCAAGAAATCTGACACACTTTTTTTTGTAACGGTAAACATCCTCAGTTTCTGGTAAATAAATATGAACACTCTAATAAGCAAAGATGAAGATACATACAGAGCCACAAATGATGTTGTGCCAGTGTGTGACTGCATTTGTCGTTAGTAAAGGAAAAAGTGGGTCTACCCACCTGTGGGGTCTGTTTAAGGATATAAGATGTGTAGGAGAGGTTGGAAGGTAGATTGCTTGAAGAGGAAGAGGAGGAGGAGTTGTGAGAGCCCCCAGAGACCGCTGATGAGCTGTTCTGGGACTGCTGACCTAAATTACAGAAATCCACATAGAAATCAGTCTCATTTCATATGAAAAATCCAGAGTATCAGTGCTGCCATTTCAAAGAAGGGCAAAGGCACGATTGTGAAGCAGAGCAGGGCAGTGCAATGTTGGCTTACTGCTGTGAAAATCAAAATGTCTTTAAGCAGAAAAACAGATGACTGTAACTGACTCACTGTCCAGCAGCAGCCAATATCTGTAACTGGCACTAGCATGCCTCAAGTTGTAGAGTCACTTCAGAAGTGGATTTCTTTTTCCAAACTTTATGATGAGCTGGAAGCCAAAATATTTTTTAATACAGATGTCTACATCTTGGAGGCATGGATGAAAATGTCGCAGTGAAAGGTTTTTGCCTGGGATGCTGACCCCAAATACTGAGCTGCCAACAAAATCAAGCATTGCTTTCAGTTTCTATCAACACTGTTGAGTAAGCTACCCGTTCCAGGCAAATGCCTATTTCTAACAGCTAGTAATTTATGACATTATACACCTGCTAGAAAATGATGTGCAGCTTCACATGTTGCAGGTTTTCTTGGATATTAAATACCCACATACTGTAGTCCACAGAGACTGTCCTGGAAACCATATTTAAGTGGTAAAGCTATACTTTGGGATATTAAACTTAGAATAATTATTCTACATTAATTCATGAAATACACTATAATCTTGCAGGTCCTTACAATATAAAACATGACAACGCTAACCTGCATTTTCCATTTTGCTGCTACAAAGATACACTATCACAAAGTTCTATTAAAACATGGTGACACATCCAACAAAGATTGACTACGAGCAGTTTAAACAAACAAACCCTTTGCTTGGTCTTAATAAACATGAATAGGATTGAGAAAAGCATGTGACTAAAACACTGACACAAAAGAAGCAATGCCATATCAATGGAAACTGATATGGGTTTTTTAAACAGTGGCTGTATAAAAATATTATTTACTATTATTATTATATATTTAATAATATAGGACGCAACATGTCTCACTTCCACTGGAGGCCCGGAGGATTGCTCCCTGTGGGATGAGGAGCAGCTTTCCTTTCCCCGAGGGGTTCTTGCTGTTGGTGGTCAGGTAGAGTTTGGTACCTGGTGGCAAATTGGCCAGATTGGCTAAGTTGTTGGCTGGCAGCTGAAGTGTAGCCATCACTAGGAACAAACACATAATAAAAATAATAATAATGATTACTCACTCAGCTCTAAAACTGCAAACATGTTAAATAAAGAAGATGATATTAATATAGGGTAGAGACACATTGTTTCTAAATGTAATTCAACTATTAAAAAAAAGAAAAAGAAAAAACACACAACCAAAAAAAACTAAACAAAAAACAAACAAACATTGATGACCCCATTGAAGTGTCCCCCCACCTCAGAGTCAAAGTTAAACCCAGAGCAGAACAGAGTGTGAATGCTTGTCTCTGTGTTAGCCCTGTGACAGACTACCTGTCCAACTTGAATAACTCCCTTTCTCCCTATGACAGCTGGGAAAGGCTGCAGCACCCCAGTGACCCTGAACTGAATAAGCAGTTAAGAAAATGGATGAATGGATGGAGTTGGCATGTCACCAGAATCCTTTAATACCAAACTTGTCACAGTGAAAACATGACAATACTTTTCACTATTGTAGCATCATTCGTTTTTGATACAGCAGGAACAGTTATAAAGAAATCAACTAGGTTACGATGTAATGTAATGTTTGAGTGCATGGGGCAACCATTCTGTCATTCGGGGGGTATTTCATACTGTCGTTTTAAATTGGGGATCAAAGATCATGTAATTCTACCAACAGCCAGGATGGGATTTGAAATTGTAACAACAACTTGGGCTGCTATAAAATGAAACTGTGCTTTTATGTGTGTGTGCGAGTGTATTTAATCTCTGACCTCCACTCTTGCCACCTGAACCACCAGCCGCCTTGGTACCCTGGTGTCCAGAAATGCCACTGGCTCCACTGACGATGGCTTTAGCAACTCCCTGAGCCAAAACCTGCTTTCCACTCATCACCTTGGAGACAGAAGGGTTGCCCTTGGCAACCAGAATTTGTCCACTGCTGATAGCAACCTGTTTGACTGAAGACTGAAGCCCTGAGCTAACAGGAATACCCAACATCTAGAAGAAAGAGAAGAAACTATTTTTTTTAAATGACTGTGGCCACACACATACGTACTTATCATTGCAGGTTTGCGTCTGTGCAGGTTTGTCTGGGTGACAACTGACCTTGCTACTAGTGGCCCCTGTCCCTCCACCAGTCTGTTTCTGGGCCGACATGGAGATCATGTGACCCCCCTTCACTGCGACAAACTGGTGTCCTGCTGTAGCGCTAGCTTGCTGTTGCTGACTGGTTACTGTGGAAACCATCGGCTGTTGCTGTGTTGAAACTTCCCCTGGCTCTTGCTTGATAATAACCTGCACGGGAAACATGGAGAGAGGGACTCGAAACAAAACTCCGCACTGCTTTGAAACCACAGCGGGTTCATAATGCAGCTGCTATATATCAGTTACCAATTACATTGTCTGGTTAAAAGAAAACATCACATAAATGATTAATACGATGCACTCTGACTGTAAAGAAAGATCTGATTATTCTTTTTTAGCAGGCTGCAGTGCTGCAAGAAAAGATGTTACTTAAAACAGATTTCGTAAAATCAGCATCATCATTTATTCATCGGGTCCATGTTTTGATATTCCCCATATGTCCTCATCTGGGGTGCCTTTCAGTGTGAGAGCAGATGTCTGTAGTTTACAACAGAGAAAACTAAAGAATCTGAACCAATCAGAGCTCCAATGTGATAAAACAGGAATTTTAGGCCAGATCATATTTCGCTCATTGTGGACAATAAAGGGATCATTAGCATGTGCGAGTAGGATGACATTAAAGCAAGCTAATGACACATTTTGCGTGAAAAAGAACTGTGCAATTCTCTCTGCAAAGCTCCCCCTCCCCCATCCTCAGAACTATGTCCTATTTAAATAGCTGCCAAGGCACTCACAGCTGCTGAAGATAGCACCCTGGCTTACTATTAATATCACACTGCTTTGTTAATGTTGCTTTAAACACAAATAATACAAGGACTATCTTCATAGTTAGAGGACAGGGCAGTAAAAATGGATATTGTTTGTCACGTTTAAGGTTGTAACCCAGTAAGGCTCTACCAACTCACCTTCATCCCTGAGGACAGGAAGGTGCCAGTGTGAACTTTAGGTGCTGGGGAGCGAGTGCCCTGAGTGGCAGACTGTTTAGTCGACGGGCTTCCTGTGGAATAATTAACAAACATACAAACACAATAAGTCACAGCACAGATGAGGCTGAGGATTCACCACCCTTCCCGTCAGCTTTTCGAGAGATATCGAGGCCACTGTGGTGCCAGGTGACTGTTTCCTCTCAGGGTTGACTGACTCGCAGAGCTGAGCCCCACCAAAGTTTTGTTCCTTACTCACTGCATTAAAATCTGTTTTACTGCAGGACTGGTGAATCAGCCAAAACACCCACATCTACCTCATCCACTTTGATAAAACATAATTTAAGAACACTCCAACCTTGTTGCCGAATCTGGGTGAGCAGTGTATTTGTGAAGGAAGTGTAGGAGTGGCTGAGTGGGTGTGAGACAGCAATCTACAGGAAAGAGCTTCTAAGTGGAATATGACCTGATGCTGGTGCCGAGAGGAAGTCAACACAATGACTATCATCATGCAAGATGATTGCTTGATGATGCGGAAAGGCTCAGATGGCAATAAAACTCATATTTTTATGGGGACTTACACACACACATCACATAGAGAGGAAAAAACTGTTTGGAGTGCAGGGTCTTCTCGAATAGCCCCCTAATCTGGCCATGAAACACATTGGCTCAGTTACCATGGTAACCTCTCCTTTAGCAACTATCCTGCTGGCTCACCACACGTCATAATTTAGGAGTGCAGGTAGGGAGAGAAAAAACAGCAAAGAGGGAATACATAATGTTAGAAAGTAGACTTTAAAGGGATTAAAGAGGGAAAAAAAGTGCAAAGAGAGAAACAAAGAGAACAGAGAAGTCTGAAGGGCACTGTTCATTGTCTGTCCTGCTATAAAGCGGATTTTTCACAGCCATTTTTATATCCCATGTGGGCGGCTCAGACACCGCTTCTCAATTTTGCTCCAGGTCCACTTCCGATTTCAAGCAGCACTTTAACACTGAGTAGGAGAAGTGTACCTGTGGAGGCAGCGGATGAGGAAGCCATGCCGATAACCTGGCCCGGTTTGTCAACAATGATATAAGGATTGTTGAGCACAGAGGATGAGCTCTGCTTGCAATGGACAGGGGTGGAGGTCGTGGGTGTGCGGGGCAGCGGGGAGTGGCTGGGTGTGGAGATGGGTGACCCTGTGGGGGAGGAAGTAGGGCAGTTATTGTATGAGTAATTCTCTTAGACTTAATTTTTTATGAAACTTATTTTTTCTCATTTTTAAAAGGGGCTCTGAAATATGTTATCGAACGATAAAATTTATGTCACATGACCTTTTTGCCACTGTTTCCATTCTCTGTGTTTTGTTTTCAGTTGTGTTTACAGACATTTGAAAATATAATCAGCAGTTTTCCAAATCTGAAGTAAAACATAATGACGTTTTTCTATTTTTATGTACTTTGTTTGGCTAATGCAACAAATATGCGCCTGTGGGAACACAAAAGAAGCTTTTTTCAACCCCTACTGAGCAGTACTGCATCTTCCTAACAATGAATGTATTCATACCAACTTCACTAAGCTGAGAATCAGTGTCAGTGCCGGGAAACAATATGTTGAAATTACAAGCAAATGGAAAAATAATGTCATCAAACTTCAATGTCAGTGAGGCGTTTGCTGTCAACACTTCTTAGTGATTTACAGATTTCACCTCAACAAAACCTGAAATAAAGAAGTTATAATCACAGGGCATCTTTATTGTGTAAACTTAGACCATCTTATTTATGATGAATTGGATTCTTTAGAAACAATATGACAATTTTACAAGGACAGTGGGTGGAGACACATACCTGAAACTATTTTACAGCTCATTGTGATTGGTTGGAATGATTTCCCAGGAGACTCAGCAGGACTGGGTGGTTGTCCTTGGGGAACAATCTTGCAGCTTGCTGTGATAGGCTGGAAGGCAGAGTTGCCATGGGAACCCAGAGTGACTCTGTCACCGGCCTTGGGCCGTGTTGGAGTGTGTTCACCGGCAGCAAGGCCTGCGCTATGAACACCTGCAGGCCTCCCCGACTCTGTCTTTATGAAAACTGCAGATGGAAGAACAATTTTTATTGAACATCATCTGGTTTTGAGAATAAGCTGACATAAAATGATTGTAAGGCCAAGAAACCACTGAAAACTGGTTGATTCTGGTTTAGTTTTATGGAGAGAAAATAAACAATCCTACTTTTCTGTTAAGCAGTCCAGTATATACACACCCTCAGGTACATGATCCCTATTATTTTAAATGTGCAAAAATAATCTGCTGGTGTACCTTTGTCTACACTGGAGTCATGTGACACAGGAGAACTACAGCGTCCATAAGTCTGGGCCAGAGAGGCAGTCAAAGTGGGGCTGGCTGCTCTGTGAGTCACCTTGGAGGAAGAAGGCTGAGGGATGTAGTCTTCCCCAAGAGAATCCCTGTGGAGCTCCACATCAACCACCTGGAACAAATATAAATCAACGTCAGAGTGAAGCTCTGAAGGGAAAAAAAGTCATAGCAGGAAACAAAGTGAACATTTCTAACTCACTGTTTCTACCCCGAGCGTCTGCAGTCCAGTGTATGTTCGGTCGAGCTGTAGGAAAACAGAAGAAAGGGTAAAGACAGCAAAGTTATGCAGCAGAGTTACTGAACTGTATAAACACATTTTAGTGCAATATACTATGATTACTTATTTGTTTAAGAAATGTCAACATCTAATTACTCTGAAATCAAACTGGACTATATCACTATGCATTTCTAAAAGCAAGGAAAGTTCTTTAGTTTAAAAAGGCGAACGTGATTGTAATGCAGACTGAAAAAAAGATACTAGACAGGTGCTTTTCAGTGGGGCAAAAAAAGCAAGCCATAACAGGAGAAAACTTGCTGAAGCACTCGGCTATTAAGATGAAAAAATATTGAATAAAACTGGTAGAAGCTCAGCAAATAAAACCCGTTGACCCAGTTAACGTTTTAATTGATGTATTCAAGGGGTTTATCAAAAGAATTGCATGAACTGTTTAGGAAGTCCAAGGCCTTTACTGCACAAACCTTCAGCTGCTGCTTGTTTGTGGGTCTCTCTGCCTTCAGTTTTGTATTTAATAACTGTAAATTAAGCATCGTTGGGCTGAGATCAAGTGACCAACTTGGCCATTAAAAGTAATGATGATGTGGTCTGTAAAGTATTCTGACCTTTAGCTGGTGGATGATGTCAATACGTTTGTTGCGAGGGTCTTTAAAATGGATCTGGATCCTCACAGGAAACTCACCCCAACCGCGGCGCGTTAAATGAAAGGGAGGCTCACTGAGAACAGACACATTAGAACTGCCTTATGCAACACTGTTAAAATTCAAATATAAGTCAGGATGAAAAAATATATATTAAAGATGCATCACTATGCCTTTATTTAAAAACAAATCTGTTTTCTAGCCTGGACCGAGTTAAGAATCTCCTAAAAATCAATGACTTGAAAAACTCACATGTTCTCCTCCTTTGAAGCTTGACATTCTCATCCCAACATAACAGACATTGATCTGACTGCAAGGGCATGTGTATGTGCCTGCGTATCATGTGTGTATTCAAGCGCAACCTATAAGTGAAGCAGGTGTTTTTTTCCACTTCACTTCATCCCTTCATCTACAGTCAGGCTGTGCTGGGAGCCAGCAGAGAGCATCAGCGTAGGGCTCACTGGGAGTGAAGGTTTGAGTTACGTGGGGGGAGCTTGTGAGCTGCTGCAACAGCAACGTGAGCACTTTGTCAGTTCAAACAGCTGGGAAGCTACAGCTGAGGATAAGGACTGCTGACTGATGAGAGAGATCATTTATTCAGAAGCTGCAGGCAACCTTAAATCCTGAGCCATTTTTAGAGGGTAATGCCAACAATTAGACATTTGAAGTGCATATTTCAAGGCTACCTAACCTCTGTTGCTTGTGAATGATTGCTAAATTAAGTGTGTGATGCTCATCTATACACCTAACTGCTTCAGGCTAAGGCAAGTCTGGACCACTTAGGTGTGCCTGCTATTAGTCTTGTTGACGTTGAGTTCTAGGCTGACTCGCTGTGCAGCAAATGACGTTGCCTAATGATGTGTGTACAATCTGCATAACAAATTTGTCATCTTTTAATTTTCTTACAAGCTGTAAGATTTTGCTGAAGTGATTACTGCTTGGTAAGACAAATACTGATTTTCTACAAAGCGATGAGACTGATAGGGGATGAATGCGCTGCATCATCAAACCTACACGAGGGGGCAGTGTTTGCTAAAAGTTGATCTAAAGGATTTTCACCGAGCAGACGGTGAAAAGTGAATTATTATGTAATATTGTTTGTATAATTCTTGCAGTTTTGGCAAGTGATGCTTGGAAAAAGGTGGATTAAAGGACTTATTTATCACGACAAAGTTAGAAGTAAATATTTTATCTAAGAGCTACGAAACACTGCAAGAACAAATCTTTTTCTTTTTGTCTTCCTTCTTCTCTTTAATTAAATTCTTTCTAACTTCTTTTATTCTGCAACATCAGTACATGAAACTGCATGACGGCTTAAAAACACTTGAAAACACATTTCACTAAAACTGGCACAAACCTGACTTCCACGAGGTCGTTGGGTTTGTAGCTGGGATGCAGGAAAAACCAAACTTTCTTGACAAAGTGGTCGATGCTAGGTTCTCTCCTTGAGCCTCTGACATACACCATCCACTTATGAGTAGACTGGTCATTCTCTTCCCGCTTATCAGGTGGAATGTACCTGAGAATAATAAACAAAGAAGAAAAATCTCAGAGGTAGTGAAAACATTGGATTGAGGTAATGCATAGATGGTTTACAGAAGAGTTAAACACCACCCAAGATGAAGAGCAGGAAGGTAAAGTGAGACTGAAAATGAAGGGGTGTTTTTTTCTTTAAATTTTTACAAAATATTTGGAAAGAGGAGACAGACAAGGAGGTGCTACATGACTAATTTCAACACCGCTTTAATAATTTTCTGTCATAAGGTTTCTGTCTTAAATCAAACACCAGTTGGAAGCCTGGAGGAACTTAAAATCTCATCTGATCAAATTCTTTCTGCTTAAGAAACCTGTACTAAAATATTAAGTGTGCTAAATAAATATCTCAATAAAGTTTTCTCAACTTAATATGCGCTTCATTAATGATGAGTATCGCTGGCACCCTTTTCCGCTCGAGTCTGTCTGTCATGCTGGAACAAAAAAACCTCACCTTTGACGAATGGTAGGCGCCCAGTCGTCAAAATAAAAGCCTCATTACTTTACAAAATGCAGTCACGAAACTCTACTCTACAGCTAACATGAAAATGAAGGCCAAGTTCAACAGCAGGTGTGGTCTGACCCATAAGAGCTAAAACGTTACGTAATAATGTACAATTAAAAAGTGAGTATCTATTTATATGGGGTCTGGGGTCAACATGCTCATGAGTATCATGGCAGGTGGGATCCCAACGTATTATTAACTGAGTGGAGTTTTACCTGTACAGTCTTGAGGAACGGAAAACTGTCCACCCAAGGGGAAAATAAATTAGGTAAAATTTATTCTCAATCTTCTTCAAGACCACACTTGTAGGAAAACTGATTTGTGGCTCATCTCTTCAGTGCACAATCATGCATGAGAAAAATTCAGCTGACTAAATAAAATAAGAAAAACCAACCTGCCACAGTTCTTCTAATGTTTAGTCAATAATGAATAAAATCAGCTCTCTTTCTACTTAATTTCTGATCCTGCACATGAACCCTAAAACAGCTGTGGTTCAAGATGGCCGATTTGTGGTATATGAATGATAACTGAACTTTCAAAATAAGAGACATGCAGTAGTTTACAAGCAAGTCCATCGCAGTTTGTGTTTTCCTCCAAGACTGATTAAAAATAAAAAAATAGACGACACTGAATGCAGGTAGGCAGCCTTTTCTATAATACCTGCCCGAAGCTTAAGTGACTTTCTTATTAAAAATTTTTACATTTCATTTATTCTCAAAATTGTGTGTTTCTGAAATTCTAAGACAAAACACCAGGCTTCCCACGTGAAGAGTATCTATTTCAACAACACTTTCTTTTCACCTGCTCTCTACTTTTAAAATGTTAAATTCTAAATTTTAAGCTTGATGAAAACATTAACTTTAATGCTGCGAGTTTCAAACTTTTTGTCTTGTAGTTGTTATTTTAAACCTTTTACAGTTACTAAGAAAATTCTGAGTTCTAATCTGAAAAGTGTGCTACAATGTAATTAGTCACCAAAGAAATTACCGACATTTTTTAATTTGGTTACGTACTTGGATACATTTCCCACTACGATTGTCTTCTTCACATAAAGTCTAGATGCATCGTCCCCAGTAGTGTGGTAGGTCACTCTCTGCTCTGCGCTTGCAGATGATGGCACACCGAATGTGTCCTACGGCAACAAAGGCAATGCTTTTAGTAACCGATCATCAAACAGTCAAGAACTCCACAATTTCTGCCAGCTGAACTTACTTTGCCTGTGTTGCGTCCGGGTCTGCGCTCCTGCCTGCTGCTGTCCTCTCTCCAGGACCCTTCTCCATTCCTCTCAGCACCATCTCCTTGCTGTGAGAGAGACTCGGACTCTGATTGGACCAACGATGGAGTCTCGGAGCCCTGGTTGAGAGGGGAAGAAGAACGGGAAGGAGACTCCAGGAAGCGTCGGATGGCTGGATGGTTCAGCACAGCAGGGTCGCTCTTGGAGGTATGCTATGGGACATAGAAGAAAATTTAGGTCAAGGTTTCTATATTGTACCACCACACCACAGTAGCAGACAGCTGGCTATTACCGTCTGCAATAACACCACCATAAAGTTTTATGCCATGTGTTTATGATCCATAGTGCATGTAACAATGAGACCAGTCGGGATATGTTCAGGAGCCAATTTAGTACCTAAAAATGGAGCTACTTCAACAACTTTGAACAAAAAGACAATATTTTGCAAAATATGCAAGGAAACTGTTCCAGCTGAAGATGGAAGCCACAAATGTGTTTCACCACTTGAGGCAAATAAACACCATAAAGTACAACCAGGCTACACAGGAGGCGATACTAAGAGTTGGTGATGTGCAACCTAAATGTCAACAAAAGACTCCACCAAGCATCACTGATTCACACACGAGGTGCACTCCAGATGACAGGAAGGGCAAACGGGGGGGATGGGGAAAAGCTCTACCTAAGAAACAACATCCTAGGTGGAAAAGATTTTTCAGATTTACATAGTTAAGTGTAACAATTGTTCAGTTAAAGTGTTATTTTATATTTTTACTTCCCAGGGGAAACAATACCTAGGCTACTTTTGTGCCTACATTTGACTTACCGTGTACTACTACTATTGCACTACAATTTTGAGGCTGTATCATCAAACTCTGTGTGCAAATGAATGGGAATTTACCTCTGAGAGCTTTGTCAGTCCAGCACTGGCATAGTAATTAGCTACTATGCATGCCCTGAGCTTGTCCATCATCCTCCTGGCTTCATTAAGACGCTGCAAAGCAAAGAACAGTTAGCCGGCATGCTGTGTATTACACTTAAACGTGAAGAAGACCTGTAAGTTATTGTCCATGTTAAGTTTTTATGCAGTAGCAAGTAAAGTAGAGTAAAATAGATTTAAAAGAAAGTATCACCGGATACCTGACTTATCACATCTATCTCATGCTCTTTGTTCTTCATCTCCAAAGAAAATTGCTCCTTGATGATGGTTTCAATCTTCTGAACTGTTGCTTCTCGAGCTGGATAAAATAGGGAATAGGGAATGAACTTATCTCCAAGACCAGGGCAAAGCTGATAGGTAATTTTGACCACAACAAGCAAAGCAGGTGTACTGGCTCAGGGTTCAGAGCATGAACTTACCACTATGTTCAGCCGCCTTGTTTCTCTTACTGTTTTGGACCAGAGAAACGTCCTCATAGTCGGGATCATTGCCCTCTATCTTCCTTTTAATTCCCGACATGGCTTCCTGTAAAGAAGGGTATAATTAGAAAACGTGTAGCTAATCACTTATATGCTCTGATGTACATGATTTGCTCTGCACTTAGCACAGGATTAGCTGCATAGCAGGGAAGCTATAGATAATTGACAGCAATGCCCACAGCTAACCTCAGTACTGATTAGCCAAACAGGTATGCCAACATGGGTTAGCAGGATGTCCACTGCCTACCACGCTATTTCAAGCGTCGACCGATTGTCTAAGATTCATTTAGCACGAATGCACATCGCATTTTAGTGTGTCTCACCACCGTTATCATAAATAAACATATACATATCGTCCATACAGCCAGCAGCACTCTGACGTTAGCAACCGCTAACCTTGCTAATTTAGCTAACGTTAGCACACAGTTGTACATACATACCGGTTCAGGCTGTACAAAATGCAAATTTTCTGGAGTACTCTGTGATGTGGAGCAACGTTTCTTTGAAAGGCGTGTGTTTTTTTTTAATTCAACGTGAGCATATCCGTTGCGTTTTTAGTATATTCAGACCACACTCGTGTTTAGGGAATTGCTAAATCTCGAGATCTACAAGTAAGCTAACTAAATAGTGGATAGTTAGCCTTGCAGTTTAGCCAAACAGCCACAAGGGACCGCTGTTCTACCAAATGGATTGAAAACGAGGCGTGGAATGATAGGTATTGTCACCTTTCAGAAGACTGCTTCCCTGGAAAGGATGTTTTATTGTCATGATCAAAAGCGTAACCCGTCTTACAAGCCCTTAGTAAACTAACTACTCTGACAAGATGTTGGATGTTGGTGGAGATGGCATGCATGCCACCCTGTCAAACCTCATTACAACTAGCCATCATGGTCTATTCTAAAGAACTTTACAGGGATTTAACTCCAGTGTTATCATTGCATTGTTTTTTTGTTTTTGTTTTTGCTTTTTAGTGTCTGATTCAGTGGAACTCTTTGGAGGTATTGCATTACAGGGTTGAGTAACCCTTTGTATGAGCAAGCTATATATCATAGGTTACTATTAGTCTAACATGTTTAAGCTTGTAACTGCTGTCAGGCTGCATGCCACAAATTGGAAGGCAAATAACACCAGACAAGAAGGGGATCAGTTCATCTTATTTAGCTTTAGTGGAGCTTCACACTTCATCAGACATCAGTTCCACAGTAAACATGGGATCATAAAGGTAATTAAACAGATAACCTTGTCAGGGTTATACAACATTACTTTGCTGCGCTCTTGCAATGAATTGTCCTATCACGTACACATTTCCTTTTAATGAAGCAGAGAAGAAGATCAAACAACATCCTGTTAAATTTTCCGATACCAAGTAAATACAGCGCTAGTATTGTCGATACCAACATGATACTTGATACTGATACTTTAACCTATGAAAGTACGTTATGTGGCAGCAGAGTATCATGATTTACAGATTAACCCCCATCAGATCATCAATTTACATATTCTAAGTACATTAATTAACCCTACAAAACACACCTTTCAGCTTTTAATGAATCTTGAAATTGGGTTTTTTGGAGAACTGGAATTTTTTTTATTAGTCCTTTATTGATCCAGGTAAAAATCTCATTGAGATTAAAAATCTCATTTCCAAGAGAGACCTTGAGATGTGCACATGTGAATGTGTAAATGTGCCTCTAGTTGCAGTATTTTCCAGTCAACTTTCAATCAATATGGGTGTCACTTTAGCTCAGTGGGTGAGCAGGTGGGCTGAGAGTGGTTCCAGCTTCATTGTTGTATCCCTTCATCCCTTCGTATAGTCTCACTTTCAGGTAGGTCTGTGTTGCTCACGTTGGTACATGGAGTTAAACCTAGCATTTTACTCAAACCAGATCAGGCCTGCAGCTATACCACAGAGTTGGCATCCTCAGTAATTTATGTTAGCTGGCACTCAGCTGGATAACTGAGGTGACAGCATGCTGCCAGAGCCAAAAATCTTATAATCACAGCTGATTAATGGACTGTATAGTATTATCCCGTCTGAGAATGCATGTCCCTGATGAGCTCTTTGCATATATCAGAACACAGATGTATGGGTAAGGCATGTCTTCAATTTTTCCCATAATGTTTGGGGTAAATGTAGCGAGACGATAAGAATCTGTGAGAGGATTCTTTGTGGTTTTCATTAAACCAAAGCATAATATGGAGAATATAAATCACATGAGACTTAAATAAAAAGGGCCTGATAATGAAGCATGGGTTGCTCAATCCTATTTTAAAAAGTGCGGCTGCTTTTAAACACTGTCCCCTTGTTCAGCACAATGACTCATTAAAATTTCACCAGCGTGATTGACTCATCCCTTGGTGAATACAGTGTCCACAGCTCTGTGGAGCAGATTGTTACAACTTGCAACAAAACCCACATGGCGCATCTCTTCTTTTGTGACATCTTCATGGATATTTGTGGGACAATAGTTGTGGTTTCGATGAAATACATAAATCACTTTGTTTCCATTCTTTTTATGGCCAGTCTGTTGTGAAAACGGATGTGCTCACGATCGCTTGATTGAGAAAAAACACAACTTCTCGGGGCACATTGACTGCATGCGTCACACTGACCACAAGAATCGCTTTTCATTTCAGCCTTCTGATTTCAGTGAAAACTTTACATTTTGTTTGAGAAGGGAACATAAATATCAGGACATCTTCTCTCGGAGGAGTTTTACATCCATTGCTGACGATCCACAATGAACATGTGTGACAATTTACTTATCGGCCACTTTGTCAGGTACACCTGTTCAGCTGCTCATTACGTAACACAAATATCTAAGCTTGAAGATGATGGGAAGGTAACAGTAAGTCAAATCAACACCTGTGCAGAAGAGCATCTCTGAATGAACACGCCCAACCTGGAAGTAGATGGGCTACAGCAGCAGAAGACCGCACCAGGTGCCACTCCTGTCAGCTAAGAGCAGGACACTGAGGCTATCACAGCGGGAATTTGCATTAATGAGCATCTGAACAGGTGCATCATTGTTTTCTTGTAGACTTTCACTTGTTAACAATGAGTGAGAGCAAAGCGTTGATACATTAAGAAAAACTTTATTGATGTTTCTCATAAACAACTCAACCATTACATTTCAACATACTGCAGTTTACAAAATTGGAAGATTTTTTTTAAAACGAAGAGCACAAGAAAAGTGTTGTTAAAGTATCACACATCATGCACACAATAATAGCAGTGTATATCACAATTATCTGATGTAATTGCTCACTCGTTAATCTTTCGTTAAGGCACCTAGGGCAGCACTTAAGAGGTTACATCTCTTGATATCAAGGCAAGGCACAGGTGGTGCTTTTCCAACAAGACTGACTTCAGGATCTCAAATGTGGTTCTTATCTGTGTTAACATTTAACTCTGGTGAGCAAGTTGTAACCCTCAGTTTTTTGGGGTGTAATCTGCTGCACGTCCTTTTTATGTTCTCAGCAACACGCGATCCCACAACTCACCACAACAAGCAAAAGATTAAAAAACAAAACAAAACAGTACACACACAAAAAACAAAATGA
Source organism: Perissodus microlepis (assembly GCF_051167445.1). Taxonomy (NCBI): domain Eukaryota; kingdom Metazoa; phylum Chordata; class Actinopteri; order Cichliformes; family Cichlidae; genus Perissodus; species Perissodus microlepis. The sequence goes on from NC_140478.1 coordinate 14,693,080, forward strand.
TGGATATTCTTATCAAAAGTCAATAATACATGAAAAACATTAATGAAAATCAATAAATCAGCACAACATGACAGTTTGTGCCCTACTTAAGAGTAAATACTCAGTGAAATCACAGACGCACACACACTCAGATTCTCACTTTATCACTCCCATGCTTCAGCCTTTCCGCTTTCCTGCCCCTCAACTCAACCCGTCGCTCCTCCTGACTTCTGCAAGCAGGTGAATCAGGAGGTGCTTCATTTTTCCACCTGTATTGCTCCTTAACCTGACCTCCATTTGGAGGAATGTGAAGAATGTTTATGTAAAAAAACAACAACTTCCCCCTACATATTTTTGTTATCATACCTGACAGGTGAAGCATGACCAGAGCTATTCTTAAAGGATATTAGGTAATGGTGCTGAGTGCCAAATTCACAAATCCCTAAAATTTGACAACTGAAATTGTCATGACGACGCTGCCTCCTTTGCGGCAATATTTGCTGTTTTTTTCAGCGCATCAAAGCGTAGGAGGCAGTGGCCAACAGGAGGAGCTGACAGGCCCTTTTCAATCTCTTTTCTATACGTCACATGAAAGCAAAGAACATTTACTGATACAGTAAAAAAGGAAATCATTGTCATAAAGTTCTACATTTAACAGGATTCTGTCAAAGTGCACAATCGGGGCTCTCAAGAGAACATATTATGCAAACAAGAATACAAAGATACATTTAAATATAGGTTAAACAAAGAAAACAAAGTTAACTGTATATTCACAGCAATCTATCAACACCAATTGTATTAAAAGGTGACTTTTACTGACCAAGAGCCACACCATCCAAAATCCTCATCATTCAGGACTCTTAAACCCGCCAACGGTGTGAGGGCCAGCACTGCCGCACCCGCCACCTTAGCTGACCATTCAACACACATACGCGCATACACACCTGGAGGTATCTATGGTTACCCCGAGTTACATCTTTACATGTAAGTGTACAGGTGAGATGTGGCAGCATTGCACGACAACTCTGTGATAAACCTGCGTGGCTCCCAAAGCATCCAGACCAAGCAGTAAAAGTCACACAATAACCTTACACACACACAGACATGTGCACGCACATACACACACACACACGCACACACACATACACACCAGACGTGCACAACATTTATTCAGAGCAGTCTATGAGTTTGATCCACAAAAGGCTTCTCACATCTACAAAACCACCCCACAAGCCCAGTACACCGATGGACTAACGTCGACATAACTACTTATCATACAAACCATCACATCCAATTATAAAAACATAGGCACGGACAAACATAACTTACCAAAAAAAGGCAATAATGAGTGAAATAATAATAATTAAAAAGGAGCAAAAAATACAGCTTAGAAGGCAATAGCATGGCTGACTGTAAAAAGTGAGGTGATGACACAGCTGGAGCGCAGGAAGAGAAACACACATATGGGAAGTGGAACTTAATGGTGAGTGGTGATGTGATGGGAAAAAAAGGAAACACAAGGGAAGAGCCAACAGTGGCTAGAGTCCAATGTTTTCACAGCTTCTGCTCTTTACCTCTTCTCTTAACTCGGCTCTGGGTTGAGGGGTGAAAGAGCTTCGTATTTATGACAGATGATACTGTGGGAGAGCAGCTGGCTGACTGCTTACCACATTTCTATCAGGTCATTTTCAGTATTGGAGAAGAGGTAAAATAAAAACAGAGCACAGTTCGTTATTATGTTCTTTGCCAGAGCTTGGCATAACTTTACTGTATGAGACAAACTGCATGAGTGCAGGGGGGGGCGAGGTGAGTAATCTGACCTGATCACTCAGATCAGTATTTTTGGATATATGTTTGTTTCTCCAGAGACAACTGTTGGCTCTCGGCGGATATTTTCAGTGTTGTTTTTTTTGCTCATCAGAACTCTCATTAATCATCAGCGACCTAAATCTTGAGGTTATACTTTGCACAGCAATGAAAGCAGAGTGCAGGGAAGTTACATTTTTTATATTGATGGTCTGTAGGTATGATAAATGAGTGCTAGCAAAAACTCAATAATGTAATTGGGAGCACCACCCTTTGTTTTCACTTAATGACTTTTTTGAGCACACCTCAAAATCAAATATTTTAACACGTGTCAATCTATTCATAGAACGCTATGTGAAAAGGTGAGTAAGTGAGCTTGTAGTTTAATCTCATCTCAAGGTCAAGAATGAATCTCGAAGCTCATATTTCAATTGAAACTCTTCGGTAAATGAAAAAGCAACCATGCTTTTGTTTCGCTTTGTTTTCAGAGATCTACAGTATAATTTAAGACTGATTTTCATCAAAGCACATCTCTCATGCTGATCTGGTTCCACTTCATCTCTGGTTGCAGAGAAGCCATTAGTGTTATCAGCTTCTAAGGATTTCCACAGAAAGGCTATTAAGACAACAAAACATTCACAGCACCGCAACGAGTCTTGCTACATGATGCTGTGAGGAAATAAATTAGCTCACTGATACTGTGGTTAGAACTATTAAATGTGCCTCTTATTAAAAAAACAAAAAAACGGGGTGTGGTTAGTTTTTGTCTTTGTACGTGTATGAGTACTTGGAGAGTTCTTTAATGTTTGCTCTCATGTTGAGAGAGTGTCTGTGTGTGCGATCCTGTTCATGGTCACGACTTGAAGTATTTGTCATTGTAACGATGGATGGTTACGCAGCCGTGGTAGGAGATGGCTCGAGGCATAGAGGATGCTCCCGTCATGATGCCTGTTGCTGGGTCGTAACACAGGACGGTGTCTGTGGCTTCGCCGTTTTCCCCCCTGCCGCCGAGGATGTAGATCTTTCCGTTACACACTGACATGCCACAGCTCTCCTACAGTTAAAGAAAGACAGAAATTAAAGGGTACATCATCAAAGTATTGAACTCTTCATATTCTTATGGCTAAAGTCAGTTTGTGGATTCGGGCACTCAGCGTCTGTGTTTGATAGTAACCTGTTTGTTGAAGGTCTGAGCCACATGCATCCAGTAGTCCTCTGCAGGGTCGTAGCAGTAAATGGACTTCGTGAGACCGCCGCACACATAGATCAGATTGTTGAGAGATACTGCTGAGATACACCGCTTGGCAATGGGGATGCTGGCACGTAGCAACCAGGAGTCTGTCTCTGGATCATAGCACTGAACCTGTGACATACGTTTGAACATAGTGGTGTTTTACAATGATGAAAGAAAGGTTCAACTTTATCTTTCTTTATCTTAGAAAAAATCTATACCATGCAGTGGAAAAACAGCTGTAAAAGCAGTAACAACTAAAATATGTAAAGCCCATTCGGTGGTTACTGACTCTTCTGTGGGCTGACATTAAGTGTGTCTCTGTGTGGTTTTGCATACAATCCAAACATTCTCTCACCCACTTATCTTTAAAATAGCCTCCCCCCAAAAGTTTGGTCTCTAAGGACTTCCATTGTGCACAGAGTCTCGCTGAGACAGATTAGGACCTTTGGGACCAATCTAAATGACCCTGTTAGCAGACCCAAGAGATGAGCAGATCAAAAATCTGGAGTCAGCATGGGCTCTAGTCTTATCAGGCTGCCCCTCTGCCCATGAATGTGTTTTTTCTACTCTGCATAGACATAAACAAATATGCCAGCTATTTCACGGACGTAAAAAAAAAACTGCTTCGTTGGAACTTTGGATTCCTAAGAAAGCCAGTGTCTTCCTGTTTACTACCAACAATGTGGCCTGTCATTCAAAACATACTGAAACTATTCCAAGGTACTTGTTAAGTCCAAATTCTGAGGCTATCTGTTTTACATGGTAGCGTGACAGATGACAAATGACCTAATCCTTAAGTAAGTTATCGCTATTGTTACCTAGCATTCATTTCACAGAAAGTTTATCATGGTAAAATGGTCCGCCATCACGTGCCACTGTATTTTTCTCCTTACTAGGGGTGGGCGATATAAACGATATACGATAGAAACGATATAAATTTGGCCAGCGATAGAGATTTTGACTATATCGCTCTATCGCATGTTGATGATGTCATCAAGCTGCACCTGTTTTGGTCGAAAGCATCACAGCGGCTACAACCATTATCATCTGCAAATTATGGCGGGCGACAGTCATAGCAAAGAGATGAAGCACTTTTGAAATATGGGGAAAGCCAAAAACTGCGCTTCCTCCACTTCCGTAACGCTGATTTATTAATGTTGAATTCTCTCGCAGCTGTTCTATTCCCATGTTGTTGCAGTATATTAATAACTAACCTCGTATTGTGGATGAATAATCTCAGTTGTTCTCCTGACTGAAGTTTGGTCCGTGTATAGCATCCTGTTATGCGACTGCATTTGTCTCTAACCACCAGAATCCCTCATGTTAACTTTTATCGAGTGGAAAAAAAGTTGGCGTTCATCCTCCAGCTTCACTGTGCTAATGTTATGCTAACATAGCTGTGTCGCTAGCAATCACGTAGCACAACATTATATACCAGGTAGTCCAACTTCAGTAACCCTGCAAACGCCACTGTTGTTTAGTTTTCTGTCTTCATTTATGTTGGAAGTGGTAGCAGAGCTGTACGTTTTAATTAGTTTCAAAAATCTCTCAGTCAGAACATGGTATGAAATGTTTAGGTGAAAACTAGCGAGCTAACTTCCTGCTAACTTCTAACTCCGTTACATTTAATAAATTTTGTTTTCATGGATGCATGGATGTTAAACTTAATTGTTGCACCCGATAAAGCAGCAACGCTGATGATTTAATTAAAGATGAAAGAATTTAGACCGTGTTTGTTTGACTTTGGGACCTGAAATGGACGGAGTTTGGACCCAGATTACTCCGCGAAGCTCCTCACTACGGCAGCCGTAATGCTCTGACAATCCATCAAGCAGTGCGGCTTACCAAAGTTGTACTAAAACATTTTTTAAAAGATTTCTGCACGTCCAAATCGGTTCGAGGTCAGTAAGCACAACCAGAATTCATACATAAGGCACACTCTCGATTTTTGAGAAAATTAAAGGATTTTAAGTGTGCCTTATAGTGTTGAAAATACATTATACAGAAGAAAAGAATATATCGTGATATATATCGTTACCGCACATGCTTCAAATTATATTGCGATATGAATTTTAGGCCATATCGCCCAGCCCTACTCCTTACTGTAACATTTCTGAATATGTCAGCATGTTAAGCTGTTGTAGCTTTACTCCTATGAGTAAATGCTATGAAATAAAACCTGAAATACAGTACAATTAATGCATTCCATGGAGATAAAAGCCTGGATACAATTAACAAAGTGAAACAAGGTAAATCAGGACCAACCTGAATAAACAGGATGTACTTGTTACTACCTATGAAAAACCATCAGTGAGTGTTTGTACTAGAGATGGCACAATACCACTTTTTTTATGTCCGATACCGATACCGATATCATAAATTTGGATATCTGCCGATACCGATATGAATCCGATATAGTGTGTTTTTTAATCAATAAAACTGTTTTTTTAATATCTTGCTGCTTTTTGTATAAGTTCATACTCAAGTTAAAAAACAACAACAACGACACTAAAGCTATTCTGTTATACCTGTATGTAAAAAAACAAAACAAAACACTGCACCCAAAATATTTCATAGATCAGCAACACTGATCAATCTAATAAAGTTAAACCTACTCCATCCTCCCTATTCTGGTATTTTAAAGAGTACTTAGCAGAAATATTAAGCAACCTAACTAATAGGGTTGCAAACTCCCAGCAAAAGAAAATAGGGAACCAGCCTCTTCATCATGATGCTTAATCAATGTAATTAACTTTAATTTGATGCAGGGTGAAAAAAATTCACAGAAATAAATTCTTTTTCAAGAATAATTAAATAGATTCAACATCTTTCTTCAACAGAATTGCAGAATTCACAGATGGTACTTTCCCAAAGGAAAAAGTACTACAGCTTACTAGGGTATATTAGACTTAACAGTTACTATATACAGTAATGGACTTCTATACATTTTACATCAGATTAAAACTTTGGGTGTAAGATTCAGATAATTATTAAATAATTAAAAGCTAGATATTTTAAATGAGAATAAGAAAGAAAAGTATGTCTTTGTGCCCCCTTTTCCCTGTTAATGCCCTATCGGCCCCCCTGGCTAAACTTTGCTAGATCCGCCCCTGCACAGTTACCAGCCATCAGCTGCGCAGAAAAAGATCCTGGTCTAGAAAGTAATATTAAATAAATTCTAACAACAGCTTATCAAGCTTAATAGTGCTGCTGTTGTTCAGCCGCTGGTTTCCTCTTTCTGGTGCAAAGTGGGCCAAAAACAAAGAAGAGAGACGGACTCGCGACAGAAAAGCCGATCAGCTGATCATTAAGCAGTTTCACTATTGAAGTAGCAGCAGGAGAGAGAGAGAAGAGGCAGTTGCTCTATATATCGGTTGTTAAGCTTAACGCGGGAATGCTTTACAAACATTCAGAGATGAACTTACACACTTGCTTTACTTCTCTCTGACATAACTTCCTCGGAGATGAAATGTTTGCTAGCAGGCTACAAATACACACAGCCGCTCTATCACGTGACCACACTGCTCCGACGTGCTACGGTTATGAGCCGAGTTACGCCGTGTCGCAAGTTTTGTGAGGTGCTTTTTTGATATTTAATGGCTCGGATTACATTTTTTATTTCTCTCCGATATCCGATCCAGTAATTTAGGTCAGTATCGGACCGATACCGATACGTAATATCGGATCGGTCCATCTCTAGTTTGTACTCCAGCTTTATGAAAGCTAAAATACTTGGTAAGAAATGATTGTTATTTAAGCCTTCCCTTTAACTCAATTCAGGAAAAAGGGGAAATCTGATCTTTATACAAATCATGCAGCGACCGAGAACTATGAGGCCTTTACATATTATGTTTTATGTTGTGTGACGTAAAGGAGCTTGAAAAAAAGCAAAACAAAGCAGAATTTTAAACTTCCGTTGCACACCTGGAATTATGAAAACAAGTTATCTGACACTGAGAGCAGCTTAGTCTGTTTGTTTTGTTGGTTTTTGCCCTTTATCCCCCTCTTCCCCGCTCTTTTTCTTTCCCTCTTTCTTTCTTCCTTTTCTTTTCCCCAGTCAAGTCTGTCCCGTGTTCAGCAAATGAAAATAAAATAAACAATAAAAGCAAAGGTGAATCAAATAGACCAATACGGCAAGGCTGGGATGGTCCATTTGGTAAAGTAAATCCGTTGGGCATCTTTCTTTGCCTTTAGACAACAATTCTGATGGCAAAAGAACCAAACAGGACAGGCAAAAAAAGAAAAAGAAAAAAAAGAGCACTATGTGCTTGAGTGTGTGGGTGCTGAAAAACCGTTTATCACCTTGTCTGAACAGGTTTCATCGTCAGGCCCTCCTCCGATAACAAAGAGCTTTCCAGCACAGCTGGCCACAGCTGGAGAGCTGACCGCTTCTTTCATGGGAGCCACTTCTGTCCAGCGGTTAGAGAAGGAGTCATAACACTCCACACTGCTCAGGCGGCTCTGTCCATCATAACCACCCACAACATAAACCTGCGGACAGACACACAAATATATGAGGGTCAGATGAGGGGCCAAAATTAAAAGTAATAGAAATTTCAAGCATAGAGAAACAAAATTATTCACAGCAAAAAGATGTTTGCATTCAAGTTCACTACTTTATGAACATGAACAATAGCCTCTATGTCAGCTTTAGAAAACCAGTTCATCAGGAGCAGAGTGTTCCTGACGTACTTCTTCTGAATAGGCACAATTATCAGTTCCTTACTGCAAAGCCCAGGTCATCTGTTAACCTTTAAACATAAATCTTCATAACTACGAACGTCTGAACTTGACAGCATACTTGTTACAGCCTGAATTTCCACACTGTCATTCTGCCTGTTGAAGCAAATCTGGCAATCACTATGCATAAACTATATTCCAAACTACAGCAACAGAATTGGGGATACTGTGTTGACATGAGACAGACCCTACAAATGCTACAGCAGGATAAATATTGAGATGATAAGTCACAAATAAGGCCGTCATAGAAAAAAAACAAGAACAGGGTTTTGTGAAACTTTGTGAAAGACACAGATGTATTTTTCAGTTATGCTAATAACATCCTCTGTAAAGGGCTCACGTGTCAAGAAAACAGTGAGGAGCATTACTGGTTACAAGTGCGGTGTTATGCAAGAGAAAACCTTCAGGCTGTTCCTGCCTCTCTGCAAAATAGGAAACATAAATAAGTACAGATAAGAAAAAGAGGAAAACAGAAGAGACAGGAACAAAGAAAGATGGAGGAAAAGAAGAGGAACAAAAAGACAGAAGCTGATGGGACACATGGTTATTAGCATTAAAACGCCTGGCTAATGCTGAATAGCACTATTGTTTTTCCAACTGAAAAACTGACAATCCCTATTCTTGTTTATAACTCGTGCGGTTACAGAGTAGTATTGTCTCTGCATTCGTGTATTTTCAGTGACAGAAACACATAACTGAGCTGCCACATTGTAACTCACTGAATAAGACCGTGGGCATGCACGCCAACTGCAATTTGTTTATTTTTAATAATTAATGTTGATACAGCTGATAAACTGTAAATGTGGGTTGTTTTTTCCTAAAAGTGAGAGACGCGAGAGAAGCAAAGAGCGATAAAGAAGAAAACAGGCTACTGAGAGATAAAGATAATCAAGTGCAAGGAGTTGTTTAGAAAGGATTTTGTTAAACTACTGGTTTTGGTGAGCTGTTTTTTTTCCTCCTTTCTATTTGTATTAACAACAATTTCAATCCAGTCACATGTAAAGCTAGATACACACCTTAAAGTCGCCCACAGTAATAGCAACAACAAATGTAAAGCATCTTGTTCTTCCTTATGTAATTCTGGTGGGCTGGCGCTTTAAAGAGCCATTGAAGATATCCAGACACAAGATTGTTTAAAGAAGGTAGTGGAAAGGAGTGGGGGTGGGGCACTGGATCACTGTATTTGCACCCTTGCCACTCTGCACTCTTTTAATAAGACATCAGCTTTTGATACACCATGAAAGTCTGTCAATACTAGGACATAATGGCAGCGCAGACAGCCAATGAATACTGACCTAAAGTATGCAGCTATCATAAAAATATGCTGAGCTAAACAAAATCCTTAAATCTGCAGACACAATTGTAATTCACTGAACATGCATGCTAGTTTTATGACCATATTTAAGTGCTGAGCCACTGGTTAAATGATTAACAGCTTCTTTAACATGTGCTAAGGTAAGATGTAGTTAAAGCAAGAGAAACACAGAACAACTGCAGCAGGGGGACAAAAACACGAGCGTATTAATAGAAAGAGCGAAAGAGTGTGAGTGTGTCTGAGAGAGAGACTGACAGAGAGAGAGTGAAACATATAATAGATGTGAACAGCCGTCACCATGTGCCACCATAACAGGGACAGGAAAACAAGTGGTGACCTATTTTAGATTATATCTATGGAAACTAGACCAGTCCAACAGGACGTATCAGACTGCAGGACACTGAGAAGTGTACACGTGTGTGTGTCTGTGTGATCTTATACCTCCATCCCCGTGATAGTCAGCTATCCTCTAGAGGTTTACACTTCAGTAAACCTTACATTCATTTATCAACTTTAAGTGTAGTAAGATTATAACTGGTCCTGCATTATAGACGCTTGTACTTTGTTATTCTAAACTTGCAACTGGCACATCAGTGCTTTTTCACCAAAAGGGGAAATTACAAGCTGAATGAGGAAATGAGAGGGTATAAACTCAGGGGGAGGGGAACTGAATTCTGAGGAAACCAACAAACAGAAAGATACATTGTCAAGGGGAAAAATGTCTCAGAGATAAAAAGCCAGATAAGAATCTGGAATGAGACCAAAACAAAAAAGGCACAAACTGGAAAAACCTTCCAGATCTACATGCCAAAGGATTCTGAGGTAAAATGATAATATAAATATGCACTATACATATACATTCAGGTAATTTGAAAAATGATAAATAAAGGTCTTATCTCTGACAGACGTTTATTTACCTTCAGTTAGGAGGACGGCTACAAAAGCGATCAAGAAGGATAAAAACTTTTAAAGCTTTAAGAAGCATTTTTCTATAATTACTTGACAGACCATCGACAAGCAGAGGATAAAAGAGAATACATCACAGAGTAATCCGTGTGTCTATGGTTTTAGATACGCTTACATTTTTTTGTCCAGTTTTGAGTTGCAAAACTTGTACTTTGGTATAAAAGTTGACCTTTTTTCATTCAACAGGTTTTGCATGGGAGTGCCCAGCCAGCTACAGACTCTTACCATTAACCGTGGTTTCCTTTAATGTACCAATATCACCACACATGTGTGCATGGTTCACTTTGTAGTTAATTACTGACTCTTGAAGCCACACCATGACCACCAACTAATTACCACACTGTTGTGGAACAGCAGCACGTACACCAAATGCACATATGTGGTTTGCTGTGGCAAGGCAACAAAATATTTTGAGTGTTGTGTAAAAATCCAGTGTAGATCAAAGAAACGTCCCAAAAAAAGAAAAGGATGTTTGCACTACAGACCTACGAACGATAAGAAGTCCCTGAGTCACATCCCCTGTGAAAGAGTAAATACAGCACTATTTCAAAGCTTTCCAAGAATACTTGTAGTCGTGTCCATTAACTTGATGTTTGTAATAGTGAGTGAGCATTTGTCACTAAAGTGCATATGAGTGATGTATTGGCCTGAACATGAACTTATGTGCATGCATGAACCAAAACAACTGTCCTTCTTTAGACGACATCAACAACAAATGTCTACAGTTCAGAAATTTCGTCCAACTAGAGGTTCAATTCTTTCTCGATTCTCTTAGTGATCAATTCTCTGTGTGGAAAACAGTCCGCCTACACAGGTCTGAATCTGAACACAATGCACAGAGCTAAGGCATGCGTGCGACTCCTGGGTCCACTGCGGTAATTCCTATTTTGGAATGTGCAGCTGTCAGGAGAACATGCCAACGCTGATAAAAGACACTGAATAAATTTGGAGACATACAAGTTTAATGGACTGGTAACGGCTCTAAAGCAGAAGCACTTATCAAGTTCCGTCTGTAATGAAGACAGACTTGACCTGTCTCGTTTAAGAACATTTAAAAACACAGCATATTACATGCATGTGGACAAAAAGCAGAATAAACTTCATTCTAAATTATAATCATAAGTCACCTTTAGGGCAGAATAAATCCACAGTCTACAGGAAAATTAACAACCCTGTACAGTATATTTGTGTGATGAAGATTATAGTATGGACCCAATGCGTGTTTACAAACTCATTTGGAGCTCTTGAATCTATGTATAGCTGTACTAAAAAGAAAATATCTGTAAAAGATCATTCAAAATATTTTTTGACAGTTGAGTTACTTTCAGCGTGGAAGGTATTAACAGGATTGTATACGAAGATTTGTGAGATGACACCAACTGTTTACCAAACCTTCAGTTAACACAGATATGTGACAGCAGAAAGCAGCCTATAGCCAAATAGAAAAAGATGACTTAGTGTGTGTGACTTCATCAGGTTTAAAGCTAGATATCTAATGCCAAACACCCTTATGACTTCTTAACTATTTCCTTCAAGCCTCAATGCAAAACCCTAGCCGCAAAACTAAAATGAGACATATGACTGAACCACGTCATTTTAAAGTAGTCAAAAAGCTCCATGGAACAGATTCCAGAAATTCCTAAATATGCAGGTGTTTGCTCTTTTGTACTTTATCTCAAATATATTAAAAATCCTTTGGAACAAGGAAATAAGAAACGGTAAATACACTGAGCGAGTGACACATTTACACAAACTTTACTGAACTTTAACTTTCAAAGTACACATGCTGGATTTACACTGATGTAATGGAGTGTTATGCTGTAGCACAGCGGTCCCCAACCTTTTTTGCGCCACGGACCGGTTTATGCCCGACAATATTTTCACGGACCGGCCTTTAATGTGTCGCGGATAAATACAACAAAATAAAACTAGTACCGGTAACGAAAAAAAGAAGATTTATTCATAACACACGTGAAAAGACCCAGGAAAACCGAGTAAACGATAAAAAAATAACGCTGAAAACTGATAAAAACCCTGAAAACTATACATTTCACACCTGAGCCTCAACTCTCGCGGCCCGGTACCAAACGACTCACGGACCGGTACCGGTCCGAGGCCCGGGGGTTGGGGACCGGTGCTGTAGCACATTGTGCAGCACTGATTGCTTGACTGTAAGCTACACTTTTCTCTATAAATATTCCTATGTGGCCAGGCTGTGCTAGCTATGAAAAACCTCTCTGAGACAAAGAAATCTTACATTTCAAGACATTTTGATTATGAATGTCTATAACATTTTCAAAATAACATGTGTAAAGTATATGAAATGACTGAATCAGCTACAGACTTCCAGTAGCTGAAGCTACTGTTTAGTCAGCTCTAAACAGTAGCTTGTGGTTCTTTTAAAAACGAAAACAAACTTTTGTCTGTTGAATAGGCTCCTGCGTATCAGGGTTTGTGAGACGAGTTGGCAACAGCTGTTTACAAACCCTCAGGCAACACATGGATGTGTGACAGCAGAAATCAGGCTATAATCAAATGGAACTGCAATAACAATTATTGTAATTTTTTCTTAGAATTATTGACAGAATCAGGTTTAAGGCCAGATGCTTAATGTCAATCGTCCCTAAGTATACAATGCCTTTAGGAATTTCTAAAACTATCACCTGACCCGGAATAGTGTGGAATGAGACCTACGTTGAATATGCAAATTCGACAGCAATTGAAAACTTCCACGGAAAAGATTCCACAGATTCGTGTAAACATGTAAATGTCAGCCCCTATCTAAGACTTGATCTTAGAAACTATGTGAGGAAGTAAGGAAGATAATGATGATGCTACGCATTCTCTTTATTCTTCTCTGATGAACCCATTACTCAAGTTTCTGTAAAGACACATCGCATTTTTCCTGTGAAGCATAGTTGCTGGTTAGTTCCTATGTAGCCAAGATTCAATAGCTATGAAATGTTGGAGACAGACAGATACGACATCCTGGAAAAAAACAACAACAACAGCTGTTCTGTCACCTGTTATAAAAAAGGTTACGAAAATGTCTTTAAGAGAGCGTTCACAATTTCTACAAGACATTTAAAAAACAAAAGGAAATTGATATGAAAAACTGCAAGTAGCAGACACGTCACACTCTATCATGAACTAACTTGTGGTGTTGCTGTGGTGCTGTCACTGGGTAAAACCTGATGCTGAAACTTAAATTGAGTCAGACATCAAGAGGCATTATGTCCCTCCTTACCTTGCCCAGTAGCACACCCATCTTGTGCCTCCAGCGACCTTTGTTAAGAGAAGCCACTCTGATCCACAGGTTGAGCTGGGAGTTATACATCCACACATCTCTGCTGTTTATACGACCACCTAAAAAAACAACAAAATGAATACAGCTCTCATGAATACAGTTCAGACAGCTCTGAGTTCAGCTTTGAGTGCTCTACATTTTATAACTCTATTTACTATTAGTCTAACAATGTGGTTGATCCTATATAAAAACTTTAAAATGCTTGATGAGCAGCACACTTTTGGGTGTTAAGTAATAACTTATCGCCTAACTAGGTCTGAGTTGTAAGTCTTGTCTGACTCTGAAACACACGCACACATACCCATGCAATTATGTTCCAGAGATTTTTTGTTTGTATTTACCTTCAAAGCAAACAAGCATGAAAGGATCTTTGTCTGCTAACAATTTGCTACTACTGCAGCATATCCCCTATCTGTCATCTGTGACATTGTGGAGAATAACGCGTCATTTGACCATGTAATGACATGACCCAGCCACATTTCAAGCAAGCCCAAACTTGTGCCCCTTCTTGTCTCCCCGCTGCCAAACATAGACAGCAGGAAAAAAGAAAGAATGTCCCCTAAATATTTAATAAACTACCAATATATATATATATATATATATATGTGTGTCAACAGTAAAGTTGGAAGAGAAAAAGGTAATGTTATCAATTCTGGAAAAAAAAAGCAGGTCTAGGAAACAGGTTGTTGGCTTTTATCCAACAACCTGTTATGTATCGCGTGTCAGCAGTGCTCAGAAGGTTGTTTACTTTGTACAGCACACAGATCAGTGGTTGTGTGGAGCAACGATAAAGTGGAACAAAGGTGGAAAGGGGTCTTCTGCAGGTCTGTCTGTAATTAATGTTCAACCATTTAAGAAGAACCCAAAGAAGCTAGTTGCAGCATGTATCAGCTCAATCAGTCTGCAGGAAGAAAAAATCCAGACAGTGTGCTGCTCCTGAAGACCTGCTGTTGAAAGATTTGCAATGATGGAGACTTTATCCTTCCAAAGACAGACATGTACATTTGAAAAGCTAGTCATAAAAGCAGTGCTTCTTTGGAATAGGGTCTTTCCTCTTTAAAAATGCCGGTAGGTAATGTCTTCCCGGTGCAGATGGGGAGGGCCACTGCTAATCACTGTTTTTAAAGCACAAGAATCCATGACTTTGGGAGGTCCCAGACATGATTTGTGTGACATTTGCATGTCTTTGAAATACCAATAAGCATTTCTTAGAGTATGTCGTAGAATACCAGTCATGAAAAAGCAACTTGTGAGAATGAGATACAATCCATGTATGCCACATGTATGTGGCATGAACATGTGTTGCTGCTCACTAGCTGATAATACAGTAGGAGGATTATTGGAGTGTTATTGACCTAAGTAGGTCAGTACTGGCCAGAGTTCAAGTCCAAGGACGGAGAAGCCAGGGACACTTTCTATACCCATATCCTATTTAAGACCAGAAATAACTGCAGCTGTGCTACATACCGGAGGCCCTGGAAGGTATTGCAACAGTGCATGAAAAAGGGCAGGCAGAATGGTGGTATGTGCAGGAATGTGACTGAGACAAAAAAAAAGTTGAGGAGGGGGGATTTAATGTATCAACACACACAAAAGACAGAAAGTATGTCAATAAAGATCGCAACAGGCTATAAAGCAGTATTGTGCATGTACTTCTGTGGGACAGACACGGGGGAGGGAGGGCTATGTTGACGTTTTCATGCTGTTTGGAGGCTGAGTGATTGCACACACGTGAGGACTTGGCACGGGACAGCACTGCACTCTTTGCTAAAGGGGAGAGCTTTCTTTTTTTCTCTCTCTGTGTCTTTCTTTCTATATTTTTCCCCTCTTCTCTAGCAATGTTTTTATCCATTACTGCAGTGCAGCTCATATAAAGCATGTTTGAGCATGAGAAGGCCTAGCAGGCACATCAGAGCTCTTGTTAATACTTTTTCTTAGGAAGAAAAAAAAAAACACAAAAAAGGAAAACATGTTAACCTCCAGGCTCTCAAGTAAACTATACAGATATAAGTCTAGCACACAGCATAAATGTAAAATAATGTTTTGACATTGGCAAATACCTTTACTCTGACCTCACCAGTTAAAATAAATGAGAAAAACATCTTATTTAATATAGGATGTATTTTTACCAAAGGAGACTTGCAACACACTTGGCAGCAGTTTGAAAAATGCAGCAGTCTTGCCAAGCGCCCATGAAGGCTATACCTCAGATTAACATTTACTGTAAAGCTTCTTGCAGAAAAAACTATGGAAACAGTCTTTTTCATCCTTATATGAAGACGATTCAGAGAAACCTGGAGAGTTAGTGTCAATTTGGTGACCTTGGGAAGTGGTCAGTAGGAAGAGAAAGAAGGACAGAAACAGCCAGTGAGGGTGTCTCATAGCACTGAGCCTGCAGAGTGCCTCCAGATGTTGCGCTCATATTTTCCTTCAACTCGAATGGGCTGAGGCCTTAAAAATAACACAGGGCAAACAGTCACCGTGGCCTTTCCTGTCTCTCCGCTGAGAGATTAGATGGCAAGTCAAGCACAAACCGACTGTATCTGATGTGTACCCAGTACTAAAATATTACTTACCTGAATTCTAAATGTCCACTAGCAAAAATAATACATTGAAAAGTAATTAAAAAGAGAAAACAACTCATTCACCAATTAGTTCCTGAGTAGTTTAAGGTCAAGAAAGCAGTAACTTAAACTTGGATAGATGGTATTTAAAATTTGTCTGTGTTCAGGCTTCGATAAAGCCATGCAAATAAAGTGTAGGATGTGGGCTGGATCTTACCTGACACCAGGATGTCGTTGCGAAGGGCGCAGACGGCGTACTCTGACTTGGTGAACTCGGGCAGTTTTGCCAGTGATTTCCATTCTCCTGTGACTGGATCGTAGCATTCGTTGTAGGGCAGGTTGAATCCCCCTACCCGCTCACAGCCACCCACCACCACAATCACCTCTGAGTACCCAGTGGACCTTTAAAATAAAGAGCAGAGGGAGGGGGAGAGACATAGAAATTACAGATTAAGTACAAATGAAAGTGCAGAAATTATAAAAACAAACAAAAAAAGAAGTTTAAATAAAAAGGCCAGCAAGGAGGAATGAACATTGCAGACATGGTGTCTAATTAAAAGGGTATGAATATATATAAACACACGTGTCAACACCTGGAGGGCAGGGACATAAAAGGTTTCAACAGGATTTACCTTCATTTATCTTCAAGGCAAAGTTCAGCTTACAATGAAGGCATCAATCTTGGGCACAACAAAAACACACTCGAGGCTAAGCTTAAGCTGAATTTCCATGATCACAAAGCTTTCCTCTTTGGCTGTTCAACACATGCCCTGGACATGACTACATTTCCTATGGGAGAGCTAATTAACTACAGCCTCTTTTCTTGTTCTACCATTCTAACATTCATATGTCAGATATTGGGCTGCACTGTGTTGAGAAGTAGGCGTATTTGCAGTTTCTCTCATGGCTTGTTTACAAGTTGTCAGAAAAATGCACAGTTCCAGGGCTGGTTCAAGTACTAAGAGAAAGTCTGGCCCCGGAGCACTTTAGCTTTGTGTCTAAGCTGTGTGGATGTGATCAGTTTCTTTCTGAAGGCTTCCCGGGGGAGGAGAAGTCCAGATGCGTCTAACAACTAACAATACACCTGAAATACACAACGCCTTATAACTGACAACTACAATTGCTCCCTCTTTTTTTTAGGCAGGTCTAACAAAGGAGGCAGTACAGTCTACCATATGGCCTGCTTTTTTAGTCAGCACCTGCTTTTGTCCTTTATCAGAGACTTTAACATGAAGGTGTACAAAAGTAAAGACATACGGCACACGGACTGCTTGGTAAATAGGTACAAAGTTAACAGGTGAGGACAAAGAAAACCCAAACACACTGGTGAGGTGAGTTAGACTGGTGATACGACAACAAGACTCAACATTTCATGATTACCATGTCTTGCATCACATAATTTTTTCTTTCCTTTACATCAAGTCTGTACAGGAACATGCCCGGCCTCCCTCATTATCATTTCCATTTTAAAATAGGACTACAAAACCCAGCTGACTCAGTGACACACTTGTCTTTTCAACACACTAGCACTCCCTGTGTTTTTCACACTGAAACACACACAACAACAACACGGGCAGGAGCACTGCGTTCATGCGCATGTCGTAAAATCTAGTTATGCAATGTGGGATAAAAGATTGGCTAACGGCTTAAAAAGATGTGTTTTCTATCGCGGTGACATCTTTCATCGTTGTTTGAAACATAATTCAAAAAGGCTGGCAGAAAAGACAGTTCATTTGTCACTCATGCAACTGTCACACACACTGTAGGCTAGCAAGTCACCTTCCTCATACCTGGGAGTCAACATTTTAGTTACCTTCGTGGACGAGTTCTGGGTGACATCATTTCATTTCCGAGCACGTGGTAACGCCTGGCCTCGTGGAGAAGGTGGTAGCACTCTGGGGCAGTTTGGATGAGCTGGTCTCCCTCTACAGTCTGAACAAAGTAGCTGGGGTGCAGAAGGGGCAGGCGGACATGGTGGAGGAGAGCCTTCAGTATGGGCTTCCTGGCCTCCACGCTGTGGTACACCCAGCGCATCACTGCCTCAAACACAAACTCTTCCTTACAGACAGAAAGTTCATCACTGTTAATGTACTCTTCCAACTCTTCTTTACGCAGGTCGAGGAACTCCTCGTGCAGAGCCACCTCTGAGAAGTTGGCCAAGGCGTAACTGTGACAGCGGCTGGCCAGCTGCTTCAGAGAATGCGCCTCTGCAAAGCGCTGGATGCCCAGACAGTTGCACGGGTCCAGCTGATCCTCTAGGAACTTAGCGCAGGCATCACGGAGTGTGGTGATCTGGAAAAGGCTGGCGGTTTCAAAGAGAAACTGGACATTTTCAGTGGTGATTTTGGCACGGCCGGTGTAAACGTAGTTGAGAAATGAGTCCATCGCCTCGGCTAGGATGCCGTTAATTTCAACAAGCATCTCACGGCTCTCGCGGTGATCATTGCAGAACATGGCTCTGAAGTAGGAAGAGCAGGCAGATAGCACAGCGCGGTGGCAGGGAAACTCACGGCCCTGCACACTGATGACCACGTCGGTGAAAAGGCGGCAGTCGCGAAACTCATTGAACACCTGCAGAATGCCCTCTGAGTGTGAGGATCCGGAGCAGAAGTCCAGAACATCCTGGTTGGCTATATTTTTAGATTCAACCTCAAACACCTTGGGAGACAAAAAGCCGTGTGGTTTGATAAGATGCCACAAAAGATTTGGGAACAAATGTTAGTTATTTGTGTATCTTTTCTTTGACTGCACCTTGCGTTTGACAGCTGGCGAGTCTCTGATCCCAGAGTCCTCCCTGTTCAACCTCCTGCCCAGCATCAATACCATGGCTGCCACCTTCAATATAGGTCTGTTTTATACTTTAAAAGATAGCTGAGGATGGAGAGCAAGTAATGTAAAAATATTATCATTATTATTATTATCATGTTATTCTTTAGGAAATCACAGCAGGGGATACTCGAAAAAGGGTGGTGAATATATAACAAGAAGCCCAATTAGATTACTACAGTATGAACTGAGATCAGTCACCAAACAAACAAAGCACTCACAGAGTAAAACCACAAAGCATGTGTTTGGAAGTAGGGGAGATCACGCAAGTCCCTCACAAGCACAGTTCTTAAGCCAGTGGGGCAAAAACAAAGTCTTATGTCACACTTTAAGAAAGGAATTTCCAAGGAAGTCAATGCCAGCAGAACGCAAATCAGTATTGCACCTTGTCTGCGAAGCAGTTGTGCCCTGGAGCGCGGAGTGCATGAAACGGAAGATGGCAAACAAAGAGACACAGGCGGGAAAGAGGCTGAGCAACGGTTGGAACGGTCTACACGTCAGTCAGGTTTGAAGGCGTGGGGGCAGGGATGCTTTTCTTTGAACAAGTGCAAAATCAAGGATACTAGTTTCTTTTTTAAAAGTATTTTTGACAATAACCTCTTTGAGAAGAAAAGACAAAGCAACCAAGTGAGTCCCAGTAATTATGTTTTGTTACACTGAAAGGTAGACGGCATCTTTATGTCACGGTATAAATAAAGTTCATAAAGTTCTTGAGAATATCTGATCAAGAAAGGATTTATTTTTATTTTTATTTTTATTTTAAATCTATTGCCGTGCTGTATTTTTAAAAGCCGGGAGCATGCCTGGCTTTTGCTTCGGTGAGGTAATTTATCTCTGGCTATTTTTAACAACAACTCAACCCATTCACGTGCGTTAGCTTGTTCCCCACAGGCAGCTGCGGCAGCACCTCGTCATCCAGATTAAAGGACAGGTTTAGCCAGAGGTATCTGACGCAGATATCCTTTGTGATCAATACATAATAAGATGCATAATACGATGCAGACATTAAAAAACAACAACAACACCACAGTTTTTACAATATGCACTCATACATCGTTTGTTAGGACTGAAATTAAGCTAAATTTACACCGAAAAATGGCTGCAACAATACTCAGTTTGTTTTTTGATATTTAAAATAGTAACAGATGCTGAATTATGTGTTTATTTTATGTTAATTTAATATTAATAAGGTTCAACTCGGTAAGAAATATATCTACTTGTATATTTAGGTGTGTGGTTAAATAGCTAAACAGGTAGAAAATACTTTATGTGCTTCGATTAGTAAGACAAAAGAAACTTGCCTCGTGCCCACCGTTACCTACTTAATTTTGTTTTTGGTTTTTTTTTATGTTGGGCTGTTATTTTACTCTATATAGCACGACAGACTCAAGCAAAAATAAATCAATAAATCAAGTAATAACAATAGAAATAAGTCTAAAGTCAACAACCACAAATGTTTACTTAGTAAAATGTAGAAATTAATACCTTATGCAGAAAGTTCCAGATGAAGCTTCCTCCTCTCTCTCCAGTGGGTAAACAAATTTGTAGAACAGTAAATCTGTATCCTAAAAAAAGTTTGACTATGTATTTCCGAGTAGTTATGGTCGAATGGTTATAAAAAATAAAGCAGGCTGATATCCAGCCGGGACATGCTGAATCGCGACGATGACAAAAACAAAGACTTTCTAACTAGCTAACTGTAAACACAGACCCTTATATATTTGCCAGGGGAAAAAATATCCATCCCTCTGCCGCTGAGCATTATGGGTTGTGTAGTTCGGATTATTGTTTGTTATTGGGCGTTGAAGAAGGAGAAAACTACAATTACCAAATGCTTCGAGTCCTCCACGTGGCCTCCCTTTGTTTGCAAACAAACTTTTACTGAGGAAAAAAAGTTGCTGTCAAGGCGTGATGGCGATCGAAAAAAACACGGAAAATAACAGCAGTTTTTAAGCGCTGTTTATATGGACATGTAGAGGGCGCGCTAGTGTGTAGGACGCTAACGTCATTAAATAAACGTTTGCTATGTAAAACACACCTATATGAAAGCGGATTTACAGTTATATAATGCACAGTGATACCCATAAAGGACATGCAGAAAACCCGTATAAACAACATGAACACGTGAAAAAATACGAAAAGCAGCATAACAGACTTTTTTTAGGTGAGGAAGGAGGAGCTTGGCCGGAATTAAGAATGTCACAACTTCCTTTTGCCTGCTGCAAAATATTTCCCAGAGCTTCCAGCCGGTTTCCTTGAAGAACCAAGTGTGCTATCATTGGTGCAAATCCATATGAACCATGTGCCTACTATTTACACAAAAAGCGAGCTACTGTTCCCCTGAAGCACACTTTATCCAAACATGTGCAAATACTTTACACAGATTCCAATAAAAACACCAAAAAAGATAAGGTTGTAAAGGCATACAGTGATATTGGTATTCTACACTATAGTGTAGTAGTACTATCATCAGTACCTTTCACACTTACAAGTCTCCCTCCCATGGTCAAAAGACTAGAAAAGGTGTTATTCCCCACAAATAAACAGGAGCATCTACAGGATGAAGCACTTGTTGGATGGCGTCATGTATGTTTTTTATGTATAGTAACCTTATTTATATTGATACACACAGTATCCTGCAAATATAATATACATTATTTAGAGGCTGAAAGCTTTAAAGAGACACTGGATATATTTAGTTTAGATTTTGGCACAGCTGGTGTAAATGTAGTTGAGGAAGGACAAAGTTATTGTACTGTGTTCTACATTAAAATCAGCCCAGCTCTTTTCTCTAGTACAAATATTTTTAATTGAATTGCTGAATTTGTTGTAATTTCTAACGCCCTATTGCTCAGCTTTCTCTTGAGAACGAGATTCTTAAATTCAGTGACACATTTTATCTGGTTGAATAAAGTATAAATAAAAGTGACTTTGTCCAAATCTGATTGCGTGTTTCTATGTTGTGTCATGCCAATTATGTTTGACAAATTATATGTCAACCAGTTATTTTCAACACTTTAAATAAGGCAACTCCCAAGAAATATCAAGAAACAGCAATACTTGCTTGGGTAACCCCCTCCCCCTCCCCTCAGGGACTTTTTGTGTGAGTTCATCAGAATGAAAAGCAATGTAGTCTTATCAGACCACGTTGAATGGCAATGATTTCTGTGGAAATCAGGTCATTAGAGATTTGTACTTAGCACTTTGTAATCAGTTCCATGTAAATGGGCAAATAAGATTAAGTAGAGTGTTCTCTGGGGTAGAGGTGGTCCAGAGGCTTACGTAGAAAGGCAGTGTGAGGTTGTTTAGAGTGCAGGGATCCAGGCCATGAGGAAAGAACACATCTACTATCCTGTTGTGCTTTACAAGACGAAGGGACGAATGTGCTCCTCTGCTGTTAAGTTGCTGAACTGGTTACGGCCGCCTGCTGCCAGGATGCTCGACTCACCATTATCCATCACCCTTCTCGCCATGTCGGATCATTGTGGATATCCAGCTTTAGACAAACAAGGCTTTAAAAAAACTAATACAGTTTAGTGCTTTATTACTTTAGTCATAAAACCGAGGCCCGGGATCGTGTGTTACATAAATATGAAAGCAGGGAAGTTCAGCATCTTCTGACCGAGATCCACAGAGCAGCAACACAGTTCTCAACCCCTGACACAAACAGAGAAAGTAGAAAGAAATCCAAGTGCTTTATACAAATAAAACATTATATTGCATTATTAATGTAGCTGGAACACAGAGTCTAAGTTCTGGATTCGGTGAAATCTAACTCCTACAGACTAAACTATAAAATAAAATGCGGCGTTTCTCTATGACAGTTTGATTCTTGGCATTTTTACAGATCATGTAGATAAAACTCTGACCCTTTAGAAGTCGTTCAAAAACACAGCAGGTCTTTAGGCAGCTGCGGCCTGGCTGAGTCTCCTGTGCTGGTGCAGCAGCAGCAGCATTACTGTGTCTGAGATCTCTCTGTACCTGATCCCATACAGGTAAGGAGCAAATACCCTGGGCAGCAACATAAAAACACACATATTGACTGTGGAGACCCACACGCGAACATCCTGAGGTATGTCTTTCCTGTCTATTAGAACGAGCTCCATGGTAAAAAGGAAGCCTGGGGCAAAGTAGAGCAGGAGCAGAACCCCGTGAGCCAGCAGGGTGACCCTGGCCCTGGAGAAGCGGCTATGCCAGATTCCCTGTGTCCTCGTTATCATGTAGAGGCGAATGTAGCAGTAAGAAATGAGCAGTGAACACATGAGTGCAGCTACGAAGAAGTAGATGTAGATCCCAGTCATGTTCCTGGCCTGAATGAATCCAAGGGAGATGAGGACCAGACACACGGGTAGCTTTTCATGGAAGTTCCCACTCGCTACCTGCGTCTTGATCATCACTGTGAAAGGGTATATGGCTGCTAACACCCACACCCCCACCAGTATGCAGTAGGTGCGGGAAGGTGGAATAATGTCACGGTAACGGAGAGGCCAGCGAACAGCAGCATAGGTGTCGACCACCATGAGTGTGACCGTGTAAATGGCACAGCAGTAGCTGGTGACGGTGAGAGTTGTGACCAGCTCACAACCCAACCATTGCATCGGCGCTCTCAAGGCGTTACAAATCAACGTGGCCAAGTTGAGGAGGACCAAAAACAGGTCGGCCACCAGGATGTTGGCCAGTAGCAGGTAACGCGTCTCCTGGCGGAGGGGACGGGATAGGAAAATGCTTACCAGGAGAACAGGGCTGGCCAGCAAGGTGGCAAGAGTGATGACTATTGTGGGGATCAAAAACAAATCCAGGTGCCATTTCTCCAGGACCTCCACCCACTCCTGCGTGATGTTTGAAATTGGTATCGGTGATGTCATTGTACCTGTGAGTCACAGAGGAAGTGCAGATGGCGACACAGGGGTGTTTTATGATCACAGTCCCTACTTTCTCCAGCCAAGTCCTGTGAAAGAAAAACACCATAAATCAATGTCCACAGCGCACTACATTTAATACAGGTGGGATACACCTCCACTCTAATCCACCCAGCGAATTTGAACTGGATGAGCAGGTAAGAAACTGTATAAATTACTTGTAACTACATGCAAATATGGTTCGAGTCTATATTTATGCATTTGCGTAAAAGCTGCAAAGAGCAAATGTGATCTCTACATGAATAATATCTCTGTGTGTGTTTGATACAATGATAACCTTGTTAGGCTGCAGGCTGGAAAAACAAAAACAAACAAACAAAAAAAACAGTAATGTCTAACACTTTAATGCTCCGGCTTTTTAAACATGCCATTTTTATTTTACAGTCCAGTCAAATTGTTTTAGTCTACTTAACAATTAAAATGAGCGGCCAGAAGCTTGTTGGCAGAATTCGAATATGAACGAATATTCAACAATGGACCCTGAACATCAACTTCTCTTCATGTGAAATCTCACAAATCAGGTGCAACATCATGATTTCACTCATCAAAAAATAAATAAAAATAACTAAGCTGAACACCACAACCATGATAACCAGGTCCCCAACCAAAATTTGTATACACTAAACAAAAAGAGCAAAACAAAACCCAGAAATGACTACATAAACATATTTATTGACAAATTATCGATTGAACAAAGGTGAGTGATCTTACCTGAGGCTCAAAAATGGAAAAAACTGCCTGTGGCGTACATCCGTTAATGCTCAAATAAATAAAACGGTGCTCTGCAGCACTCATCTAACTGGACGGCTCTTTCTGAATGTACCCTTTGTTGACTCAGAGAGATGGTATAGGGGCTGCAGAGAGCTACAAACACTCAGCTGTCACGTAGTAACGAGGTGGAGCTCCCCACACCGTAGCTTTCATAGCGTTTTCTGCCCAGTAAATCGGATTGGTTTTCAAGAATTTATTTGACTTTATTCGAAAACTCACTTAAAGGGATTGGCAGTCATCTCCAGTTTTCAATGCGACTCACAAGTCAAGCTTCTGAAATGAATTTAATTTATGCCGTCAATGAAGGAAAGTCAAAAATATTAGTGACACTTTTACAAATAAATTATGTGGGAGACATTTTTCCTCACCCAAAGTTAGACCTGACCCACAGTCTCACACCAACGTCCTCACGTCTTACATCCTGATGAAACCGCTAACATAAACCCCAGCAAAAGGCTCTTCCTGTGTTATCCCAGGTTTAGATAATAATCTAGGGAACTTCCCTAAAAAGCAAAAAACAAAGACTGGTTCAACAAGCAGTCACTTCTTTCTCCTTTTGCCATATCCACTTTTTGCTTCTCTATCGTCATCCTCATCATCGTCGTCCTCATCGTCACTATCAGGTTCGGTCCTGCCCTGCTGCAGCTCCTCTTCCTGCCACTCCCTGGCTGCCAGTCTTTTAAACACGTCGTACTCCTCTGCTGACGCCTGGGCGACGTGCGCGAGGAAGGTGTCCTGGTCAACATTAAGGACGCTGTCCAGATTGGGGTTGATGATCGTTGTCTGTCCTTTCTTGTCCGGGGTTTCATAGAGGCCCCGTCGCTCCAAGAAAGTGTGTCGACAGCGGATCTCATCCAGACTGTAACGTAACAGTCGGCACTTCACCATCTCCGCCTGTTTGACACCCATTCTGAAGTAGACGTACTGTGGAGAGAGGAGGTAAAATGTGCCGGTCAACACAGTTAGTACACAGTTTGACAACAGCTTTAAGTGGACAACATATAAAAGTGTGGAAACAGGAGATACTCCTATTCCGAAACTCTGAGCTGATCTTAAGGACGGTATGCTTTCATGTGGGAAAGTGCAATGCGGATGCGCACTGTCCCACTCTGCACCAGTGTTGGTCAAGTTACTTGAAAAAAGTAATCAGTAACTAATTACTGATTACTTCCCCAAAAAAGTAATCCCGTTACTTTACTGATTACTTATTTTCAAAAGTAATTAATTACTTAGTTACTTAGTTACTTTTTAAAAACACGATTTACAACCTGAATAGGTGATAAAGCGATAGATCTGTCAACCCAATTCTACTTTTTCTGCATAATCCATCATACAAAATGTAATCAAATGGAAAAGTCTCTTTTTTTAAACTTGTTTTATCAGTTTTGATCTTTTAACTTTATGCATCAAGCAAAAATTTAATTATATGCACCATTCTCTGACTTGAAAAAATTAGTTTAACATTTAAACCTATTTTCTGCACATTCCAGCACATAAAATAAAATATTTTTTGCGTTTACACTCAGTCTTTCAAATAGATGCAAGTAAAACACAGCAGAAAATAAATAAAATCAAAGACTAGCGGTCCTGTTGCTCTATTTTCACCTGTAAAGCAGGAGTGGGGTAGGCGGAGGTTTACCCTGGTGCAGGTGAGCCGCAGCGGTCAGTGGAAGAATCCGCGAGTTTCTCTGTGAGTTTACCATTACGTCGTTGCGCACTCGGAGCTTGTTTAGGGTTTTTTTCGCTGTAAAAATAAGTTTTCTTCCCACGCACAATGCTAATGGACGCTAATGTTTTTGTCACTTTTTATGGAATCAAACTCAAAGTAAGGTCAGTACTTCCACGCTTTAAACGCTGCACGCTCATACTCTCTCCCGCACTTGATATATGATCCATTGTTGATCTGCACACAGCTGTTGTCACGAACGTCGCACTCGCTTACGTCACTGTCATGAGACATTCTCGCAAAAAAAAAATCACGGTTTTAGTAACGCAGTAACGCAGCGTTCCGATTGGAAAGTAACGGTAATCTAATTACCGTTTTTGCAATAGTAATCCCTTACTTTACTCGTTACTTGAAAAAAGTAATCAGATTACAGTAACGCGTTACTGCCCATCTCTGCTCTGCACTGTACAAAGAGAACTGCAGAAGTGCTCACAGGATTATAAAATGCAGATCTGAAAAAAAAAAAATATATATATATACACAAATAACATTCAGTCTATTATTACTGGAATAGAGCTACTGAGTATCTGCCCACTGTGCTTATCATCTTTGATAACTTAATCAAAACATCTAGGAATTCACATTTGGATCTTTCATGTAATAATATGGTAACCGTTGTTTGTTACACATTTAAATACACAGAACCCAAGTATAAGGTCTGTTTGGACAGGTCTGTTTGACAATCCAAACCAAAACCTAACAAAAAGCAGCAAACACAATTCACTTGCTCACCTGAAACTTGTACTCCAGCTGATCCAAGTTCTCCAGCACCACTGCTGGACAATCTCTGATGATGTCTGTGACCTGCTGGGAAGTAAACAGGCACTTCTCTTTGAGAAACATCACCACATTTTTTACCCTCTTCAAAGGCACAGTCAGGATCCTGGGGTAATGGACCACCACCCTCTGAAGGCTGCCTACGGAGAAATAGAGTAAAATGCGAGTTTCATATATTTTCAGTAATTTTATGCTTGATCTAATGTAGAAAAAAAAAACTGCGCAAAGGCAACACTTTACCTTCAACTAAGCCTATTTTCCGCAGGTTGCTTATGCGCTGCTGCAGCTGTGCCTCTTTGATGGTGTAAAGTTCAGGACATTTCTCCAGGCACTTCTTCACACTCGACGGGTTGAGGCCCAAGACAAACAGAGCTGTGAGGGTTGGTAGGATGTGTTTGGCAGAATCTCCTCTTCTGACATTGGCCAGAGACTCGTATATCTGCTCTGCCTGACTCTCTGTGAAGCCCATATCAATGAAAGAGCGCAGGGACAGCTCAGTGACCGGGATCTCACTCGGAGGATTCAAGTCTTGACTGTGCTGCGTTGCCTGGTTGGTGGAGGAACAACACCATCTGGACTGGAGGTAGTATCTCCCAAACTGACGCGGACACAGTGTAGATATGGTGGCATTTCTCACAGCCAACCGTAGTACCTGTGGAAAAATACACGCCTTTAAAACCCTCACAGACAGCAGCGGTAGAGGGGGCAGAAAATATGCCGTTATCATTAGCTCAAGTTAGCAGACGTGAAGGTTATAAATGTCAGTCTTTTCTTTCCTTTTTTTTTTTTTTTTACTGATGGGTCCATTCAGTTAAAAGTGTTGCACCTCTAATTATTTCTACTTCGAGGAAAAAGATACTAAATCGTAATAGTTTGTATTTATACTTCACCTGACTCACAGCAACACGGGTTCCCATGCTTCTCCGTTATCGAAATATTTCCGTCTTCCAACTTAAAGAGTACAAAGGTTCCGCTACGTGTGTATGTATATCAAAGACTGTAGAAAACAGTTTTTTCTACAGTCTTTGGTATATATTCGGCTAATCAAATATGATGGTGTGACCATGATTTAGAAATCTTATAAGACAGACATTTTCCTAATTAAATTGCCTGTGTCGTCCCAAAAAGAAGAGGACCTTAAAGAAACTGATGGACATTATGAACAATGCCGAATAAAATAAAGAAATTACTTGTTTTATCCTTATGGCTCTGCGTGACTGTACTAATAAATTCAGTGCTTTTTGGAAACATGTTTTTTAACCTCAATGACACCTTCAAACGTCACTTTACCAGGATCTAATTGCGGCCTGTGCATTGTGCCTCAAAGTTGCTTGATATAATTCGTGATTGACGTATTTGACAGATTGTATTTCAACAATCATCAAGTCAACAGTCTAAATAGAGACTTTAGGGCACTTTTTGGCATTGCTTTCCTGCCCTGAGTAACGATATGGTGCTCAATTCATGTTATTAATGTCATGAGTTAATCATTTTTAATTACAAAACATATTTTTAGATGAGAATCAGTATGGTGAATGCAATCAGGATACATAAAAAAGTAAAGTCTGGGCTTTTTAAATGGTTCAGTGTTATTATAAGGACTTTTCAGGAGCTCATATCTTCACAAATACACAGTGAAAATACATCTTCAACTTTATTGGAATAGCTGACAGTCTGTAGCTGGTGTAATGTACTCACGAAGACATATTTGCAGTACCACCCTCCTCTTTACTTTGAAATAACATGAAAGTCTGTGAAGGAAATGGCAGCCTATAAATAACAGCAGCTGTTAATCTGACAGCTTTAACACCAGCTGGGAACCTAATAAATGTGTCCCCAACAAGTACTGCAGCCATTTAGTGTTTTGGATATAAATTTAAGTAGCAGTTACCTGACTGAAGAGAACATGCTTGTGGCAATACATTTATTGATGTATAAAAATAAATAGATAAATATCAGATATTCTTACACTTTTAATTAAAATATACAAGAATAAAACAATGAATATAAATTGCCCATTATTTAAAAAAAAAAAAAAAAAGCTGGATCAAGAGTTTCTTTAACTTTAATGAGTTTGTGTGATTTCTCTGAGGTAACAGCTTATAGTTGTGTTTTTGTAGTAAAGCTGGGTGATAATTTAAACTGTCACAATTTTTTTTTTTTTGCTGCTTTAATTTTTCCTCAAACTGCAAAAAATAAATAAAACATTACATCCTGAACACAGAAACAAGCACAGTGTGACCGACCCATGATTAAGTCAGAAGTCTGTTTGTCTCATATTTAGTCCCGACAGCAGCGTCCCATCATTGAGGCACACTTCATTTTTCTTCAACATTTATATCTTTGTTCAGTGACTCCAGATAAAAAAGTTGATTTGACAGTTCGCATGAAGGCTTCGCTTTGTTTAAGCAGAGTCTTTAATCCTCAACGAGGTACTTATGCAGCTCCGATTTCAGGGCTGCAATCTCCAACCTCTCATCCTCATCTTCCTCCTCGTCATCCTCAGGCAGAGTGTCATCCCCACCGCCTGAAAATGAGCTCTGCCCGATGTACGCCTTAGGACTGGATTCTTGGTGCTGCGGTAAACCTGATAAAAAGATCAGAGGCCCCAGTACATTAAAACATAGCTAACGATTGTCAACGAGGTTCTCAAACTGTGGTGCAGGTGGAAAAGGAAAAATATGAAGTTAAACTAAGTTGAATTTGTATTACATTTCAAGGGGAAAAAATATCAAAGTGGTCTGATGCTTATGCACTTATTTTATTGTTGCAGAGTGATGAGTATTAAGAGGTGTAAGGGATAAACTGTTTCCACCTCCTGAGGTGGGGATTACCAGAAAAGGTCTGACACCTACTAGACCAACAGTACCATTTAAGAGTACTCACAGCAGCTCAGATTTTCAGGAACCACCTCTGCCCAGGTGTACTCTGATAGAGAAATGGGCTGGCTGATCCAGGACTGCAGCAGCAGCTGGTCTAAATCCATTCTGTGAGTTGGGTTAGGGTCAAGCAGCCCGTGTAATACATCATCCAGCTCTGAGAGAATACACAGAAAAACTTCAGAATCTGACTGGACAAAATCGTCTCTATAAACTCAAAGGATCATATTTTGTGAAATCACAACCAGCTGCTGTGTACCTGGAGAGAGATGATACGGGGGATTTAGTTTGGCATCCAGGATCTCACCCACGTCACAGAAGGGATTCTCGCTGAAAAGCAACGTATAGAGCAAAACCCCCAGAGACCACATCTCCAACTCTGGACCCTCATAGCTACAAAAAGAAGCCCACTTATGAGAGAAGCCTACAATTATTAGCAAGTTAATTCAGTGCTGATGGTAGATTCTTAAAATTGTATACTCTAGAGCTCAATTCATGAGTTCAATGGGTCATAAATGTAATCTAGGACTGTAAAAATAACTCTTAACTAGACTCTGCATTCAGATTCAATAATTTAAGTGACTTCTTTAAACAGAAGGATGCTATTTAACCTACATGTTTAATAAAATACATTAAAAAAAAAAAAAAAAAAAAAAAAGGAAAAAGAATTAACAGATAGTGTATACTCACGGATTTCCCTGTAGCACCTCTGGGGAGCAGTACTCAAGGGTGCCACAGAAATTATAAAAGAGCTTCCCAGGAGTCATTATAGCAGCAGAGCCGAAATCTATCAGTCGAATGTGAAAACATGTGTCAATTATGATGTTCTCATCTTTTATGTCCCTG
The DNA here is from genome assembly GCF_051167445.1 of Perissodus microlepis. Classification (NCBI taxonomy): domain Eukaryota; kingdom Metazoa; phylum Chordata; class Actinopteri; order Cichliformes; family Cichlidae; genus Perissodus; species Perissodus microlepis. The sequence continues at coordinate 14,723,735 of NC_140478.1, forward strand.
TGAAGGATGTTCTTGGTCCTCAGATAGAAGACAGCTGCCACAATCTGCGAAGAGACAGACGCTGCATTTTAACAAAGAACAAATCAGCACTTCATGTCACATTTATGAGCCCACTCGCCTGACACGGTTGTATTTTTCTGGCTGTGCGTGTACCTGTCTGAATATGTAGCTGGCAAGGGGCTCATCGAGCCTCGGCTGCATGTCTATAAACTCGAAAAGGTCCAAACCATCTCCGTGTTTCTCCATCACCATCTGAAAGTAACTCCCATTCTCAAACACCTCCAGCACCTAGTGACACCAACACAGGTGTATGATGTGAAGCAACACAGTTCACGATTAAAAACACATTATTTTGGAAACTTTGCGACAGGGTCATGTGATGCAAACCGCACCTTAACGATGTTATGGTGCGTCACTCGGGTCAGTATGGCGATCTCCTGGCTCACTCGCCCTAACATTGGGTCGTCTACCCAGCAGTCGCTCACTATTCTGGCCTTGCTGATGAACTTCACAATCACCTGTAGGTTTTTAAAGTAGGTCATAAAGTCATCTTCTGCAAAAGACAAAACAAAAAAACTACATATACAAACAACAACCCCCCCCCCCAATATTTTTCTTACTTCTTGCCCATCGCAGCGCCTTTCTGCCTTCCAGACAAATCCAAAGGCTCCTTTACCAACAGCTTTGATCGGCTTGTACTCTTCTTCAAACTGTCCATCACAGGCTTTAGACTGCTCGAGGTCCATGGTGGAGCGCAATGCTTCCCCCTGACTGGCCTCACCAATCCTCTTCATGAAGAAACGAGTAAATGATCACCAAGTTAAAAGCACAACCGCCTCTAATGAAGTTTACATTAAAATATAAATAAGATAAAAACCATGCTTTATTGACCTAGACTTAAGATCATTACAGCCACTGACCTCTCCTAGACTGCCTGCTGTTTGGTCGTGCAGTGATTGATCCGCTTGTGACATCGCCCCCTGCTGGCTGAGTCTGCACATCCACATGCAGAAAATGGAGCTTCCATCTGGGAGGTTAGTCCCGTACACATCACACAGCACATCTGCACACAAGGAGAGAAAAATACTTGTTGCTTTGCATTTGATTTTTAGGAGGAATCTAAAGTACAGTAAACAGTTTAACACCAACCTATTCTTGTGCCGTCTCTGTGGTATCCACTTCCTTCAAATCGCCCCTCCACTATACATGTGGCATCTGAGGACTGGTTGTGTCCATACACCTTCTGTTTCTTGGGAGTTGATGTGGCAGGCATATCTGTTAGTGACTGAATCCCAGTATTCACTTGTTCACAGCCCTCTTGGCCCTTTCCTTGATGAATTGCAGAGACAGCTTCCCAGTGAACCTGCTCATCCTTATGCTTTTCAAGTTTTTCAGGTGATTTGTTTCTGGCCTCCACAGCAGCAACGTCCCCAGGCTCACTGGGCCCCGCTTCCTGGTCAGACAGCACCATGCATGGGGAGGGAGTCCGCAGGAGCTCAGCTGTATCGCATGATGCCACAGAGTGTGGGGTGTCATTGTTGCCTCCTCCGCCACTGAGCAGCTCTATATTACCACCCAGGTCTAGCTCCGCTAGGGCCCGGCTAACCAGATCACCATTGCTGTTTAGGTCCAGAAAGACACTGGCTGAGTCCACTGCTTGGGCTGGATCAGAACCACCGTGTTCACAGAAGCCAGAAGAAGACCTAGGAAATTAAATTAGAAAAACCAAAACATTGTTACATGAATACATGAAAAATATATTTGTAAAGGAAGGAAACGTCTAAAGCTGAAATAAGGAAATAAATAAATAAATGTTTGACAGTGTAATCAAATACTGCATTAAAAACACAGAAACACATCCAGGTGTTAGTATAGCAAATGATATGTGAAATGAATGTTTCTAGTTTTCTTTGAAGTCTAACTAAACAAAAAGGAAGCATGCTCAATTGAAAAAGGCTTATACAGTTGAAAAAGGTGCTGATCCACTAAAGACGCCAAAAATATGACTGAGACAGCATTTCTAAGCTACAGGCTGAAACTCGTCTGTTTCTTCCTGTCATTGTGCGATATTTTAAAGTATGATATACGTAACTGCGAGCGCTGACATTCTCATTAGCATCTTTAGATTCTTTGACGTTTCAACCAGGCACATCGGAGGCTTTCAGGGCCTCATCTTACCCACATAACTGAAAAATATCTCTCCTCACCGGCTCTCCATTGAGATGACTTCAAAGCTCGATTCCTCAAGCACAGAGGCAGATGAACGGTGATCTTTTCCTACATCAGGAGGTTTGTCGTTAATCTTATCAACAGCATGTTCATTCCCAGCAGGACAGTCTAGAGAAGAAGAAAAACTTTCATTGTACATTGTATTTATAGCTGAGCTCCATTTATGTAAAGAAAACATCAGCAGAGCTACGTCACACCTGGGATATTCTCAGGGGCGGGTTCATCTTTTTTCTGAACTTCACTGCCCGGCTGCTGTTCTCTCTTTTGGTGCGATGGTTCAGTGGGAACAGAGCGGCAGGTGTCGTCATCTGGAAGTTCCACCCAGGTAAATGTCTTGAGGAGTGCCTGAGTAGTATCCACACTGTCTATCTGACTACAGCATGGTGCTACCTGAGCTGCTTCTTCCATCAGCTCTGCAGTGTTATTGGCCCTGAGGAAAGACGGGCTGTTTCAATCCAATTCTTTTCTTTCCATGCCAACACAAGAAAGCTACAGGCAAACTGCACCAGCAAAATATTTACTGAAAATGTATCTGAAGTCTCTCCTAGGAAATCAAAAATGTATATGCAAAACTGCAATCTGTGTTGTGGATGTCTTGTTTTTTGGGGTTGCTGCAAGTATAAAAAAAACAAAGCATTTCACCTTACAAGCACTGGTAATAGCATATACAAGAACGAATGCCTTAACTCCCAGCTCATTTGTCTCTGCAGTTACATTTTTAGTGAGTGAATAAGTCTTTGCCTGTTTATTCCCCCCACAGGCTGAAGATTTAGGACTTATGCAAGTTTCTATCTGCATGCTGTAAATTGTAAATGCTTAGCTTAAATAAAAGCTCAGTACTGAAATACATATTTTGTATAAAAGGTTGGTAAACAATAATATTCAGTTGGAACAACTTAACGATGTGCTACTATTTCTTCAAATTCTAAATAAGAGGCACTATATTAGAAATCTCTACTTTTTTTAAATTTATTTTTTAAATACCAGGCATGCTGTGACATTATTTGTCCAACAGATGGCAAACGAGAGGCCTTTTAACACACTTAACCCACACTGAGGTATTCCAGCATCACAATCATTCATGAATCAATCATGACTGTGAAATTTGGGGAAAACATTCCAGTCACAAAAGCTTTACGAGTCTAATTCAGATACAAGTTTTAGGGGTGAAAACAATAACAACAGAAAGGACAGAAACAATAAGCAATAAGCAGCTAATCTAACTGGGGAAAATGTAATTAGTGTTTCAGTGTCTATTGAGTAGTTGGAGACACAGTGAGACCATCAGGCTTGACCAGTGAGGTGGAGTGCTTCCAGATTTACTGCAAAGCACATTAAATATACATGCAGCCTGCGGCTTTAAGGCACCTGATTGTCGCAACAGCAGCTTTTGTCTGTCCAGCATTTCAGAGTACACAAACTCATTCTGTTTAAAGTGTACAGTGAATTTGAATATCTGCTGGCATAAAACCTCCTGTCAGAATTAATCACCATCATATCCAAGGCTACTAAAAGCCTCGGATATGACTTACCAGATAAAATCATTGATACACATTAAAATCACGGAGCCTGTGAGCTGGACGATTTTAATGTGCCCGCGTACTTACGTAACCACACGTGTTGAGGTGACAGCAGGAGGGGAGAGGGCAAACAGAGCGCTGCCCTGTTTATCCAGCATCGTGCTGGTGCCAGTGAAGATCCTGCCTCTCCCTGCTGAAGTCCTTTCCAGAGCTGCTCGGTGCACCATGGCCATGTCTCCTGCCACTAGTGAGGATGGGTCTAAAATTGAAATAAGAAACTATTAAGTGATGCACAGTGCAAACAAATAATACTGCATGACAGGTAAAAATAAGTACCTTACATATTCCAACACTCACCATATTTTCCTGATATCCTGGATGCTGCAGGACTTTTAGGGGCCTCTGCATGAGAATCAGAGAAGGATCTGGTCTTTCTGTCCGAGTCCGACATCCACCCATAGAAACCGGGCATCAGGAAAGTGATGTTCTATAGATAACAAAACAGCAATATCTATGAGGATTGGATGGTCCTCAGTCCAAACATCCACGTTCAGTGGTTACATTGGCTGACCTTCCCCAGCAGCTCGTCCTTGCTGTAGCCAAACAGACTGAGGGCCAGGTGGCTGTGGATGCTGATGATAGAACCATCAGTGTGGAGCAGAAGGAGACCGCTGACAGGAGCAAACACCCAAACTGTTCCAGAGTATTCTAGGGCTGGGCTGACAGTGCTGTCCACATTGACGTCTGTGAAAGTCCAAGCGTACGTTCAAAGTGCACAATTAGTTAAAGAAAGCATAAGTGATATATAAAAGCAGATGACATGGGGGGGGGGGTATTAGTGAATTTATTGCCTTAAAACACAAACATCAGACTTGAGGATACTAAACAACAGGTGTTCACTATAGTGGACACAGACACGGCATGAAAAAGGCCACTAACATTAAAGCTGCCTGAAAGCTGTCAATGCAAGCACCACATCTGATCTGTAAGGGCCATATTAGTACATTTCCAACTTTAAATTGTCCAGGAAAAGCCCCACAATGTAAAACCTACACCTCTATTGGACTGCAAGAAGTTTAAATGTTCATTGGAATGTACAGCACAACACAGTGTGTGGGTGCATAACCCACACACCCACTGGGTGCACAACAGTGAGTGTGTTTTTAATCTATTGGTCATAGCTTTGTCCTACAATTTAAGCCAACTACCTGATGAGGATGAAATTTCAAGGCTGTCATTGAGGTATATGTAGCCAGTCCCATTAAGCTGGTGTTGGGGTTTCCCACACTGCACCGCCCCTTGAAGTTTAACACACAGCGGGACTGCTGCACCTTCTCTGCTTCTACCACACACTCGCTGAACCCTCAGCATCTGAAAGCAGATAGAAAAAAAATTGTACTACAGAAACATTTAAAAAGGGATATAATTTTCTTTTTATCCATGCCACCAAAATGTCAGAGCAGCACATTGATAAAAAGGGTCTCGGAAGCAGAGGTTAAAATTGCGAGTTTTCCTTAGCTGAGCAGAGCAGTTCAAAAGTGTGCTTACTTTGGGCAGTGCATGACTGCGGAGGGGGATTTGTAAAGAGGGGATTAGCTCCTTCACAAAAACTCCTTTTAACTCCTCGGGATGATGGTATCCATGGAGATGGGCAAATGCCAAATCACAGGTTAGGATTCTGCCCTGAAAGTGACAAATGTACACGTCTATGGCTAGACATTACTTTACATTTGTAAAAGAATGCTAAATAAGGGTGTACTTACATCTCTTGAGAAGGACAAAAAGGAAGACATCCTTTCTACATTTTCCATCACGAGAAGGAAGTGCTCTTCATTCTGTGATTGTCTGTAGGTGTACACAGACACTGGCGCCTCTCCAGATAAAGTCAGGGCATCCACCTGCCAAAACACAAACAAACAAAGAAAAAAAACCCAAAACAAATTAAATGAATAAATCTATGGTGTAGATTAAAGAAATCTGACTCAATGGCTCATGCTGTTTTAAGTAATTTCATACCACTTTTCCAGACGCTGCTACAACAGTCCCATCGACTAGTGGAAAATCCTCTTCCAGTGCTTCTTCCAGGACCTGACTGGTTTTCTTTAAGAGGGAGGGCAGCTTTTTTCCAATGAGCTCTTCAGTTGTGCACTCAAACAGCTTGCAGGCTTGTTCATTTGCTGACAAAACCTGAAATTAAAATAAATAAATAATTAATAAAGTAAGCAGTTCATACAGTTGAAATGCTGGTTATCCTGTGCTGCAAAGCAACCTCCCTCCACATTAAGTCAACAACACAGTACCTTTTTAGTTTTATGGTTGACAGTTAGAATGACTTTGTTTGGGTTGAAGGCAGAGGGATACCCCGGCAGGCCAAAGTCACCAGACATTAGCTGACTGAAGAGCATCTCCTCTCTCTCTGACATAGTAGACAAGTGTGGCAAGGAACCAGCTTGAGAAGAAGGAAGCAAACTACACATCTGGCGGTTTTTTGTGGCCACAGAAGATCCAATGTGAAAATGATCACCTGTAGGAAAAAGTGGTGTTATAAGCTGATTTAAATACAATTTATTCCCCTTAGTTTAAGAACACAAGCCAATCAAAACCGTCAGTGATGGGGGTGGGGGCGTCATATCAAAACTGACTTGATATGAATTTATTAGCGCAGCATTTCTGTTGGTTGTAATCAACACAGCTGAAATTTACCTGTCAGGGAAGCCGGATCATAACGACGCTGAAAGGCTAAAAGCCTCTCCTTGTACAGAGGTCTGCGAGTACACGGGTAAGACCTGTTCAGGTCAAAGTCATCTTCCAGGTGACCAGACGAGAAGTCGGGAACCACACAAATAGTTTGTCCTTTAACAACGACGCTTCCCGAAGCCGCAAAACGATTCTCAGTTGACAGCGACATTGTTGCTGTTATGTAGCTCGCGTTGATAATAGCTGACTCAAGTATAAATGACAGAATCAGTGGTTGCAGCAATTACAGCTTAATATCACAGGCTAACTTTGCAGTTTATGCAACAGGACATGATTTATTGATAATATCTACGCTGCTCAGATACTGCAGCATTCAAGACTCACCTCAGCTCGTTTCCTAGTTGTTAGGCACGGCTGTTTGAGTTAATGCCAGTTGACAAGGTAACGTTACCTGCACTGCGCACTGTGGCTAACTAGCCATTTGCTAACTTGCTACTGCAAGTTAGCAATGAAATTGTTAGCGCTGCTAACAATTTCACTGCTGCACGGTCAGTTCTGATTTGTGTTAAATTACCGACGTTTTAGGCTATACCCGGAGTCGACGTCAGCATCCAAACAAGTCAGCCTCGGTTAAAAGTACATTTTATTAACGTGATATTATTTCGCTCAATTCAACAATGTCTTTTGTAAACCGCGGGCTTCAAGCGTCAGTGGAGTAGATGCTTTCAGGACGTCTTCTGGAGCCAATCAAACGTCCAGCTACGAACCAGGAAAAGTTCATTGGATAATTAACCCGGAACAGCCCGCCTTTGTTACCATGGCAGCACAGTCACGCAAAAAGAATTACTGCTGCATTCAAGTGGAGTGTGAATAACCGAAATAAAGGGCTTCACGTAAACGGTCTCTCTCTCTCACACACACATACATATACACATATAGATCTCTCTCTCTCTCTCTCTCTCTCTATATATATATATATGTATATGTTGTTTCCACGTAATCGCACGCAAACACACACAAAATCGAAGAGTGGCTTCCCTCCTCTGGAAACAGGAAAATCGCATTAGCATGACAAATAAAATAAAATAAAATAAATAAAATACTGTAAATGAATGAGTAAATTAAAGCGTATGCAATTTCTAGAGGGAAAATATTATCAGTATTTTAATATAAAGCGAGAAAATCTAAATTTACGCTAAGGGCAAATAAATACATAAATAACTAAAACAAAACAAACAAAACAGCAGAAGCATGAGATTATTTTGTTTAAATTGCAGTTTATATTCTAAGTAAGGGAACAATATTTGATGTATTGACATTTGTTTAAAAAAAACCTAAGGCATCCATAACATCAATAGAAAAATAATCATATACATTTAAAACATATCACATCAGAATGATTAACTTTTTTTATTTTCATGTATCTGATGAACAACACCAAGTACATGTCTGAACAAACATAACAAAGATAATCCCATTACATAAAGCTGGCATCTGGGAGAAGTTGGGCAAAAATTCAGCAAGTTCCAGGTGCAGTTACTGCAGGGGTCCATATGGTGTCATTTTTTCATTTTATTTATTTTTTCTCTTCACTAGCTACATGGCTTTTCGTTTGTTCAATTCACAAGCACCCCCTTAGACTAGACAAATGTCTTAGTCACAACAAAAAACAAAGTTGAACGAATCGGACATGATCACTACTGACAGGAAGTCCAGCAGAGAACAAACTGAAAGGGGTCAAAGGGACGCAGTAGGAAAGTACCCTCTGAGGTGCTTTTGCATAAGTGAAACTGACCAAAATAAAAAATAAAAAAAATATAAGGAGGCAGAAATCTCATTCTGACATAGCTGCTTATTAAGGATATATATTTATATATAACAGTCTGTACAGATGTCTTGAAACATGTTTTTGTTAGAATTAGCTCTCATGGTATTAGCGAAAAATGCTGTGAGCAGAATTTCAGTTCATTCAGTACTGAAACAGTTTATCATGATGACGGACCAGCTCCAGCTGCAACCACGACTGTTCATCCAGTTTGCTGACACCAGGCCCAATTTTTTTTGCACTCCAAAACACATCTAGTACATTTGACTTCTGTAATGCACACATTTTGATACATATCCTCTTTTGCTTTGCAGTTGGTGTACTTACTGAGCTTCATGCGATGCTTATGGGGTAGCATATTCCTCTAAGTTTTTGTTTCACCTACACTGAGAGTAATTTGAACAAACAGTATGTTGAAATTAAATAATGTTTTGCTTCTTCTGAATTTGTGGTTCAGCACCTCCTGCAATGTTTGTAAGAGTGGAAGAAGTTTTCACACTAGCAATTATCTCACTGGATCCTTTGTCTTTGTTTTGTTTACTCCAGTGGCTGGCTACTTTAGCTGTAGCATGCATGCTTTGTCAAGTAGCTCACTTTACGCTAATGAGTACTGGTTGAAGGAGCAAAGCATAACACATTACATAGTCACACAAACACACACACACGCACACACATACATAGTCATACACACACGCAAGCATCTTGGGCACACCCTTTGGTGCCATGGCTGTGAAAAGTGAGCTTTGATAAGCTTTGGGAGCATAGTTCACTAAAACATGTCCATCCTAATGGTGGTAGTCTTTTTTACTATGTGGACGGTTGCCTAGTATATGATCCACCTCTGAGGCGATGCCTGCTGTCATCTTTGGAATCACCTAAAATGAACATGACATAGGAAAAGTACGTCATGATAACGCAGTGCCTCAAGACCAGCTAATGAAGAGATTACACTGACATGATGTTGTACCTGAATGGCTCCCAGGTTCTCTGTGAGCTGGCTTGGACTGGAGGACCCCAGAAGCACTGAGCTCACTCCCTCGTTCCTCAGGCACCATGCTGAAGATCAGAGAAAGGAGAAATCTCAGACTTGCAATGAGGTATCAAAGGAGAAAGAACTTCCAAAGACATATATTTGCTTTGACAAAAAATAAAAGTTTAAGCAGACGCTATCTGTTACCTATGGCTAGCTGTGGCAAAGTGCATCCAAGCTTCTCCGCAATATGAGCCAGCTCTTTTAGTTTGGCTTGCTGTTTTCTCCCTTCCTCACTCACGATTTTCTCTCTCAACCACTGGTATGGCTACAGGAGCAGTGAAAGCAGATGTGTTAGATTTACATGCAAAGATAGGCAGATGATTATTCAGTTCTTGCATTGCTGGATTTTTCTGTTGCCTTTGACACAGCTGATCATAGTATCCTGATGTATAACTTCACTTAACATCTCTAGATCAGGTCTGGATTTGTTCCCTTTCTGTCTCTCTCAGTTGCTTCTGCTAATTTTGTGTCCTCAATTAATGAAACTTTATTAAACCTGCAGGAATTTCTTACATTATGTGGTTGACTGCTCCCACACACAAATAAACATTAAACAAATAAATCATTCACTCTATTAAAAAAGTTCATTAATCATAAATACAAAATATATTAATTAATAATAATTAAAAAATAACATTAAAAAATTAAAAACATCCTGATTGCTATGGAGACCATAAGGTGCTTCTGCACTTTTCTTTTCTCAACCTAACGTGCACCCCTTCCCACCTCCCCTCTGGTATCCTCCTTTGAGTGCTGTGCAGTCTTTTGCTACTTTATCTTGCGGTGTACCCCAAGGTTCACTCCTGGGGCCTATCTTTTTTGCCTTGTATATACTTCCACTTGGAAACATCCTGAGTGACTCTGAAGTCTGTTATGCAGGTGATAGCCACCTGTACATGCCATTTAAACACCAGAGTGTAACCAAATTATTATCCTTAAGGACCACATTAATGCTATAAAGAACTGGATGGCAGCAAATTATCTATCTTTAAATAGACAAAGTGAATTTCACTTCTCATCGATGCCACCTGACAACTTTGTTCTCAGAGTAATTGAGAATCTTGGGCTCATTTCATCTTTAATTCTCCCATCTGTGAGAATTCTGGCTGTTATTTAGTTTTGATAAGCTAAACATGGCCTGTCTCAAATACACTGTCTCACTGTGAAATGGAAATGATCATACCTACTTTTAGTTTGTTTAGTTTGAACTGACATTGTCCCCAATATCAGTTCAAATATGTAGCACCACAGAGGTCAAATTTAACCTGTACCTTCATCGAGGCCCTGGAGGATTCTGGGATACCATTCTCGTACTTTCCTGTGATGATCCCGCAGGCCAAAGGTGACCAAGAGACCACACCCACACCTGCAAGATCACAGTCACAATTAAGCAACAAGCAAATTAGGCAAATTTGATATTCAGAAAAATTTCCTTAAGACCTACCTATCTTATGGTAGAGCTCTGGAAGATGAGTTTCCACTTTTTCCCTCTGGAAGAAATGATACTCTGCCTGTTCACACACTGGTGGGATGAGATTGAACTGCCTGGCCACAGAATACGCTTCCTAAATGTGGAGCGGACAGAATGATGAGGATGGCAGAAAGTGATAAGGTAATGTGTAAGACTGACTCTTTGTATTTAATGACTTTTATCGCGCCGCTGTTCTTTGTATAGCACAAGGAAACTGCACATCTTTCACAGCGCTGACAGCTTCAGCAACAACAACAAAATTTAGACACTTTAGTCACTGAACTCTGTTCACATTTGTTTATCCATGCAAAACATCACATGTGAGGCTGATCATCAGAGTCAGTGGTCAGTCAGTTTCAACACTATGGTTTTTTTTCTTTTTAGCCAAGCACATCCTAACCAGGGTTATTGTAGTAAATTAAACAAAAAACTACAACTAAGGTGTGAAGTTAGCAGAAATAAATTATGAATAATAATAACTGAAACAATGTTATGTACTCACAAAACTATCTAAAAGATTTTCTTTTTTTTTTTTAAAATATAAAGGATATTTTCATAGTTTTAGTCATTGTAAATGGTACATCTATTTATTTAGACTTCAGCTAATTTAAAAACTACCTTCAATGAGTGATGCATTTATATTGTAATATCTATTTTGAATGGGAAACTTTTGCCCCTCTTTACATTTTTTAATGATTAAGAAAACTGAGGTTACCACAAGATAACACTAAGGATTTTCAACGCAATACAAATCAAACCACTCTGGAAATGAACTGAAACAAAACTAAACTGGACATGGAAATTGAAACAAGTAAATAAATTAATTAATGAAATCAAATTTAAATAAAAAAAATTATTATAAAATATACAAAACATAAAAGTGATGCAAGTAAAGTTTATAGAGAGCACTGCATGTCTCTGTCTGATTTTTTTATTGTATTCATGGTCAAAAATCATAACAGGGATTAAAAAGAACCTGATGTACTCTCACCGGCCAATTCATTAGATACACCTGTTTAACTCCTTGTTAATGCAAATATCTGATCGGCCAAATCACATGGCAGCAATGTAGTGTATTAAGCATGTAGATCTGTTAAGCTTACCAGCTGAAGTTCAAACTGAGCATCACAATAAGGAAGAAAGGTGATTTAACTTTCTTTGAGCATGGCATGGTGGAGTTTTTCAGAAACTTCTAATCTACTGGGATTTTTCCCACACAGCCATCTGTACGTTTTACAGAGTAGGTCAAAAAGAGAAAGCATCCAGTGAGCAGCAGATCTCTGTGTGAAAAATGCCTTATTGATGCCAGAGCTCAGAGGACTGGTCAGACTACTTCAAGGAAGTCAACAGTAACTCAAATAACCACTGGATTCCACCCATGAAGGCAGGTTTGAAGACAAAAGGGGTTTTAACCCAGCAAGGTGTAACTATCGAAGTGACCAGTGAGTGCATATCAACCTATTACGCCTATTCATTTTTAAAATAAATACTCTGTCCTGGAAAGGTAAATACCTTTTTCTGTCACTCACCATGATCTCCATGGCAGACCACCGTGATGTCCCCCAGTACATGGCCATCCCCTGGTTGATCACATGTGTCATTGCTCTGACTATCTCTGCAAACATTAAAGAGCAGATATGTGCATCATCAATAACTGAACAGTGAATGGAGCCATGCTAGAAATTTGAGAGGTTGTCTCAACAGCTTAACTTGCATTATTTTCACATTATAACATAGAAATTATATTACAGCAATACTAAATTCAGTTTTTTTCTCTCATCAGGTAATAACGCAATTATGAGAAGACTTGCAGGTTCAAAGAAGATTCCAGAGCTTTAAAACTTGAGCCTTTGGTAAAACTGCAGGGCAGTGAAAAAGATAAGTGGATCCTTGAAGTGTCCACCCTCTTCTTTTAAACCCATGTGTGAGCAGATATTGTTTGCTGGGGTCACACTACTTAATGAGGCCAAAGGCTGCAGGGTTAAAAGACTCAGCTGCCTGTGCCGTGGAGGAAACCACAGCAAAAATACTGAAGGGGCTGAAGTCAGCAGCAGCGGCCTTCAGTGATTTGTGTATTTGTGCCTCAGGATGTGGCAGGAAAGTAGCGGTTTTTGGAAAAGTGGAAGAGTTAAATAGTTTTTAATAAAACCCCTGCGAAGTACTTTCTCAAAGGATATCTAACACATGAAGAGAAACAGCTATTATTCTGAATGTGTGTGTGTTAAATGCTACACGCAAACTTTCTAATTACTAAAGAAACCAAAGGCAGTGTGATCAAGTAATTCATGAGATTATTTTCAGTCTGTAAAGGAATTAATAAACCATCTGCCACCTTAGTACAATGCTGCATGCAAAATGTGAAGCAGAAAGGCTGGATATGAGGGTGAGGAGATGAGAGCGCGGCAGAGTGTGATTAAAAAAAGAGCGATTCCTTTTCATCAGTAGTTTTCTCTCTCTAGACCGAAATGTAGCTTTGTGAGAGACAGAGAGCAAGTGTGCATGTGGGTGAAGCAGGTGGGAGGGTAGAGGAATAACAGTACATCTGCTCCAAAGGGGATGGAGGGAGGAAGGGAGGGAGGGATTTGGAGGGATGTAAAGATAGAAGGAAAAAAAAATGCTGCGGACCATGTAGCAACCTTAGAGGCACACACAGTTAATAACAGTTTGCAAATACACGTATAATCCATCTCAATGCCGGGAGGGGGAAAAAAAAGATGACACCTTGATTCATTGAAACGTTCAAGTCTTAACATAAAGTTTCTTGCCACAAGGGCTCGATGAGTCATCAGCTCCAACAGCAGATGCCACACTGATCCTGTGCTCAGGTGAGATGTGCTGCAAACACCATTGACACCCCACTCACAAAAAAAAAAACCCACACCGCAGTGTTTTCCTGGAGGGTGATGTGGGTGAAGCTGTGGGCAAAAACACGCAATGAAGAGCGCACACGCGAAAAAATGAATGTGTGACATCAGTGTACAATTTAGATGCCGAGATTGCATTTGCACAAATATGCAGAAGCCAATTAGCCCAGCACACAAAGAACAGAGGAAAAGGGATATAGAAACAGGCTCTGCGCAAAGCTAACAAAATCCAACTAACGCATCTCAGAGCACTCTCATTAGTACAGAAACATATCAAACTTAAAAACTGCTTGGCTGCTAGCCAGAGTTAGTCAGCAACACACCCCAAGGTCTGGAACATTGGCCAGCTTCAGCCGGCAGGTATCACAGTGCAGCACAGAGGGTGTAAGAAAGCCTCCAACTCCCACTGATATCCATATTTGTCTGGGCAGGTATCTCTGAGGATGTCATTTCAGAGAGTTTCTTTATAGTGAGGCGTCTAACAGCGGGGACGTAGAACACAACTAAAAATATTGCTTATTTATGGAAATATGTCACATCACAGAAGATTGTCAGTGACAGATGAGACCCGTTCTAAGTTATATGGCTGTGGAAAAAAAGCGTGGGGAAAGAAATAATAAAGATACGTTTAGTAATGCTGAGTAGGTGAGATCATTTTCCATGCTCTTCTTCTGTAATGAACAGTTGAGGAGAGAGAGGTGATGTCCTGGCACTTTGCATTGCTAGCTAAGGGGTTCATGTTCAGTGTGCTGTGGCGGTTTCATTTCATTTGCTCTCTAGAGAATAACACTCGGCTGGAAGGACTGATATAAAATCATTTTACTGATGCCATGTCTTCTTCGCTGCTCTGTCTGTCTGCCTCTGCATTCTGTTCTTTATTCAATTGGTCTGGGGTATTTTCATATTCAGCTTATTGAATGGCTTCACTCCTCTCTCAAATCAAATGTGATTCTGAGTGACTGGGTACCGATGTTGCGGCTGGATTTGGGCGAGTTATTCTGCGAGCTACCCTTGTACCTATTCATTCAATGAATTGACTGTGGCACACACGCCCCTCCTTCGAGAACCTTCTTGTCATATTCAGCTGGAGAAAAACTCACATAGCGTCTCATCACTTTGACAGCTGCTCTAGTAAAGAGCAGTCAGAGAAAGGGGAGACAGAAAGGGAAGAGTGAAGGAAGAAGTTGTATATTTGCAGCACGCACTTGGTCTGTCCCTGCTGTTGGACTGGATACGAGCCAAAAAGAAAGAAAGAAAAAGACAAAAGAACAAGCAGGGAGACGACACGGGTGCAGAAAAGCATGACTCGATGGGAGAAGAAAAGCAATGATTATAACAAAGGCAGACTCTGCAGCCATGACATCACTTTTTTGGTCCCCACGGGGACGCAAGCTGTCTCACACAAAGTCGGAAGCAGTTAAAGTCACAAAAACAAATGCAAACACAGATGGATGCAGATTCACCTGTTCAGTGGCATATTTGAAACTACAGTGCTGTTTTGCTGTTTGGTGTTTTTGCTGTTAATGCAGTTAAAGCTTTAGCAGCATGATGTTGGAGTGTCAGTCACGGAGAGATCTGCTAAACAGTCCCTTCATGCACGAGGTTCATCCTCGCTCCCTCACTCTCAAGTTTTTAAGGATGACTGATACCCTAACAATGATTTAGAAGGGTAGCCATGCTCCTTTGTATTAAATTATGAAGCAAACAAGACCAATTTCGCACGCTGACTAATGGGCCAAATGTGCTGCAGAGGTGATAAAAGCCTGCCTGCTTTACATTTGTCAGGATATATTTTTCAGCTGACGTCTCTCTCTCTGTTCACTTCCTATCATCTTGTCAGACTCTCAATCAGATCACAATTCTTGACATGAGCTGAAGAGACTTCATCTGCAGGGGGCAAAAGACTAAAAGGTTTGATAGAGAAGGCTGCGGGGTCTGCCTGCTAGTCACCAGCCACTGGTACCAGTGACAGCAAGGACCCTGGAACGATCGCTATGACAGACCGGCCTCCCACAGTCTGTTGGCTCCCACGGGTGGAAGCGAAGGGGGAAGGAGGAGGGGGGTAAAGACGAAAGAATGGAAAATATTTCAGTGAGATCAGGGCGCCTCCATCCTTTCACTCAAATACTACCTGCGGTTTGAGAGTTTGTGTGGAAAGACAGAAAAGGGGCTCAAGTATCTGTGATGCCCACATGGCAAGGGAGAGATAATAGAGTAAGAAACTGGAAGTGTCTAAAAGAAATAAATGGCGGTAACATAAGGTAGATGTGTGGGAAAGGAAGTGCAAGAGTGTTAAAGAAAAATAGCACTCAGTAGGGCTTGTATCTAGTGAGACCAACCCAAAAATACACCAGCTTCCCCCATAGGGGCCGGATAATCCTGCTTCTGAAGAGCAGGGAGGGCTGGGAGCGGGTGCAGTTTGGAGACCCTGTGGAAGCTAGCGATCCCGCTGAGACAGAAGAGAAATAGAGGGAGACTGGTGGACTAAAATAGAGGGAAGAGAGACGAGGAAAGATTGTCATATTACTTGTAATATGTTCGGGGATATGTCAGAGGAAAAACACATAAACCTGACCGCAAAAACAAACCCCCCTTTTGGTCAAAGCCAAAGGCCGCTGGTCCAGTACGGGCAGCGGCTTCATCAGAATTTCTCACCCTCTCATGTTACAGAACAACATGTATTGTCGCTGGCTCAACTCCCCCCCAACAGCCCCATGAAGTCTGGGTTGGCAATCACCTACCCTCCATGGGGGTATTGGTGTCTGTCCGGTTGGCAAAGACCACATCCACATACTCGAGTTGCATCCTCTGGAGGGAGCCCTTTAAACCTAGAGTGAGAAGACATATGGCAGGTTTAGAGAGAGAGGTTTGGGTTCTAATAAAAGAAGACAGTTAATAGGAACCATGAGTCCTGGGTGTCCTTCTTATAATGGTGAAATAAATGGGAATGTGCAAGGATACATAGAGTGTGACCTACATCTGCAGAAAAGAGAGATCATTTTTTATTTTCACTTTTTAGCCAACACCGTGATGTAGAAAATCAGCGACATGCTTAGCTGGTAGGGGTGCCAGCTTCAAAAGAACAAGGGACATTCAAATGCATTCAAAAGTCACAGTTATGTCAGGTAAAAGGCAAAAAAATAATAATAATAAGGTGAAGTGGCTCCTGGGGGGTTTGAGCTCAACATGTTCGTAAACATGACAAAGTGACAGTTGGCCACATGTGACTCAGAGCCTTCCAGCTGCATCTGGCCTGCTGCAGCTTTTGATCCAGCTCGCGTTGCATTCAAGTTGTCATATTCAGTCTGGTTTACCTGGTACGTACAAATTATTTTTTGGCAAACCAACAAAATGCTGCTTACCTACAAGCCTGCAGTACACCCAAGCAACACAAAACAAAACAAACAAACAA
Organism: Perissodus microlepis; assembly: GCF_051167445.1. Classification (NCBI taxonomy): domain Eukaryota; kingdom Metazoa; phylum Chordata; class Actinopteri; order Cichliformes; family Cichlidae; genus Perissodus; species Perissodus microlepis. The sequence continues at coordinate 14,740,786 of NC_140478.1, forward strand.
ACAAACACTTGTCACTTCATCGACTAATCCAATGCCACATCACCCACAGACAAATAATATGATTTCTGACTGCCGAATTTAATAATAGATGATTTACTGAGGGATAGTTTATGAAGATGTAAATTCTCAGTGTCCCACATACCAGGTAATGATCCTGATTATTCGGGGAGCTGATATTCCAGGAGGCTTTGTGGCCATTTAAAGACAAAGGACACGGCTCAGTTTTCGTTTTCAGTTTTGTTAATTTGCTTTCGTCATGGCCGTCATCCTGACTTGCTGCAGCAGGAGATGGCTCCAGTTGCAGTAATATAATAATTAGCTATGGTAGTACTCTGTATAAATGTTCCAGTAAATATTGGCAGTGTGAGCATGAGTGCTAAACAGATGATTGGAATAAGCCATAATTTATATCAATAATCTTAGTGGCACATTGTAGAGTCAGGATTCACATAGTTAAACTTTTGGATGTTTTTGGTGCCCTTTTCTTTTAATAACATAAGAAAAGATGATGTTTGAAAGAAAATTTTTATAAATGAAAATGCTGATTCGTTATACTTCAGGGCTTAATAGGCTGGTAATTAAGAGAGGTGGGTCCAAATGCAGGACACAGGTAGTCAGAAATAAATCTAAGCAGAATCCAGAACCCAGAGAATGACAAAGTCCAACCAGAACACAAAACAAGAAAAGATTAAAGATCCAAACAAAAAACATGAACACAAACATGGAACTAACGCAGACTAGCTGACAGGCATTAAAAGGGGGACCTAACAGAAAAGATGAATTAGTATGGTGTCTACATGTAACACATGAATTATATATCTTCTGGCACTTTTGGTTCTAGCAGCCTATTGCAAAAATACATATTATGAATACACATTCCAATTCCTTTAGTTTAATCTAGAAAAAAATGCCAAAGATAACAGTTTCACAGACATAAAACTGTATTATGTATTAAAACTGTACAGCAGATGAACAGTTATTAACCGATGCCTGATCAGATATAGACTCAGTGGAAGAGTGGCTGCCAAGATGGGAAACAGGGAGAAAAGGCTATGATATATCTGAAAATCAGTAGCAGGTCTTATGGAGTAAATCCAGAGTGTATCCAAACTTTCTGTTCAAACCATCATCACTTTGTATGGAGGACATCAGGATAGAGGTGTAACAGTGAGTGTTTACAACCATCTGTAAAACACGCTGGAGGCTCAGTCATGGTTTGGGAATTCATTTCACTTCATTTTGTAAAACTTACCAAAACTGACAGCACTGTGATTTTTATCCACAGTGCAATATCATCTGGCATCTGATTGGCAGTGGCTACATTTTCAGCGTGACAGTGAATGATGATGCCAATGCTGTTCACTCACAAAGTTTGATAGCTTTACTTTGCATTTTACTCTGATTTCTAAAAATCCAACATGCATATAGAAGATCTATAGAACACATTGCTCACTTCACAGGAATAGCTGTAATCAGTACATATTTTCTAATTTAATTACTGTCACAACTACTCAGCTGTAAGTTTTATGCACCTGTCACCATTTTCACTGCACAAACAGGAATCAGTTTGATTCAAAATTGTAATTTATAAGGTTCAGAACTATTTTCAGAGTTAATCACTGTCAAACCAAGCTCACAGGCACCTTCTCTTGGATAAAAAAAACACCTGTGCAATCCTTTCTTATTGTTACATAAATAAATGCTGCTGGCAATTCAAAGCCTAGAGCCTGATCAGAAAGACGAGGGATCAGAGGAAAGGTCGCACTCAGTATTTGTTAGAGGAGTAACACTGTATGCTGAGGAGAGGATAAGTGACGGCAACAAAGTATTGCGAGCAGATCGGCCTCCACTCACGCACACACACAGAAGACCAGATGAAAGAAGAAAAGCGCACACAAGAGACTGTCGCACAAGACGACAGGAGAGTAACAGGGAGTCGAGGCAAAAGACTCTCGCGCTTTTGAGTAAGCGCGTGTGTGCGTGGCAGATTAGTACCACAGGCTTCATCATCACCCACTAATCCCAGCTGAGAGTTATACTCTCCCTCCTACCATCACAGTCACTTATTCCTTCTTCTGTCGTTTGCACTCCCACAATCCCAGAAACACCCATTACACGGATCCTAATCTGAGCCTGCACCGTCATCACGAGCGGTTTCTGCTGTCTCGTGGATTAGCAGGAGTTCACTAGCTGTGAAGGGAGTCAATTTTTGGATCGGGAAAAAAGATGTGGAACAACAAAGCTACTGTATTGGCATCTGGGATAGAAGAATGCCTTCAATTGTGTTTTCTGTGAAAGAGCCTTATAAAATCCTGAAGCTGTCTTTTTCCTGTGAGGATGACTCTAAAGAGACCTTGATTTTTCTTGCATCGTCACATTGATGCAAGAAAATGTTCTGCGGCTCTCTCTTTCGCTGCTCATTAGGTTTTTACACCCTATCATATACACCCCTGAACATCACTTCAGTCCAGTCAAATGGCAGGCCTGCTGTGGCAGCCTGTAGTGAGGAAGATGATGGCAGCAGATGTTTCGCTCAGTCAGTTTATTAGACTTTGATGAAATGTTCCTCTCCACTTATGGCAGGGATGCTGCACCTTTCTCTTACAATTGCAGCCTAACATGGACAAATGGATTCATCTTTGCTAATACCGCTTATGCTTCCCCTCTCTGATGTTGGCTTTCACCCCATTTTCTCTTTTGTACTCTCTGTCCTTCTCTTCCAACCCTTTCTTAGCGCATTCCCCGTTTCTCGTTTGGGGGAGAGTTGCTGCAGCTGCAGTGAATGTTAATAATGTGGCAGAGAGCTGAGTCACTGCAGGAGGTGCATTGCGCTGTGGATCGGATGGCAAATTGTTTGGGAAGCGGGGTGGATCGAGCCAAGGGTATGAGAGCTAAAGTTTATTGTTATGAGTCTCATCAAGGCCCTAGCTCTTTTTAAAGGGGCTGACAGGAGAGACAGTCTGGACAGCACTATTAAATGATGCAACAGTTTCCAAGACAGACACCTGTGGAGGTATTACAAGAAGACAATACATCTGTGAGTGCCTAATGCACCACTGGTTAATACGGCTTTCAAATTCAGCTGTGTTCATATCAAAAAGGCGAGAAGCGACGGAGGCTGGAACAAAGAGGGATGAGGAAAAGAGATAAAAGAGGGAGATTAGAGGAGTGCAGCGGGGCTCCGACTGGTGGGGTGATGTGAAGGACAAAGCAGAGGGAAGGAAATTGACTTGTTACCTTCAATGATGTGTTTTCTGTTGAGGCCTCTCTCTGTCTCCGCTCTGCAACAGGAGGGAAAGAAGTACATGTCAGGGGTGTCAGCGCATACTCTTTATTACTTCACAGCTCTCGCGAATTGAAGCAGCTCCAGAACAAACTTTGCAGTTTGTTTGCAGTGTCTGTCCTGATCACGTCTGATTTTTCTCATGGCTTCTCACTGAGCACAGAAGCAAATACCTGATTTTTCTGTGCCTATTTAGGACTTGTTTAGACCAATAAGGCCAGCAGGTAAATTGCAATCAGCGCACAAAGTAATCTAGAGATAGCATGCAGTTTTTCCCTCGTATGTCTGATTTCAGTCTATGATTTTCTTTGACTGCAGCACTACTCAGTATTATATTTATATAGCAGTACTTGTAGTTTATGCAACACTTATTCCATTTTCAACTTTAGACTGTATCATAACACTGTATGATACAGTGTTATGACACTGCAGCCACCTATTGCTCTGCAAGTTTTGCAGTGAGTCGGGATAACATAAAGCTCCTTTCACGTGGATGTATCAGTATTTTAGAATTAGTACAATTCTGAAAGGAGACAATCTGCACTTTTGATGCATATGTACATGTTCCCTTAAGACAACTGTAGCATTTTTACATTCGCTTAAACTCAACTTTATATTCTTACTGTGTATTTTTACTTATTGTTTGGTATTTTTAAGGATCCATCCATCTTCCTCCACTTATCTTATTCAGAGTAGCCGTTGGGCTTTTGCCTATCCCAGCTGTCATAGTTTGGTTGGCGAATTACTCCTTGGACAGGTCGCTAAGCTATTGCAGGGCTAACCCATAGAGACAGCCAGTTTAGAGTCACCAATGAAGCTAACATGCTTGTCTTTGGACTGTGAGAGGAAGCCAGAGTGCCTGGAGAGATCCCACGCACACATGGAGAGAAGATGCACACTCTATACCAGCGGTCCCCAACCTTTTTTGCGCCACGGACCGGTTCATGCCCGACAATATTTTCACGGACCGGCCTTTAAGGTGTCGCGGATAAATACAACAAAATAAAACTAGTACCGGTACCGAAAAAAAGAAAATTTATTCATAATACACGTGAAAAGACCCAGGAAAACCAAGTAAACGATAAAAACGATAACAAAATAACGCTGAAAACCGATAAAAACCCTGAAAACTATACATTTCACACCTGAGCCTCAACTCTCGCGGCCCGGTACCAAACGACTCACGGACCGGTACTGGTCCGAGGCCCGGGGGTTGGGGACCGCTGCACTATACACAGAAGACCGTCTTGCTGTGAGTGCAGTGGCACTAACTACCACACCACCGTGCTGCCCCAGTTTAGGAATATAGATATTAAATGCGTCACTATGTTTAGCTGGTTGCTAAATTGTCAGACATGCATTGCTAAGTGTGTAGTGTAGCCCACACATCATTTCTGGGAGTTGTTTTGCTAAAAACAGCTGCTGGTTCATTTGGAAATGACACTGGTAACAGTGGCGCTAACTGCTTTCCAATGACTTGTCTCTAGGCTCACTTGTGTTTACTCAGGCACTTAAAGATTTTCCCCACCCCTGCATTTTCCTTTTCCACTTTGTTCCTCTCGTCTGTTTCTGCTCCAGTGTGTTTGTTTTTGTTCAGATGCCCGCGACTTGCCTTACTTCTCGCCTTGCTTCATTTCACACTTTCGTTTTCTTCCTCCCTGTTTCCTATGGTTTTTCCAGAGTGCTTATGGGATATAAACGCACTTCAAACACAAAGCATGCCATCCTTCCTCTATGTTATTGTTACTTTTTGTGCAAAAGACTGAAAAAACGCAATAGAGAGGAAATATGAATCTTGCAAATATCCAGGCATCCTGGGGTGAACTGATGTTTGACAAGCGAGCTGTGAGACAGTCTCGTAGCTCACTCAGCTGGGGGTTAAGCAGTTGTTCTTTAAATCCATCTGTGTTGGAGAGATTTGAAATACCTTGACAGAATTCAGAGAGGATGAGTTTTAATTAAATTTACACAATTGAGGCTTGGCTCTAGTGTTCTTAGCCGTGTAAGAATAGTCAAACAGTATGTGGATGTACCCATGGCCAGAAGACTTTTAGATACAGATGGCCACTAATGCAGACTGAGAATATTTTAGCGTGACAGCAGAAGCAGCTATGACTTTGGGCAGTTTGGCAAGAAAGCTGAGGGTGGCTAGAAGAGTAAGGAAAAGGGGTTGAGACATGCTGTCATTTTGTCCTCCACATCTGTGTCCTTGCGCTCTGTGTCATCTGTGTCACGCTCGCTGCAGCTGGAGGCAAAGTTTTAAAGAATAGGCTCGTGTATGTGAGATGGCCTGACTGTCTGAGAAAGAAAACCCACCTGCTGGACACATGGATAAATATGTATGAACACATACTTACTTTCCTCCCCAGTACAGCTTTGTGGTGATCACCAGGCTGGATCTCCTGCAGGAAGACCGTCAGACGCATCAAAAGACCATTAAAAAAAGGTGTTCTCAAAAAGATGATATGTATATGACCATACCTGCATGTGAGCATGATGAAATCTGCCTATGTGTACAAATCAGTGCAATCAACTATATTTATGTCAGCTGCCTTCCATCCTACACTGCACTTCAAACATCGAGTAAGTCATAGAGTATAATGACCACAGGGTGACTCTTTTTTTCTTTGAATTCTAGCAAAACAGCTCCCTCACTATAACCCACTCGCCATGCTTGAATGATCAATAATTTAAACAGGTCCACAGCTGAGGTGAGGTCGGGCAGAGAGCTGGCGTGAGCAGTTAAAAGGGGTGATGCGCATAACTGGGTTTTCTCTCGGCGGTGCATGCAGCAGAGCGAAATATAAGAAGGATATATAACTGATGTTTTCTGTGGTGGAGTCACAGTTCACGCTCACCAGCATCTGTTTTGATTTGACATGAGCAAATTTGTCAAGTTTACACTTTCATTTAATGAATTGATTTATATAATATATCAAGTGAATTAATGTTGCTTGAAAATTTTCCACTTAACGTGGGAGGCATGGATGCATGTTCTCAACATTGAACTAACTAATGTCACCAATACACAAAGCTTGAAAACAGATAAACACAAACATTTTGTGCATTTTGTACACCAGAATTATTAGGCTGCTTCATGTGGTTCGCTAACCATGCCTACCTCCACTAAAAGCATATTTGAAATAATTTACAACAAGGGTCCCAGGATAGAACTGAGGGGCTGCAATTCAACTGAAGGAATAAGGAAGAAAATAATAACAATTACTTTCTACCTAATCTTTTTGCACTACTTTGGTTTGCAACTAAGTTCCTACAAAGTTAACAACACTTGGCTCATCGGTATATTTTAGCAGATTTAGGTATTAAATGCTAAACCTCAAAACATGCTTATATTGGGATAATATCAGGACATTTACAGTAGCAGTAAGGATGCTTATGTTTTCATGTTTATCTATGAAAACATCTCGCTAATTACTAGCCAAGTGGTAGAACAAATCCTCCAGAAATGGAGAAGGTTTGCCTTCTTAGTAAAAATTGTTGCCCAGAGCTGCAGCCAACATGTGTCAAAAGATGAAACTTTTCCTGTTTGTGTCACTCTTTTATGCTGAGAGACTAGCTAGACAGTATTTGGCCGTCACTTCCATCCAAACTGTAGATGACTGCAGCTGTTAGTGACCAAGGCAATTACAGGGAGGTGGGACACAAGGGAAAAATTGGGGCCATTGACTGGTCCCTAGACCTGTGTGACTGGGGCTTTAGCAGTCATTTTCCCACCAGCTGCCATCAGCTTCCTTTTGCAACCAATTGGGGAATTCAAATTTTTCCCACATGACAGGTGGTTGCCAGATGGTTACTCACCAGTCTCAAGGCTTCTAGGCCTATGTGACTGGGGCCTTAGTCATTTAATCCTGCACTGTCACCATAAAAGTCCAAAATGGCCAACAAGCTGTGTCTGCAAAACCTCAGTAGAAAGTCTACGGGAAAACGGTGCTCTGCCAGGACCTCTGTAACGCTGCCGCGGACTTTACAGTCTCGGTTGCATCAAGTTTATTCTCTAAATTTTGGCACTCATTAGCTACCAGCTTGTGACTGACAAATCGGTAGCCGATGAGCGTGGAATTTCGCAGTAAAATCTGGATTTAAAATGACAAGTGATGGTGAAATGACTCATCTTGAAGCTATAGTCCATGATGAGGGATAAGAAGTAGACCAGAATGGATGCATGGGGGTTGCTTTAGGTGCCAACAGTTTTGTTTAATTCTTTTATGTTTCAAAAAGTAAGTGCTCCATATGCAAAGACAGTTTCCCACGTGGAGGGACCTTTGTGATAAACTGAAGTACCAGCTGTGAATCAGGTGTTATCATCCATGTCAGTGCCTGTTAACTCTGATGCTCTTGAATGGCTGAAAATCCCTGGAACGAAGCTCCGAAATCTTGTGGAAAACCCTTTCACAAGAGCGAATGCTCATATAGCAGCAATTTAAAGCCTGTGAATTTTAAATGGCATGTGCTTAATATACACACACCTGTTTGTGAGATGTTTGTGTTTTGGCATGCTGTATGTTCAGCGATACAGTGCATATGCAATCAAAAACCAATTCTTGGATTCTTTTCACTTTGTTGAGACACAACACTTTACCTCCAGCACTTTTTCTTGATGATGTTTCCCAGGATTATCTCTGCTCTGTAAAGAAAAACACAAGAGATAATATGATTAGATCCCAGACTTCCAGTTCTCTTGCAGCATTGTAAGTGTGTTATCTGCCACAAATCTGCACCATGAATGCCTGATTAAAAATCAGAAGGAGCCCAAGATAAAGGGTAAATGCCTCCTGTACTGCGCGCCTGAATTTCACCAGCGACCTTTAAAATTAATATTCATCCCCGTAAAACTCCACTGTGCTTGGCATTATTCGCACAGACGATGCCCAGGCGAGGTAAATTGAGCTGTGAACATAATGCGGAGCCTCCAGTGTTGAATAAGATTATGTAAATCACTTTAGAGTCACAGCTACCTTTCATTTTTGGCTTCCTCAGGTGCATTATTCCTGGTCAGGGCCTAAACCTTGTTAACATCTTTTGTCCTGCGGAAGAAAAAAGCTAACAGGACCAAAAGTAGAAGTGTGATTACAAATGGGAGACATCACTCACTTCCCCCCGGAGTAGACCTCGGCTGTGTCGAAGAGGTTGACCCCGCTCTCGTAGGCGATAGTCATCAGCTGCTCTGCCACCTGACACAGGCAAGAAAAGTTTCCTCATGAAGCTCAGTGTGGCATAAGGCACTTCTATAAATAATAACCAAATTACACTTCAAAAAGGCGGGAAATTCCCTGAAGAAAGGAGTGTACGTCTGTTTACTGTTGAAATGCACATCCTCCAGGAAACTGTACAGTCTGCTTGTTGATTAAAGCTGTTTACTGCGCAGTGTATTTCCCACACTTTTTGACCTACTTCTTGCTCTTGCTCTTTATTCAGAGGACGACGTTTGAAAGGCCAGTTTAGTCGTGAGGACCTCCTCTGCCTGTACCAAGCTCTTATTTTGTTTTGCTTGTGCCTCTCTTAGCCCTTGTGTTTTATAAGCAATGATAAGATGTCCCCACTTCAGTATTTTCTCCCATCTAAGGCCAGAGGAGGACACTGGGAGAGGTCTTTTGCTTATCCTGTGAGAGAAATAGGATCTGATTACTTGGCTTTGGTAGAGCCACGAGGGACTTACTGTAGCAGCTTGCCGTGATATTGGGAAATTGATACCAGAATGATAACTGTGGTCTCACACCCACACCATTTTATATCCAGTTACACTAAATTACTCCCATTGGGGACACAAATTGGTTTTTGTAAATGGTCTTACTTGTTGTATTTGGGTCTAGCTGAGTCTAAAATAGAGCATGAATAATACTGCATATTTAAGGAGTAAATAAACAACGTAGCGGAAGCTACTCTGATGCTACTGATTTAACTACTCTAAATACCCCAAATATCTTTTTCTGTATTCTTTAAAAAGGAAAATGCTGCAGATTGGGAACAGATATAATATTTAATAGAAAAATGATCAAGTTATATGTCTAATCTGAGAAAAGGAGGTGTGTCAGCTGATTGATGGATCTGACATGAAGTCTTACCTCGTCAGAGATCTGACCTCCAAATGTTACCCATGTTCCTGTGGGGGGAAAGTCATCGTAAAATATTTGTAACAAACAACAACATAGACGACCTTTTGCATGTCAAAGTCACTCATAGTGTCTTCTAATTAATAATTTGACATTTTTGGCATGGAGACATGACAAAATGCTTTCTGCCCTAAGGCCGTCACAGACAAATGTCGCTACAGATTAAAAGAGAAATGACTCCATTATGCCATGTGTACAGATTTGCAGTTTAAAAACAGTTTAAAGAAGAGCGACAAGCATTGTCGTGTAATGCACTGTGTTTTTAGGTGGGATCCTTGAGGTGTTGTAGGGTTTGGGGGGAGTTCCTGTGTGTGTTTGCATTAAACGGCAGACCTATCTATCCATCCATCCACTGCAAACCTGCATATCTCCTGAAGCAAAGAGTTAAAACTTTCACATGAAAAGTCAACTTGGACTCATGTGTGATTATTTGTCTGGATATTTCTTTTTCTGATTAGTTTCTGCAAAAGGTTGGTGCACACAGGGCATGTTAAAAGCACACCACACAAGCACACAAAAACACGCACACTTTAATAGATGATTTACACTGTAAAAAATAAAAGTATTTTGTACTGAACTACCTGTGTGCTCATTATGATATTGCATGCACATAGTTGCTTTCAAACTTGTAAATGAAATGAGTCATACCACAGCCTGATCTAATCATGATTTTTTCCACCTAACGTAAGCAAGGTAACCGATGTAATGCAACAAGTTAAAAAGTAGAAGCCACGTATTCAAGTATTTGTATCTTTAGATTGACCAAAGCCTGCCCTTTCTGTCTTACAGTGCCATGAAAAAGTATTTGCACCTTTCTTGTTTTCACACTGTAATTTTCACACTGAAATGTTTCAGATCATTAAACAAATATAATGATAAATACAAAATGCAATTAAGTTGTGATTTCATTTATTTAAGGGCAAAGTGTAAAAAATAAATACTTTGTTAGAGCATGAAATAACTTTGATTAACCACATGTTTTTCGAAAGCTGAGTTCATTTTCACCTGGCGTATCACAGAGCTGATTACTGTGGCACCTGTTCGATCAAAAAATCACTTAAATAGAACCTGACTGACAAAGTGAAGTCAGCAAAAAGTCTCAAAAAACAACACATCAAAAAACAGTCGATAAACACTTCACTGACATCTATTGGTCTGGAAAGGGTTACTATGCCATTTCCAAGGCTTTGGGACTCAGTGAACCACAGCGAGAGCCATTATCCTCAAATATAGAAAATCTGGAACAGTGGTGAACCTTCCCAGCAGAGGCCAGACCGACTCATCCAGGAGGTCAAAAAAGAACCAAAAGAACTGCAGGCCTCACTTGTCTCAATCAAGAGAGGGACTGTGCAGAAATGTCCTCCTTTTTTGATCAGCAGTAAGAGAAAACTGCTGCTAATCAAAAAAGACACAAAGGCTCATCTCACATTTGTGAAAACAACTTGATGACCCCTAAGACTTTTAGGAAAATAATCTGTGGACTGACGAGATAAAAACTGAACATTTTTGAAAGGTTGGATCCCCATTACATCTGCATAAAATTAATACATCATTTCATACAAAAACAATCCTGCCAACAGTCAAATATGTTGGTCATAGTTTGACAGTCTGGGGCTTCTTTGCTTCTTCAGGAGCTGGACAACTTGCATTAAATGATGGAAACAGAAACAGAATAAATTCTGTCCTCCTCTAAAAGAAAATCCTGAAGGAGAATGTCCGGCCATCACGTTGTGTCTGGAAGCTCAAGCTTGCTTGGGTTGAGCAGTAAACACACACGCAAGTCCACCTCTGAATGTCTAAGAAATAAGATTATGAAGGTTTTGAAGTGTCCCATTTCCAGACTTCAGTCAGAGGACGGAGTGAGATGCTTTGGCATGACCTTGAACAATCCGTTCATGCTTGAAAACCCTCCAGTGAGGCTGAATTAAAACAATTCTGCAAAGAGTTCCTCTGCAGAAATGCGAAAGACTCATTGTCAGTAATCACAAATGCTTGATTGCAGTTCTTGCTGCCAAGAGTGGCACAACCAGTTATTAGGTTTGGGTGGTAATCAGTTTTTCCCACTGGGCCAGGTGGATTTGGATAGCTATTTTTCCCTTAATAAATGAAACCATCAATCTTTGGAATAAATGATGATTTTGATCTGAAACATTTAAGTGTGACAAATCAAAATGGGGGCAAATACTTTTTCACAGCATGTAACATCCACATTTTGTTACTTATTAATATAAGTATAGATGTTGTATTAAGGCGGATGAACTGAGAACAATTCCCCAAACTTTATTTAAGCATAAAATTCTTGGTTTTGCTGACCTGAAGCAGATTCCTGAACTGTGAAAGTGGGAACAAAGGCTTCTTTTATACCAATGAAAACTGAAAAATCCGCACCCTGCTTGTGAAATCCAGTATCCAGTATCTATTAAACATCTGTGGACTGCACTGATGTGCAGTAATCTTGTCTATACTGTAGACAGACACTCTTAGTCTCTGTCCTTCTTTAGTATAGGATGAAGACAGCTATTGTTAGAATTTATCTGTTGTCTCAGTTTTCTCTTGCCTGCTCCTGTCACATAAAGCTTGTCACTATCGCCCACTAATAAGAAATAATTGAAAAGCTGGTGTAAAATCTGTAGCCAACTGCGTCAGAAGTATAACACCAGGCTGGTGTAGGCTCAGCCTGATTTTTTTAAACTGACACTGACCAAAAAGAAAAAAAAAATCAATTAAATTGTTATGTGCAGGTTAGTTTTAAAAACATAACCACAAAACTAAGTTATTCAGACACTCCGTATTGAGACAAATTATCAGTGCTCCTTTCTATAGAGGAAAGGTGATAAAATAAATGAACGTAATGTAAGAAATAATGCAGCTGTATCTGTAACCAGTAGTCTTTCCTCAAGAAATTAATGTATTACGCATGATTTGTTGTTTCTTTTTCCTTTTTAACGCATTACATACTTAATTACTACCAGAAAAAGTAATTTATTACAGTATTTCGTACTTCATGTAGCCTTACCAGGTAACAGTGTTAACTTTGGACTAGAATCCGACAAACTTTTTTTTTTTTTATATCTTTCTTGTAGTATTTAACACAAAATAGAAAATATAAAACATAGACATAGCTTCTGGATTGAAATAAGGCCGGTTTAGAAATACCTTAAACCTGCATTGTATCTGAAGGCCACCAGATGGCAATAGATCTTGTTGCAAAATTATTCTGGTCCTGCAGACTCTGATGCAAAACAGCTTTCTGTCTTGACCTTTGTAAACATTTTCCGTACAGTTTTTGGACTCAGCAGTGGATGACATCACGGTAGCTAGTCTATCTTTTATTCTATGCATGGTTCTTCGCTAGCTTTGTATTAGCATGCTGTCTGTGTAGATTAGCGCGTTGCTCTGTCAGCTAGCCACAGAGAGGAGTGAAGTTCTAACATTGAAAGAGGTGAAGTGATTTATTTTATCTTTAATGGAGTTTTTTTTTTGCAGTTCTTCAATTCCTGGTGAGCTCTGCTATCACTCCCTTCCCTGTTCCACCCCAGTTGTTAACCATTCAACCCTCTTTGTAGGCAAATACCTCTGCAAAAAGACACAACCGCAGTACCATTAGCATTAGCTGACTTCATTAAGCATTAGCAATAATAATGGAGTTGTTTCTATCCTGAATGCAGTTTGCATTTTAATCGTCATCCTTTTGTCCTTTTCTGAAATAATAAAAAAAAAAAATGTTCATATCATCACTTCTCAGAAGTTCCCCTTTGTCCTCCTCCCTGTACACGAAAAAAGTCAGCTGATTGTAGTGCCGGAAGAAAAATTATTTTTCTTTCTATTCACCATTTGTGTAGATAATTGAAGAGCCATTGTAAACTAACAACATAATTATAACTGCAGTGTGGTTACTATATTTAGCACGGTAATGCATTACATTGTTGCATAAAAATGTGATTAGCCCAGTCTGACCGTCTGTATCCAACACATTAAGGAAAAACATTTTGTTGCCAAGAGTTTGAGGAGAGGGTTATTATCACCCGTGTCTTTACAGTATAGTGAAGGTGTCACCAGCTATTGGTCAATGTAGCTTTGCACAAACACTGGAAAGAACATCTAAAAGGGGACTGTGCCCAGACCTGAAATGCTCTGTATACTTTAAATATTCTCCTTGTTTCCTGTTGTACTCACAGAGCCTATATAAAAGATGGATGTACTCTGGTACAGGACAGTGACGTCAATACTTAGACCTACAGTTAATCTAACAGCCAACAGCAGCCAAAACCCCTAGTTGCTGAAAAAGTGTGTCCAATTGTATAGAAGTCTATGAGAAAATGGCATTACCTCCCAACTGATCTATGACATCAGCCATAACTTTCCTAGCGAGTTTACATCTCAGTTGTATGTCTTTGAATACAACACAAGCTGGCTAAGCTCAGCTCTTATATGAAGCCAGTGGTTGTGCTAAACTAAGATAACAGGCTCCTTAGATTCAGTGTCTAACCCTCCAGAGAGTGAATAAGTATATTTCCAAAACTTCCACTGATCCTAATAAAAAAGCTAAAATGACGTGTTTTCATCCTCACAGTGAAATTATATTATTTTGGTTCCTTTCCTCTGCAGAAAACTGGTGCAGCGAGGAATCAATGTTTTGCTCAAGGGCACTGCTGTGTAGCTCAGGCTTGCCGATATAAAGAAGGGAAACGAATTCCCTTTAGCTGATGAATGTTCATTCTCTTCACTACTCCTCCCTCCTTCTCGCTGTGGTGTGGCTTAATCTACAAGTAAAAAATCACTATGATTAGCTTAATCATTTACAGTTTGTGTGCTGGGCCTGGGCAGCACCGCTCCTTCGCTTTGTCCCCCTTTCAAGGAACTTGTCCCACACACAATAAGCATTAACGCACGAACACAGTCCTATCAAGATGAGTCAAAATGAGAGTATTTACCTTGTGGTGTGCGTTGGATATATGTGATAATTGAGCGACTTGTTTGCTGAAACCAGTGCTATTGATTAAATATTAACAGGAAAAATGCTCTGCAAACAGCTTTCTGTTGTCTCTCGTGACTTTCCGTACATATAAAAGATGCATGAGGTTTAGAAACGGGTGAAACTATATGAATGAATTAAATAAAAAGAAAGAAAAAAATACCTGTCCCCTTCAGCTTAGCTCTTATGTTCTCTCTCTACACGCCGAGGCACGCTTACACTTTGATTCATATGATTTTTATTATTTACTAATGCTAATTAGTTGTACTCACCGAGCCCCAGACAGGAGACACGCAGCCCAGATTTCCCCAGGTTCCTATGAAGAAATAACACGATTAAGAAAACTATTTATTTAGACTTAAAATGTCATCAGTCGAATGTGCCCCTGTAGTTCATGAACCAAATATTTCTGCATAAACAAGGACAGAATCAGTGTGGCTTCCAAATCATGGCGAGAGGCTGAAATGAAATAACATGCAGCAATTAGGGCACTTAGAGTATAGAGCAGGAATTTGAGAATGCAGGGTTTGATAACAGCAGTGTGTGGTGTGTTATGCTGGATCAAGAGGAGATTCACCTAAACTGATAATCACCTTTATCTCAGGTGATCATGAATCATAATTGAGAGATTACAGTTGGAGGACAGTTGATTTATTTACTCAATACAGAGCTTCAGTTCTCTGAAGGAACAGGGAGGCCCTCGAGGACCGTGAAATATATTTCACTGATAAATAAAAAAAATATTGTTTTCACTGTGACGCTTTTTGACAAGTGTTGCCCTTTGCATCTCCCCTCTAATTTGAAACGCAGTGTCTTCTTTTGCAAGATTTCAGGGGGCACCTTAGTCCTCTAAGACCTCCGGCCTTTTACTTTTATTTTATTTTCTAGAAGTGGAGGCGTCTTTGTTCGCTTTAAAACAGGGAAGCTGACATATCTGCATTCCCTAATGCGGCCTAATGTGACCCTTCTTTTGTCTTAAGTAATCTAGCACCTATGAACCTTGTACAGTTGTATGTGATCCAGTAATACGCTCAACAGCCACTTCCTTAAGTTCACCTTCTTATCTGATCATTATTGATATTATCTTATCAGCCAGTCACGGCGGCTCATTTAGGCATAGTCAATACAACCTGCTGAAGTTCAAACTGAGCAGAAATCTGATTTAAGACACTTGTTCGTGACTTAGTTCTGATCTGTTGAGATTTTCGCACACAACCATCTCTAGAGTTTACAGAGAATGGTCTGAAAGAGAGAAAATACCCAATAAGCAGAAGTTCTCCAGCTGAAAATGCATTAATGATCAGGTCTTAGGACAATGGCCAAACTCATTTGAACTGATATGTATGCAAGGGTAGGTACTCAAAAGACCATCTCTGAATGCATGACACATTGAACAGATGGGCTACAGCAGCAGAGGTTCTTAGCTGACTCACTTCTGTCAGCTATGAACAGGAAACGGAGGTGAGAGTTCTCATGGGCTCATCAAAACTAGAAAACAGAAGATTAGAAAAACAGTGCCCGGTCTGATGAGTCTCAATTTCCGATGTGACATTCAGATGGTATTTGCTGTAAACAACATGAAAGCATGGATCCATCCTGCTTTCTATCAGCTGTTCAGGCTGCTGGAGTGTACCACCTGGTGTGTTGGGGACATTTTCTTGGCACACTTTGGACCCCTTAGTATAAACAGCCTCCCTGAGCATTGTTGCTAACTATATCCATCTCTTTATGACCACAGTGTACCCATCTTTTGATGGTTGCTTCCAGCAGCATAGCACACCACATTATCTCAGACTGCTTTTTTAAAACTTGACAAGGAGTTTACTGTGCTCAGATGGCCTTAATCCAATAAGGCACCTTTAAGTTTTAGTAGAACTGGGGATTCACGTCATGGATGTCCAGCTGACAAATCTGCAGAAACTGTGTGTCGCTATCATGTCAACATGGACCAAAATGTCCGAGGATTGTTTCCAGCACCTTGTTCCATCTATACCACAAAGAATTAAGACAATTCTGAAGGCAAAAGCCGGTTCAACACAAAACTACCAAGGTGTATCTAATAAAGTTTCTCCTCGATAACAGTTCTATTACATCCAGCTGATTTCTAGCACTGTAATAAGGCACTTTCAACTCTCATTATCAGCATGGAAGATAAACTAAGACATCAGGCTTCTTACCACACTTCACTCGGAGTCTCAATTCAGCACTTCACATTTAGTTTTATAATCTGCACCATTTCAAGTCCAACTGTGAGGGGAACTCATGTGGTGCGAGCATTTAATTGCTTAACGCAGACGACGACTGCAAGAGCAGAATGTTCTCCGCCCCAGACGCCACAGGTGTCTCTGCACACTGTGATGGATGTACACTGCTGGTGAAAGAAAACTGTGACAAGGGGATTGAAAACCCTACAAAGGGAAATTACATGAAGGTCGTGAAATTGAGTCGTTGTCTTTTGACAGAATTATCAAGGGCACATACACAAAACCACTTTATTCTGAGATGGGGGAAAAAGTGAAAATAGGAACAGAAAGTACCTCCAATTATGGTCTGGGGATTGTGCCTTCTGTTCTTGTTTTGCAGGCATTTACTCATTACAACAAATGAGGCTGTAAAAAATGCCAGCAGTCGTTTTCTTGTGCCTGACAACTAATGGCCTGTGCCTGTCTAGATGAAGGCGGGCTAATTCGAGCCTGCGCTGTCTAACTGCGCCCTTAGCCAATTCAATTAGGTGTCCAGCATGGCGAAGCATCAGTCATCGAGTCAGTAGTTCGACCCGGCTGCCAAGATCAAAGGGTAAAACATATAAATGAAAGTGTTTACATGTATACAAGACGATATGTGAATTCAGTGACGTATTGAGTAATTTATGTGCCATAACTGCTTGACAGGAGACAACCAGGAGACAGATCTCACTGCTGTCACAAATCGTGGGATGCATTCTTATTTCTCATATGGTGGAGGAGTTTGCATATTGTATCCTCCATCTCTCTGATGTATTATGGAGTGGGATCTATGATCCATGAAAGTGTGGGGGAAGGGCTGGACTAGCTTAGAAGTGTGTTACTAACTTACTCTGTGTGTGTTTGGTCGGCTTGGGGAAAGGGGGGGGGGGGGCAATCGAGGACAAACCTCACTTGATGTTAAGGAATGTGCATTGGCACATTTATTGCCATTAATTCTGGCTAAAGTGTCAACCTAATGCTTGGACCTGCTTCAAATTGTGGCTACATCTGCCTTGGATCTTCGTTTATAATGTTTTCATGTTTGCAGTGAATCATTCGTGCATACTCTCCCCACTATAAACAAGCTGGCAGGCACATTCCATTCCCAAATAAAGCTGGCTGTCCTTGAACAAAACGCTAACTTCATATCTGGAGTTCCTCCAGCAGCTCAATGTGAAACGTTTGCATGCTACTTTGAATTCACACAGTCCGCCTTAATCAGAAAGTAAAAACCCCACAAACAAACAAAAGAAAATGATGTTCAGCAGCTGGAGAAGCTGCCTTGCTACTGCTTTCTAGTTAGCAGTGTTGTGGTCAAGACGTCAGGAAGCAGCAGCAGCAGCGCGCTGGAAAACACGGTTTATTAACCACACAACCTGCTACAGAGCAGAAATAGAACTGTCCATGCCTCAGATGTAGATGCCAGCACCTTCCAAAGAGCCTAATGACTCAGGAGATTTACAGCATGGCCTTTGCAAACTAAAAATAGACAATATACAGCTTTGTATTTTACATATAATCTAGTAGATGGTAACATAAACATGCAAAAGAGAGAGCAGCTTGTCTGAACACAAGTTGCACATAAACAAATTTGCGAGGCAGCGAGAGTGGCCCCTCATGCTTGATTGGTCCCCAAAAGAAGCCTTGAAGTAAAATGACAAATGAGTCATATGATGACGCCCCCTCAACACAAACCTGTCACCACTTATGAGCATCCGGTGAGCTCCTACTGTATGTAGCCCTTTCTATTCTTAGTAGATCTCTAGCCAAAGAAAAAATATATCAACATCTGTGTGATATATTATGCTTTTTATTGAGCTGAAGCATTTTGAGGAATGGCCTACTGTAGAAGGGTGAAACACTCATTTGGTTCTCAAGTCACATACATTTTTTCTTAACAACATTGGATTGTTCAAATCAATAACTGTCAACAAACACTGTCAAGGTTTTGGGTAAATGGATAAACTTCCTCACTGGCAGGGGATTAATGCAGAATAAGCAAGCCCACGCGAGCCAACCTTGATGGGGGTTGATGGGGATTAGACAACACCCATTTCCATGGCTTCCACTGCTTTCTGTGCCATCTGTAAAATTCTGCACAGGGGAAAAAGTCGGGTCATATGCTGGATATATCAAAACCCCACTCTGTGTGAACGGGACAACAAGGGAAATAAAATCATGCACTTTTTGCTTGGGGCGAAAAGTGAATAGATTAAGTGTGGAGGGAAAAAAATGCAGCAGAGTTGCATGGAAGAAAAAAAAAAAACACTGATGAAGGTGATGAATGGAGATGATAAGGAGACGGGGAGCTACGAGGAGACAAAAAGAGACACGAGCAACAGACTTGAGCTTGCAGTTGCAAGTCCAAGCCCCGAGTCTAAGCAGATCAAACGCCCTCTACAGATAACGCATTCTATATGACACAGAATGGGAAATGGGAAATGACAGCCAGCTCCCTACAGGGGCTTGTGTGGTGTGTGTGCTCGTGTGTGAGTTTGCGATTGTGTGCGTAATAAAGAGGCCAGAGTCTGGACACGACTTCCTGCTTCGTTTTTTCCACAGGGCCGACAGTGTCGACATTGCGTTGGTTCTTTCCGTTTTCCGTGCCTTGCAATCAGACTCACACAAACATGATTTTAGAAGCCTGCATTGTTACATTTGATTGTTATTCGTTAATTTAAACGCCTCTCAAGTGACTGATGGGTAGAGGATCTCACACAAAGTAGCTATTTTAGGAAGGGGCACATGACTGAAGCTGTTGACCCTGTATTGAAAAACATGTGGGCAGATCTGAAGTGGTTGATTCAGTATGGTGTGGATTTTAGAGAGTTAGGCAACATGGGAATTATATCTGCATGATAACTAGAAAAACCTGGCTGGCTGTGGTTTCAATACAGCACATGCTGCATGCAAGCTTTCTTTCCTTTGCTTAAATTTGAACATAGACGTGTAAATATTTTGATCTCAAAGCATTTTGTGAGATTAATAGGTGGGGTTTTTTTGGGCGAGAGTGAAGATGTACTCGGCTCTGCCAGCGAGCATTGCTGCAGTGTGCACGTGCTGCATTTAGACACATGCAGCACTGCTTTCTTTCTGTTTTTGCTTCCCCTTTGTGATTACAGAGGCTATTAAGGAGAAAAGGATAATATTGTTTTCATTGCAAGGCAACACTTTAATAAAATCACTGTGCTTACAGAAAGCCATCTCGGCTGTGACCTTTAATTAAAATGCAGCGAGTCCCTGCAAACTCCCTAGCTTTTTAAACTGAGAGATTGTGTGGTACTTATCCTCGGGGGCTTGTTTGGTCTTTGGGCAGAGTGGAGCTCCATGCTACAGGGCTCCTGTTGTGCAACACCCTGGCTCACATTATTAAATCTACACATCATTGCAAAACGGTTGAGACAAGCACTGGAGTAAGTGGTGTTGCAACATGAAGTGTTTGTTTTCGCTGAAGGTCGATGAAGACTTTTGATTTGTGGCGAAAAACAACAAGTTGGAGAGTGAAAACAAACTGCCAAGTGCAAAAGCAGCACGATCGGCTGCGTGAGTGCAGACGTGTGTGAAGGCATGCAAGGCGCAAACGCACCTGCGCACGTCACACACAGATCATCAAGGTTCACGGTCGTATGCACACAGGAGGAGGTAACAAAGCAAGCAAGGGTATTTTGTGGATCCGTAATGACAGAAAACTGCACTTTATGCTCCAACAACTTGTGGTAAAAATGCAGGAAATTTTGCATAGAGATATTATTTGTGAATACATTGTTGTTGTTAAGTTTTGTAAAAATTTCAGTCATTTTGTTGTGGATATGTGTTTTCTTTCAAGTGTTGATGTGGTTAGGAACAAGGTAAAGATTTAGCTCGCAATGGGCTCCAGCAGTGAGTGTCAAAACTCGAGAAAGAAAGAATCCTGTGCATATCTGGCTACTTTTTCCACTGCAGTTTTCAAATATATCAATCAGAGAATAACGATCATTATCTCTGTATAGGAAATAACAATCATAGCATCACTATAAGGGCTCAGAAATGTTAGCAAATTTCTAGATGGATGTGAAGGAATGTGCAAAGAAGTGGAAAAATTTGAGGGAAAAATATATTTGTCTTTGACAAAAACTGATCATAAGAAAGAGCAGGAGGGAAAAAAGTTTATTAGGCTCTGTTGGCTAGCACAGCATGCAACACATCAGGGCATGACCACAGGGTAATTAACCTTTAAAGCCTGAACTGTGAATTAAATTGTGAAAAAATTCTGTTTTGTTTTTTTAAATGAGTGTTTGTTGAACCTTCTGACAAATTAAAAAAGAAAGAAATTAAGTATTGATATGCCAATATGAGTTTTAATTTTTGATATTTGCTATATCCCATATACCTGCACAAATGCTGGCAACAACGTCAGGCACTTATGTCGATTACGTAGATTCTACAGAGCCTCACACAGAAGTCTAAATCAGGCATACATGCAGTCTTCAGCCCCAGATTCACACACGTGACCTCAATAGCTCTCATGATAGTGGGGTGAGTCTATGTATTGGCCCCCATGCTGTTAATGACAAATGCCTTTTTTCACACTTTGGGTCATGTGGTGACTCACGTGATTAATAGGAGGACCACCTCCAAAGGGATGGTTCTACTAGGGGCAATAACCTTGCGCTCTACTTCAGTTGTTTTAGAACTGAAGAAGCCTCTTGGATGAGTCCAGTTCCCTCCTTCCAAGCACTCGAGATCTTGTACTCACATTAATATACTGCTTTTCTAGTTTTACCGACCATTCAAACCTCTTTACTACAAATTACATATTAACAGTGCATTCACAGCACTTTATTCTATAAACTTAAAACACTCAATTTACCTATTATCTGTGGCCAGTTGAGAACTGCCAGTTAACCTAACCTGCATGTCTATGGACTGTGGGAGTGAGCCGGAGCACTTGGAAGAACCACATGCAGTTATAGGTTTCTGCAGGTTTCTTGCTTAATCTGGAATGTCCTTGACTGAGCAGATTGAAATATGGCAACAAGACAGCCCCTGCTGGCTCTGTGACTACAAAATAAAATATGAGCCATCACAGATTTTTAAGCTTCACCCTGATACGACCTGAACAAACGACGTCCATACTCCTTAGATGTTAATGATTAAGGTGCCCCTGGAGAAATGGTACTTTTTAACAAACCTAATTTAACCCTATTTGTTTTTTCTGTAAGGTCTGATCGCCTGTCGGCTTATTGAATCGAGGGCCTCAAAAGGCTCGAGGCACACTAGACGGAAAGAATCAGAATCACTCAGAGTTTGCTGCACTCGGACAAATGGGAAGAAACTCTCTTACAGTTTCCTTCCAAATTTTTCATTCCCTCATGTGAGAGTGCAACAAAACAAAACAAGAGTACCTTAAAATGACCAGTATGAACCACATTTTCTGGCTATTCTGTGTGCACAAGAAAAAAAACCTTCTTTTGTACGGCTGCCTCGTGCATTACTCACGCAGTCAACGCGCAGATGTATGCACAGCACAGGAGGCCTCTCTCTCTGCTGCCCGCTGATAAGCTTGCATCCAAAGAAACCAACAGAAGGTTTTTTTTTTGCATGCCCATCTGCAGCGCAGCTCCGAACCAACCAAGCGGAACCTTCCCCAAACCTCCTGAACTGTCAAAAGGCCTCGCTGCCTAATGACCGTTATGTACTACAATCCCAGCAACCAGGGGCTCCCTACCAGCGACCAGATATAATGTGCACAACTTGTGAAGCTGACAACGACGTCACATTTTGTTACAGCCCCAAATTTTGGGCCAGTTTTATACGCTTTTTGTGGCTTTGCGTATTATTTTAAGAGGAGGAAGAGATTAGGCAGCACTGAAAGGTTGCAACCAGGGACCCTACAATTAGAACTCCACTATATTTGGATTACCATAACAACTAAAATGCTGGGGGTGGTGGTATTATTAGTTTATGCCTGCTTGCTCTATGCACTACTTCTCCTGCTTTCACTTGCTATACGCCTTCAGATGTTCCCAGTGTGGAGCCTCAATGGCATCAAATGCCCATACACTCAAGGATATATAATGCAATGCGTGAACGCATACACCCACAATCGCACAAAGTCTCAGTGTGATTTGTTATCACACAGAGAAAAACTTCAAAGAATTTGTTGTACACAGATTTAGTACTTGGACTTGGCTTCACTTCAAGAGAAAGAGATTCCCTGTCAGATGGCGTCCGAAGCAATACGAGTTTCTAACTGAACAGCTTTGGGTCGAATGTTTGGAAGGAGAAAGGCAGCCTGAAAGATGGAGGAGCAGAAAATATCAGACAAACAGGGAGCAAAGAGGGGACGTGACTGATAAGAGTTTTCATCCAATATTTGTTTCTCTGTGGTGAAAACAGGGGATTTGCTGAGGGCTTGGAGCAAGCTTTACTATGAAAGCACTCCAGCTGTTTTCACAAAAAGCTTCAGTAATAATCAGATTTTGAGAACTTTGAAAAGTGCGGCACAATTTCAAAATCAATTTACCCGCATAATAGGGGGGGATTAAATAAATAAATAAAAATGATGCAAACGGGGAACCCAGTTCTCACAATGAAGACTTGTTTAGCACCGAGAGCAGATTGAAAATGGCCATTACGATGTTGTTATGGAAACGAGATGAGATTGTATGACAAGCAGACACTTATCACAGTTAGCTGCTCAGCAGCCAATCTGCCCAGATTCTGCTAATTGCCTTTTTTTGTCTGAACTGACCTGCGTGCCCTAATTTGCTTTTTCATTCAGCCTCCTAATTCTTCTTCATTCTACGTCTTTTTGTTTTTCCTTTCTTTTCTTTCACCATCCTCTCCGTCTCTCTTGATCTCGACACTGCGAATGGTGATGTCACCCTCTCCAGCGAGTTAACGGTGTGAGGTGAAAGCTGCGATTTTGCTCCCGTGGTCTGGGTTAAGAGCCCACTCGCTGAGATAAGAGCGCATTGTTTACTTGGCCCAGCCTTGTTACAACTCCCACACAGACGCACATGGAGAGCTCTACCGCCCGTCACTGCTCAGCTACTGTCACACTTTCCAGAATGTACTGTAAGGTTGCGGCCACTTATTGAGAGCTCCGCGTGGCATTGACAAAGTATTAAAGCCAGACTTTAATTACAAAAACTGGATGTGATTTCGATGCACTGAATAGTCTGTTTATCTGACTATACTGAGTGCACTTTACCATAATGCCAGACACCTATTTTAGAATATTTTCATGCACATTAGTTTGGCTTTTGCTTCTCCCACTACTATCAATACTGCTTCTTTTTCTTCTTTTTATACTAGAGGCCTCATACTCCAATTTATCATGACGTATCCTGTTGCGTTTCTTTTTTTAGAGCATAAATTCTTGTGCACAAGTGCCTGCAACTTCATAACAGTTCTACTATTAGGATTTCTCTGCGCCGAGATCACCGGTGTGATGATTCGCATGCTGGTTATGTTCTTACGAATCATCTAATTTTCATTATATTAGTATGGTGATGTCTTTGTGTCAGCAGGGTTTTCTGTGCATAGTTTTTGGTCGTCTCATTATATGATAAGTATTAATTCCTCAGAATGTGTCCCCTATATGGGCACCAGTAATGAACGTTAGCATTTGAGCTGTGCCAGAAAGAGGTCAAATCTGGTCAGCGTTTAAAATCAACGTTATAAAAATATGCTTTTAATATAACGTTCAAGTCTGACTAAAGGTCCTAATCTTAAAGCGTTTTTATCAGTCACTGCTACATTAAACCGTCTTCTCTCTTCCTCTCTCACTCTTTTCAAATTACACTTGCAGCCACTTAAATTCACATGTTCACGTCTGGAGCTCAAAGCAAAGCCAACAGCATAAACTGTCCCAGATCGTAGATTGCTGCGCTAATAACTGTGGATTAAGGTGCCAATAAATTTAAGGATGCCAATAAATTTGCATACTTGGAAAAAAAACACGTCTGTACTTTTCTGTCTTTCTTTCTTGACACACACACACACACACACACACACACACACACACACACACACACACACACACACACACACACACAACATCCCACTCATCACCTGTCACCGCTCACATATCTTCATTTTTTCCCTTCTTCTCTTTTTTCCACCTTATTATCTTGTGTTTTCTTTCAAATTCGTTTCTTTTTCCTCACAGTGAAAATTATGAGAGCTTTTCACACCACACACTGGGAAACTGGGAAAAGAGGGGAGAGGAGTAAACTAACTATAAGCAGAGCTCCTCTTTCTTCCTCACTCTCTTCTCTCCACACAGCCTTCATCTCCTCAAGTTTACGTACCGGTACTTCATGCCGGTGAGCTTTGCCGTCGACTCCTTGAGGCTGTGGTGGTAGCGGTGGGTGAAGGACCCCAGGCTGCGAGCTATTAGGGCCACTGTGCGGAACCGGGCACGTGCCTGGCTGGCTGTGTTGGGGCTCGTTGCGTTCTGCTTGCTGTGCTCGCCATTTCGAGGGGCCTTGAGCCCGTGATCTGTACATGCAAAGGACACCTGCATGGCTCGAGGCAAAGGCCGCTAGAGCTGCTCTGTTTTAGTCTTTAAAGTGCTTAAGAGTCTTTTTTTATTTCTAGTCTGCAGAACTAAGCTTATGTGAAGTTGAAAATCAAAGGTCCGTGCCAATTCCGGCCGCTGATTCTCATATGGAGATGGCAGTAGGAAGTGATGCACGGCTTTATTCCATCTCTTTTGAGAGAATTTTCTCAAAGTTATGCTACGTGAAGCTCAGGCATATCAGCGGCGGTCCCGGTCAGTCTGTGTGTGTGTGTGTGTGTGAGGCGCTGAGATCCTGAGCTGGTCTGGCTCCACCTGAAAAGATGGGAGAGGATGGAGATGGAGGGAGAAGGATGAAGAACAAGGACATGAGTTGCTTGTAGAGCTGTCTGTTTAAGATGAGCACTTGACTAAAGGAGAAAAAAAATATACTGCTAAAACCAGAAAAAAGACTGATCTGACAAAAAAAACCTGTGAGACCTTGTAATTTCTTCTTGTGCTGCTTTCTTCAGTTTAACGCCTCCTCCTCACATGTCTGAGCTGCTTTGTCATGGCGAGGCAAAGAATGAGCACAAGTTTTTTTCTTACATTTCTGTCACATTTATCTCTTTCTCTCTGCGCTGTTCCCTCATCTCTCTGTCTATATCTTCCATTCCACCTCAACTTTTGGCTCTTCTTTTCTGGTTACTCAGCCTTTAACCCTTCATTTTTTTAATTCTTTAATTTATGTTGTTGTTGGTGTGCTCAAGGTTTTGTCAGGCGACCAGGACTTGTGGGTGTCTCTGGAGTCCACCTTGCTCTCCAACCACAGCTAAGCCTTCTAGTCAAACACCTGGTGTGAGGAGAGTAACACTGCACCACCACATCGGGTGCTCAGCAACACACACACACACACACACACACACACACACGCACACACACGCATGCTCACAGACAGTGTCTCACTCCTGTCACACATCTTAAAAATAAGGTCATGCTTTCACAGAAACGCAAATGCTCGCGAATAAATGCTGCACATGCACAAGCATTTCTGGCATTTGCTTCCACACGTGAACCAAATCTTCATTTACACAAGTGCTCTTACACGCAGCGAGTTGCCGGCGCTCTGTGAGAAACAAGGACAGAGCCGGATGAGAGTCTTGATTGATGCTCCTTCTCCTGTAACTTTGAGAGCGATCAAGCGCTGTTACGTGCTGAGCGGGGGTCCCAGAAAGATCTGCATCCCAGCTGAAGCGGCATTTCCCACAGATGTCCTCAGACCCGGCAAACAGCCTTGTCCCGTCTCCAAAGTCCTCGAGCAAGTAGCAGAGCTTTTATGGTCCCCGGCTTTGCAGCAAGTGGACTCTGTGTGATAAAGGGACCCTGGAACAGCAATGGACGAGCAGAGAGGAGGAGGAGGAGGAGGAGAAAGGAGGATGCATGGTTTCTCACTTCAGGGAGAAGAGGACAGATGCAGTGAGGAGGCGAGCAGCAGCGCGTGATTAGAGTAGAGAGAGTGAGCCAGTAACTGAATGAGGAAGAGAGACTGTGTGTATAGGCTCCTGGCTCTCACTGACTGGCTCAGAACTGCAGTGTTTTTCACTATGGCGCCACACAATCGGAGAGAGAGAGGGAGAGAGAGAGAGAGAGGTAGATTCTGAATGGGAATCAAGAAGACTGAGTTGCTGCGACTTTAATTAGTTGAAGAAAATCCACTTTAGGGTGAATGATAGATACAACAGGCATGCTTTGCTTAACTGTGCATGTCTAGTAAAACATTTCACTTGCTTCCCTCGCTGTCTTATGTTTGCCGTTGCAGTGCATGCCCCGCTTGCATACATACGCACTCACTTCCACTCTACGACCTACAAGCATATCACAAATTTCGAGCTATGCTTGAGAGTCTTGTAAGAGTCAAATGAAGCATACACCATGTGTTCAAGCGGTGCAGCATCTTACTTTCTTCCCTTGCTGAGCACTAATGTAACAATGCAGGACTTCACGGTTCATTGAACATCCCTAAACCCTGAGGCCAGAACTGCTTTATTTAGTTCTTTGTGATTAGAGTTGTTAAGAACAGACACGTGTAAAAATCTGTGGGATCTCGTGTTTATTGTCCAGAGCAGTTAATGGGTCAGTGGGAGCATTTGGGAGGTGGATTTTCTGAGTGTGGGATGTGAGATTTTTATGCAATCTGAGAAAAGTATATTTTGTTCTGTATTATTCAGTGTGCAGAAATGTGTTTGATGTGCGGTTCACGGGAACGCTGAAGACTGCAGTTGTAAGATTTTTACTCTGCCTTTTTAAGTTAATAGAATTATAAGAAAACAAATACCAGCAGGGCCGGAGTTTCAAACTCCTGCAATGTTAAAAAAGCCTCTACACCAAAACATGAGCAATACACTGATGTGGGTTAAGAATTAAAACAAAAATGTAGGTCTTGGAATTTCTGCAGTGACCAGTCTCCCTGCTTACGCACAGGACCTGCTGAGACCTTATTCTAGCTCAGCCTCTCTGATCATCTAATCAGGGTCTTTGAATTCTTTTCACGCGGTGACCACACTTCTGAGGCTGTAACTCCAAAAATGTGGAACCTTCCTAAGCCCATCATGTGGGTTGAATCAGTAGTTTATTTCACACAGTTGCTGAAAACTCTTTTCTATGGGCAATCTTTTCCTTAATCGCTTTAATTACTGTATATATTTTTACTGTAGTTCATACCAAATGTGTGCAAAGAATTATGTATGAATAGATTAATGTAATACTGAATCATATGGATACGTACACTTCTTTAATGTATAGAAAAGTTATTATTATAGGTGCAACTCTGACATGCATTTCTCAAATTCCTGCCTCGAGTTATTCTCAGAGTCCAAGGGGATAACTCTAAAGACATCATCGAGTCTATTTCTTACAGGCTGTGGAGCCTCAGAAAGCATTACACAACTCTTGCTTATGACAAGTGAACTGATAATGAAGTGTTAAACTGACAGAGAGCGCCTTTAAACCAGGCAACCCTTGAGAAACGGCGGCATCAGCTCTGGTGTGCTGCTACTTCTACATCTTCCACGGCCACTTTGCATGCCAGCGAACTTTGCGTTGGCTTGATCATGTTTTTCCCCGGTGCTCTGGAAAGGTTACTAAGTCACAAGCATCCCTCTAATGTCACCGGCACCTCCGGGCTCCAGTTTCCTCCCCGTCGAGCCCATTTAAAAAGTGTGTCAGTCAAAAGCGTCAACTAGAACTGTTACGGTCTCGGCTGGAATCCCCAGCGGTCGATAACGCCGTTACCCTGAGGCAAACCGCTCGTCTCTAATTGCTCTGGTAAGAACCTATAATAAGAGCTCTAAAACTTTGTTGCTAAGACGCAAACCCCTATAAAATGAGTTCTCGTGTTGAGGCGAGCAACCGTAACGCTGCACTGAGGAGGCTGTTGAATCCCTTTACAGTAACATAACCCTGGATTTCCAGCAGCGTGGGAACATCTGTTCGCCCGACTCTCTGCAACATCATGCATTTAAAAGTCATTTTCTCCCTTGCTATAGCTGCCATACAGGGAAAAATTCTCGAGCGCATTAGATTCTCATTAGGTAATTATAGCCCTGTAAACACTCTGATTGATAGATTTTTGTGTCTGGCATTTTATTCTCCAGTTCAAAAGGCTACTAAGTGTCTGATAACCGTCCTTATCAGCCGTAACCTCCTGTTGAGGAAATGAGGCAGAACGAGGGGAAAGCCTTTCCAAGGAGTCAGTGATGTCATCGCTGCAGCAGTACCACCTCTCTCTGCTCGATTACATCTTTCCCTAGGTAGTATTTTTTCGCTCATTCCTCTTTTTGCTTACATATTTTCCCTCTCTTTTTCTCCTCCTCTCCCCTCATCTCCTCCCTGCAAATAGCCCCTTTAAACAGTGCTCTTCCTCAGTCCAAGTCCAGAGTCCCTTTCCCTGTGCTGCAGACTACAGAGTGCAAGTCATTATGATGCATTGTGCGCACAACACCTCAGAGGGAGCATTGGTTGTTTAATCTGCCCTAATAGGGTGGTACTACTCTGTGTAGAGATAATGGTCACAGCTATTAAGCCCCATAAATTCCACTGCAGGCCAGCAAGCATGCATGAAATACTGATGAGGAAGCTTCAGTCTGAATCGGACACGAGTGGCTGCAAAAGGCAAGGTCATGCTTATGACTACAACCATCCGTCGCCTGCAGAATCAAACCCCCGTCGCTCATATGATCGCCTCATCGTCATTACTGCCATTACAGTCATTTTTATACAATCAGCATTATTTAACTCTTAGCATTGTGACATCTTTAGTTAATATCGTCATTACCACTGGTTGGCCAGCTTCTGCCACAGCTTCATCTCCATTTGGATCCACTCTGTATGGTGACGCGGATGAATGCTGACAACTTTATTATGTCAGCCCCCACAGATGCCTCATGACCTTATTTGCATACCAAACGCGCATACGTCCGCATTGCCGAATATTGAATAATAACAGGGAGGAAATGCAGGTGCATTTGTTTTAATGCTGGAGCACTCAGGGGTTCATAGTAGATTCAATATAGATGAAAGGTTTGCGTACCTGCAGAATGTAAGCAGACACAGGAGTTTTTATGAAACAACATTTTTCCAGGGTAACAGCTCATCCTAAATGAGCTGGCAAGTGGATGACTAATGACTATTTTTAGTCTGGAAAAGCCCTGGGAGAAAATAAAAGGATCTGCTGGAAGTGAAAACATAAGAGTGGCTCTGGAAACTTTCATGACATTTCCTGACAATCAGCATTTTTTAATTCTGATGTTATAAATGAATGAAAGCTTGTTTTAGCCACTGAAAAAGCAGGATTTTTTGCAATCCACAAGTCAAAATGTCGGTTGTTATCTTAAAATTGGTACAACAACATTTGCTTTACTGGAAGATCCATAAATCTAGAAATAGGCTTCTAGTGTCCTATTTTTCTTCTTATTTCTCACATTAGTATATGTCTAGTTTAAGATTCCCAGAGCTGAGTAAGGGGCAGATTAGCAAGAATAGTTTCGTAATTACACCAAATTTGAAGTTATTTTCTGAGAAGCCAAATTTTTGGAGGATAACCGAAATGCACGATCTGATATCGTCGTGTTGGTGTTGTTCCCAGATCAACATTGCAAGTGACCAATCAGAATGTTGTGATGTCATACTTTTGCAACTTCGGGAAAAACCGCCATAAAACAAAAAACTGTACTTAAGCTGCGAGAAACCGCCTCTGTCCGCCGATCAACGGACCCTGACCCTGACCCTAACCCTTTAATAAACACTAAGCAGAACTGATATTGTCCTTTATTTCATAAATGCACGAATGGCTTGGCGCGCCAAAGAATAACGTCACAACAATGTGATTGGTCACTTGCAATGTTGATCCCGGAACAACATTTACTATGTTGTTCCAGGAACAACACCAACACGACGATATCAAATCATCCAACCCAAATTTATTCACATGTGTATGGCAAATAACCCATTTCCCCCCCATTGGCTGAAACAAATTTACATACTACCTTACGCCTGTCGTCTCATATTTTTTCATCCCTTAAGTCAGCGGTCCCCAACCTTTTTTGCGCCGTGGACAGGTTTATGTCTATAAACATTTTCACGGACCAGCCTTTAACGTGTCGCGGATAAATACAATAAAATAAAACTAGCACCTGTACCCACACGGGAAAAGACCCAGGGAAACCGAGTTAACGGTAAAAACGATGATAAATAATGCTAAAAAAAACCCATAAATGTCACACCAGAGCCTCAACTCTCGTGGCCCGGTACCGGTCCGTGGCCCGGGGCTTGGGGACTGCTGCTTTAAGTGGCTTCTCAAGGCTCGCTGAAGTTAAAAATTCAGTGACCTGCTAAACAGTTGATCTTTTCTGAGAATTTGCCATTTCTCACATGTAGCATGTCTTGCTCTGGTGCCTGCCAAAATCCAAGCCTGCACCTGCATTTCAAAGACCAAAGGCTTTTGTAAACAAGGATCTGGCTTTGGGCTATAGTGTCACCATTTGTGTGCATGTGTGTTGGTGTTTGAGAGATGGAGGTCATTAGTTTTTCAGACAGCCATACCCATCAACCCCATATAGGTTTCTCTTGTTTCACATTAAAAATGTCCTGGAAAATAGTTTTCCTGTGATGAATTCTTTACCTTTTGAATATGGATGGCCTCATAGGAACAGTGGTTTTATGAAAAACACCATGTGCAACCTCAGTGACTAATGACTAAAAAAGAGGAAGCTACCTGTAGGCTATTCGCCCTCATACACTGTTTAGTGGATTTGTGCTTAGCTCTGCCAGTATTTGAGGCACTGCAAAGGAAATGCTAAAACCCCACTAAGGATATTAACAGATTTAAATTGTTTTTTGCAGTAAAATATTAAAAATACACCATTTTAATTGAGTTATGGACTTTTGTGCAATGTAGAACCGACTTTCATTTGTCTGTGTGTTATTAGAAAGGAGGTCAGGACAAGAAAGGTTTGGAGCTAAATGAAGAGTTTCGTGGCAAGTTTTAGATTAGAAGACCAAGCTCAAGTATGCACATTGATGTTAGAGTTAGAGCCTGAGACCAGAGCGGAAATAAAGGAAACACCTAGCTTGGGTCTGTCTGTGAAAAAAGTCCACCCTCTAAAACCTCAAAAGCTTACTAATTAGCGTGGTATTTGCCCACAAGCAGAAGGATCTACCTTCACTGGCCACTTCATTAGGTACCCTTGTTCGACTGCTCTTTAGAGAGAATGTCTAAGCAGACAATCATGGGGCAGCAACTCAGTGCATTTAAGCCTGTAGACATGGTCAAGATGAAACGATGGAGTTCAAACTGAGAAAGGTGATTTAAGAGACTATGAATGTAGCGTGGTTGCTGATGGGCTGGTCTGAGTATTTTACAAACTGGTGATCTACTGGGATTCGTCTCTAGGGTTTACAGAGAATGGTCTGAAAAAAGAAAACATTCAGTGAGTGGCAGTTCTCTGGGGAAAATGCCCCGTTGATGCCAGAAGTAAGAGGCAAAGACCAGACTGCTTTGAGCTGATAGAAAGCCAGTAATAATTCAAACAACCACTCATTACAACCAAGGTCTGCAAAATCTCTGAAAGCACAACAAATCCAAACTTAAAGCAGATGGCCTACAGCAGTAGAAGATCACATCAGGTGACTAATAACAGGAAACTCAGGCTACAAATCACACAGACTCACCGAAATTGGACAATAGTATGTATACTGGTAAATCATCGCCTGGTCCGATGAGATTTGATCTCTGCTGAAACATTCAGATGGTAGGGTTAGAATTTGGCATAAACAGCATTAAAAGCTGCTTTGTTATTTAGGCTGTAGTGCAATGGTGAGGTTTCCTGAAAATCTCATTGAATTCACTGCAGTCAAGTGGCCATCACAGTCACCAGATCTCAATTAATTAGAGCACCTTTGGGATCTCGGGCTCTTGTTCACGAGTGACGGGAGAAGGGAGCGTGAGATCGGATTGGTGCTACGGCTGCAGTGACGAGAACGATGTACGGGTCCATCGTGGTGAAGAGAGAGCTGAGAGTAAAAGCGAAGCTCTCGATTTACTGGTCGATCTACGTCCTTACCCTCACCCATGGTCACAAGCTGTGGGTAGTGACCGAAAGAATGAGATCGCGTATACAAGCGGCGGAAATTAGCTTCCTCGTAAGGGTGAGAATTTTGGCCATCCGGGAGGGACTCAGAGTAGAGCTGCTGCTCCTCCACATTGAAAGGAGCCAGCTGAGGTGGTTCAGGCATCTGATATGGATGCCTCCTGGGTGAGGTGTACCTGGCATGAGAGATTACACGAGACATGCTGGAGAGATTATATCTCTTGGGTGCACCGGGAAAGCCTTGTGTTCCCCCGGACAAGCTGGAGGAGGTGGCTGGGGAGAGGGAGGTCTGGGCTTTTCTGCTTAGCCTGCTGCCCCGACGATCCAGCCCCAGATAAGCAGAAGAAGACGGATGGATGGACCTTTGGGATGTGGTACAACAGGAGATTTACATCATGGATGTGCAGCTGACAAATCTGCAGCAACTGTGTTTTGCTATCATATCAATATAGCTCGACATCTCTGAAGAATATTTCCAACACTTTGCTGAATCAATAGCTCGAAGAATTAAGGCAGCTCTGAAGGCAAAAAAAGGTCCAACCCAGTACTAGCAAGGTATACCTAATGAAATGCTCAACACTGCACAGTTTGACAGCTACATATCGAATTTCTTTGCTTTGGCTGACAAAATAAAATACCTCTAGAGCACATGTGTCAAAGTCAAGGCCCGCGGACCACATCCGGCCCGGCGTACATTTATATCCGGGCCGCAAGATCATTTTATATAGATTTATTATTATTGTTATGCATGGCCCGGCGATATGAGGTGCTAATAATATACAAACAACAGATCCCATAATGCAGCGCTGCAGCCTCCTTGCTGAACGCTACGCTAATTGGGAACATTCCCGCGTCAATCAAGTCAAACTTCTGTTATTGCGAAGCTAGCCGCTCACAATGGTGGAGAGAAAAGTTGATTCTGAAAGCAGAGCCTTTCAGCGCCAGTGGGTGACTGAATATATGTTTACAGACATTGCTGGTAAACCCGTGTGTCTTATTAGTGGAGCTAATGTGGCTGTAATTAAGGAATTTAATTTAAGACGGCACTACAGACAAAACATCAGGATAAGCTGAAAAACCTAAACGCAGAGCAGAAACTACAGAAAGTAGAAGAGCTAAAGAAGAATCTGACATTTCAGCAGATGTTTTTCACCAGAGCAAAATCACAAAGTGAAGCTGTTGTGAAAGCAAGTTTTATTGTAGCAGAGGAGATAGCCAAATCAGCCCGTTACCAGTCTGAAGAGCTGCATGATGAAGGTGTGCGACGTCTTGTGTCCAGACAAAACGCAGAGTTTGGCAAATGTGAGCCTGAGGAGAAATACGATTGCTGATCGGGTTTGTGAGATGGCCACTGATTTAAGAACACAGTTGTGTGAAAGAAGCAAGAACTTTATTGCATACTCTCTTGCTGTGGATGAAAGTGTAGATATGATGGACATTGCACAGCTGGCCATCTTCAAAGTTAAAGTTTATTATTTTTAAGTTTATTTAATCTGGAATAATATTCCTGTCTATTTTTATTCATATTTATGTTTAAAAAACATTGTTTTAGTGTGTTCAATAAATGTTTATCTTGTTTGGCCCACGACCTAAAGTGTGCCTTGAGTTTTGGCCCCCTGTGCAATTGAGTTTGACACCCCCACTCTAGAGTCTCTAATCTGAAAATACAAGCTACAACCAGCAGAAGAGAAGAGGGAAGAGGCCACCACGTTTCTGCATAAATAAAATGTACAGAATTTATTTTTCATTTTACAGATTTCCAGAGTCTCAAGCGTTCATATTTGGCGAGCTTACAAAAAACCATTAAAAACCCCCCAAAACATTTCGGAAACAAGACATCAATTCTAAAAAAATGTTGCTCCATTTAATGAGATAACTGATTATTAATAACAATCAGCTCAAATGTCAGACTTTCTTCATTTCTTATTCGCATTATTTTTCAATCTTTTCATGCTACTGCAACTTGCGGATTCATAGCGGTTTTTCTGATTGCAGCCTCATGTAACTAAAATATTAGGTCTACTTAAGGAGCAGGAATTAGAGCTAAAAGTCGCTGGGCTACGTGAGAGTCTTATTACCACAAAGTGATGAGAAGTATTTAGCAGGCAGAGACCCCGCTGAGAAGAATTAAACTTTAATCCTCACTTCCAGTGTTTTAGCAATCATACACATTGAAGTGAAGCGAAAAACAGGCCGCTGGTTGGTGACAGTTAAGTCACGCTTACTTAAGCTGCACCTTAATGCAGAATGAACATAACCCAAATTTGATGCATGAAACTTGCTTAAAATTTCTCACATACAGCACGAACAGTACAGAGGGGGATTTTTTTTTCATGCACCTTCTAAAGAACAGAATCCTACCTGTAGACCATGCTGGCACAAGGTTGGGGAGATGCCTGGAAAAAATGATTTTGTACATGAAGAAGATCCTCTAAGGTGCGCTGCTCTTGAGGTCTGTGGTCTTCAAGAGCTCCTGCAGGACAGCTGTTGAGGCTCGAGAAGTGCACCCGGGTTCCTGCCCCCTGCCTCTGCTGGATGGAACTGGAGCAGCGATCCAGCCTCGGCCCCCCTCTTTGCCTGGGCACAGGGATCTCACTGCAGGCTGCCTTCAGATACATGTTTAGATCAGACTTGTGTCACACAGGCCGATTGGATGCTTTCTTTTGCTCGCAAATCTCTTTCAATATATTTAGGTGTACGGTGTACTTACATCTCCATGTAAGTACATTGCAATGGCGCTCATGCGGGACAACAGAAGATATCCGTATTTGTTTGCTGAAGAGTTTTTGGCATGCCAAAGGCTAACATTGCGATAGAGACTAATACCCTGACACAATTTCCATAGATGTTGCCTATCAAACAAGAACATGTGTGCTTGGAAGATCAGACAAACACACAAACAGTATCAAGAGGAGACAAGAGGGGAGAGGGGGTCAGAAACATAACTCTGAGCCATGCCTGTGATGTCAACTTTATTCTTAGACTGACCGACAAATTAAAGGACAAAGACAGCTTTTGTTTGAGCTCTTGGCCGTGGCGAGAGAAACCCGCTAGTCTGTGAGGCGAGCCGAACAAAGCCACGGGGATATTTCTGCCTGCCCGTCAGAAATATCTTCCTGATACATCTGTTACATGTACAGCCAATTTAAGCTGCAGCCGAGAACAAGACCTGGCCCACCTAGTCTACTCCGGTACTTAAAGTCCTTCAAAGCAAAGGATGACAGACAGGTATGATTTTGATCATGGTGAACACACATATTACACTGTCTTATTAAGAGGCAACTTCACATGAAGGTAAGAGTAATGGACCCTGCTATTGTTACTAGTGCAGTGTTGGTAAGGTGATAATGAGTTAGCTCTAGAAGTGTCCAAAAGTACATTCGGGGGATGCCAAACCCAAAAAAGCATGGCTATCATGTTTCGAGAACTATCTGCACCGCTAAAGGCACTCAGGATTTTTTACAGATACAAATGTAATGTTTTTTATGACCCACGCTTATGGTTTCTAATGATATCAGCTAATATTCAAGAATTATTGAAGCTTGGAAAGACACCAAGCTTACTGACATTATTTGTGCCGCACTGCATTTGAACACGCCATGATTTTCTAATATAATAGAGTAACATAGGAAGGAAGCACATGAGGCCACTAAATGTAATTTCCCAGTTGTGGCCACAGAGATATCTGCAGTGTTGGGAAGATTACTTTTAAAATGTATTCCATTACAGATTACAGAATACATGCCCCAAAATGTATTTTGTAACGTATTCCGTTACGTTACTCAATGAGAGTAACGTATTCTGAATACTTTGGATTACTTAATATATTATCATGCTTTTTTACTACTACATGAATGTACTATTGCTGTGTGATTTATTACTATTACTGAAGGTTACTCGCCATAATACCAACTAGATTTTTAAATCTTAATATAAAATGAGTAACAGTAGGTTGACATTAGGTAAGGCTGCACTTTTTGCAGTCATCTTGTATAGAAAACTATTCGGCGCGTATATAAAACAGGTCCGCGGCTCTGAACCGTAGTAAAGGGACCTCTGGCTAATGCGTCGGTTCCCTGTCGGGCTCGTAGCCGAAAACTACCTTTACTTTGTTGTCTGGGTCAAGTTTGCTAGTGAGAGACGGAGAGAGGCGTTGAAAGGCTGCTCCAACGGAACTTATTGTTTTGGAGGAAACACGAACACAGTGTACAGTCGAGTCTTAATAGGTTACTTACAACTGGGCTCGTCAGGCACTCTTTTTGGCTGCAGTGGTTATTATTATATTTACATGCTTCCAGCTCCCGTTTCTGCTCGGGGACAACATGTACTTTTCCACCTTTTCTCCCTCCCTCGCGCTCACAGACACATAACGGGTATGGCAGTCCATTCTCCCTGCAGCACGGACTACACTGCCCATGAGGCTACATTCTTTAGGGCTATGCCTGTAACACTCTGCCTATTGCCTTCATATTAAATCATTTTTAAAAAATAAATTCTTCACGTCATTATGTGAGGCGAGATTGAGACACAGGCATTTGAGCCTCTTAATGCGTGTTTTGTTGGGTTTCCACCAGCGTGGAATTACCAAAAATAGAGAGGGCATAGCCTAACATATGAAACAGGAGAAGACCGCCATGTAATCCCTTTACTTCAGCAAAGTAACTGTATTCTGAATACCACCTTTTTACGGAATACAGTTACTCATATTTTGTATTTTAATCAGGTAACGGCAGTACATGTATTCCGTTACTCCCAACACTGGATATCTGTTAAGCAAAAACCATACAAAACCGTATTTATTATTCAGGACTCTAGCTTTAGATTACTTGCTAGACTTCTCTCTTTTTTTATATGACTTAAAAAACCTTGAATTCATGTATTTTATTATTATTAGAGATGTTTTCATGTAACCTGATTTTTTGTTTTTAAAATTCACTTTTTTTTCTCCTGAAAACTCTTTTTTTAGATTAGACACCCCTCATTTAATAAACCTCGTTAGGCCCCTGTAGGAAGGCTGAGGCACAACATGAAACACATCCATCTTCCCCAAATCCCCAAGCAGCCAAAAGAGCAAACTGATAAAGTGAATAGGTCTTGTATTTATTATTCATCAGTTTCACAAATACAGGAGTATAAATTAATGTGGTGGAGAGCCAAGGCCGGAACAAATCTGTCTTTTTTTTTTTTTTGGTTGTTCTCATTAGGGTTTGCCACAGCAGATCATTTGCCTCCGTAGCGCCCGAGCATCCTCTTCTGTCATACCAACCCTCGACATGTCCTCCTTCAGTGGTCTTCCTCTTTTCCTCCTGCCTGGCAGCTCCATATTCTGCATCTTATGTCCCGCCTCTGCACATGTCCAAGCTGCTCTAACTTCCTGTCTAAATGGCTCAGCCTGAAGTGCCCTTCTGACACATTTATTTCTAATTCTGACCATCCTGCTCGAAAAACAAAAACCTTAACATCTTCCACTCTGCTCTCTCCAGCGCCATCTCTCTCCAGCTCTTGTGTTTTGTCAGGGCCATCGTCTCCAAACCATGCATCGCAGCGGGTCTCGCTACCATTTTTAAACCTTCTCTTTCACTCTTGCTGCTACCTTCTGTTAACCCGACACTTCGTCTTCACTCTGCCTGCACTCCCTTCGCTGCTTTTGATGGTTGACCCTCTACTCCTTGCATTGGTATTGTTAGAATGAGAGAAGTAGAGGCTCTCCCTCATTCACTCACAAGTATTCTCTCTCGCTTCTATTGACTTTCATTCCTCTTCTCACCAGAGCATACCTCCACCTCTCCAGGCTCTCTTCACATCACAATGTCATCTGCAAATGACGTCTAAAGAGACTCCTGCCTGACCTCCTCTGTTAAACTGTTAAACAGTCCATCACCACTCCAAACAAGAAAGGGATCAGAGCTGATTCCTCAACTTACTCCAACTTGAACCCACCTGTCTTTCCTACTGCACACCTCACCACTCTCTTGATGCCCTGCTCCCCCCTCAGGTACTTCTGTGCCAGTCCTGACTTCCTCATGCAGTACCCCATTTCCTCCTTTATCACTATCAGGTGTTTCACTTAGATCCACAGTGCAACTTTTTATGACTTTCTTTATACTTCTCCAGAAATCCAAACCGAGATTACTTAATCAAAATAAACAGACCAAAATACAACAACTTGCCTCTTTAGTCAGGATAAACAAGAGAAAACTATTCAAAAGAAATGGCAGCTCACTCATTTAAACACAAAGCCTGCAGGAGATGCTACAAATAAACACGGGTCTGGCTTATAGAGGATGGAGAAGCAGACAATCTTCAGTCTAGGTGATAGTCGTCTTGTTTTCTTACATGGTGAGGACTTGAGCCAAGACTTCACCATGTAAGGAACCACATTCTGAGCTGTACCTGAGCCACATCAGTCACAGCCAGGCACCCACACATCCTAATTACCATATTCAGCCTGACACTATGCAGACCTCCCTGCCCTCTCATCATAGCTTTAAAATGTGGCTAAGGACAGTGAAATGTGCTAAATTTATGTACAATGATAATTCTGGTCTCATGCAGTTCAGAAGTTGTGATTGGCTTGTCAGATTAAATAGGGGGTCTCACACATTACAGTGCTGCAAAAAGACCGGGCGCTCAAAGCTGCTTCTGCTCGTAGGCAAGCCATAAAGGAGGGTCATTCTTCTTCTGAGCTGTATAACGTACAACATGTGCTATTTTTGTCCTGTATCTGGGAAATTTCTGAAAAACATCAACATCTATTTGTTGGACTGAGAATGTTTAAGGTCATGAATCCTACTGACTTTGGAGAATGACTAAGTTTACTCTGATTTTTGTTTCAGGGCCACCACGAGGTTGACATTTTTGGCTTCAGGTTAAAACATTTTGACCAGTCATATTCCACAGCATTTGGGTCTCATAGCCATGGTGTCCTAAGTATAAGGAAGGATGGAATTTATGGATCCCAAACAGTAGACAGAGTGTTTAGAGTGCTGCTAGAGATCTTTTATAGTCGTAACAGTCACAAGAACAAGTATCTACACTGCAATACAATATATGCAGGCTTCTCTATCACTGCCTTCTCTTTTGCAGTTAGCTGTATGTGACTGCCCTCTTGTGGAACTGCAAGGTCCATGTAAAAAAAAAAGAAAAAACTCCAAACAAACCAAAAACAAACCAAAAATCCTGTTAATGTCTGCTTATCAAAGCTGAAGAGGTTGAAGTAATGAAAAATACTCATCATCATACTCTCATCAAGAAAACAAGAAAAAGAAGATAAAACATATCACACACGCACGCACGCACTAACCAACAGGCACATGCATCAGTCATTCTGAAGCTACCACATATGAGGATGCCTTCAGGGGCTGAAAATGGAGATAAGGTGTGCTGGATGAATGTGGGGGAGCTGAGAGCACCTCTGTGTCTGCTATGTCCTCCCACTCAGTGTGCAGTGCGAGAGGCAGACACAGAGCATTTAGTCTATTTCAGTCCCCAGAAATGTGAGGCCTTTTCTTCACTGTTCCCTCCAAGACCAGAGTGACTCATCCACACTTGTACACAATTGGATTTCCGCAGGCGGCGAGGCAACGATTCCAGAGCAAGCAGACCCACTAAATGGATTACGATTATCAGTCACATGCAAATGACTTAACCTGCTGTCAAAAAATGGCAAAGGTGCTTTGTTTTAACTTTACACACCGGATATTTACAGAGAGCAATATAGTGTATGTGCAAAGGGAAACATAAAACACACAAAAGCATCAGCAACAACAGCACTCAGAGAGCACAACTCCTCCCACAGGGCAAGGGTGATATAACTTTTAATGTTTTATTACAACATGCTGATATCAGCCTATTTTCATAACAACACCTGACCTTTGACCTATGACCTTAAAAAATACACAGTTTTAGTATGTAATGCTTTATCTTAACCCTATGATTGGCTATAATCCTTGGCTTCTATAATCTGGAAAAACCTGAAATTTTACGATGTTTTCATGGAGTTTGTGATTTTACTAAACTTTATGGCATCATTGTGAAGTCATACTGCGTCATATTGAAAAAATAAAGTGTGTTTTACAGCTCTCTTCATGTCCTTTCATTTGAGATATTATATTTGATATGGTTTGTTGTTTTTCAAGATTAACTTTGACTTTTGGGGGCTAACAATGAAGGTCAATGTCAACTGCTTAGCCAACCTAGGTACTCATAGGTACTGGACCCACATTTCACTAAAATTAAATGAGGTCAGGCTGTTATTGGTGTCTACCATCACACAAAATTTGAACATGATATCCTGAAAACTGTGGACTTTAGACTGCAGGACAGACAAACTAACAGAACTGACTAAATTGTCCCTCCCTTCTGGGGGAGAATGAATTAAAAGGAAGAAACAGGTAAGGAAACTTGCTTCTGCACATGCTGTTGCACACGCTAAAGCAAAACAGGACTGCAAGAATACAATCAGGGTCCAGAGGCTTGCTTTATTAGCTGCCATGACTGCTGTCCTTTTAAAATATTTAGACTGGTATAATGCTGCTCTGAGTCACCCGCTAGACACAACAGAAGAGAATAAACTGCCCTATTTGAAAGGATCTGCTTAAGATGTATCTGTATTCATGGAGTGTTTCATTTTTTATGCAGTCCCTAATTTTATTTACTATGTTATGTTATTTATTCATAAAGCATCGCTGTATATCTGGATAGTTTGAAAAGGCTTATAAATTCAAATAATATCCTCTAATATAATATTTTTTGAAGGATCCTGAGCCAAGATAAGTGTGTATGAAGTTATCAAAGTAAAAAAATGCACAGAGAATGGCTTTTGCTTTGACTGTTTGCCTGTGGCAAGTTTCCAGCAACAATGAGATAGCTTTGCTGTAAACTTATCAGACAAGATGTCACAGATCTAAAGTTACTAATGTAAATAGTAGTGGACCAAGTAAAGAGCCCTGTAGGACCCCTGTAGAATAATGCTATTACATTATTATTAATATTTTTATTCAATATAACAATCTGTCAAAACTAATAAACAAAGCATATTAAATTTATGGACTGAAATGCAGAATAGCTTTTTGAGCTTCTCTGGATTCAAAACCTCCCCATTAGGCCAGCTGTCCTCTCATTGGCTGCCTCTTGCAAACAGAAACTTTGAATAACAGGTTGGTGTAATGTCTGCACTCACAGACCTCATTAATTGACTTTAGCCTTGTTTAATATAGGCACTGAACATCATAGATTTAAAATTTATGGTTAAATATTTTCTGAATCACAGCAATGACAAAAAATAGTCAAATATATCATTTTGAGGTATTTCAGTACTAAAAAACTAAAATTAACTTCTGGCTTTGTTTTTGTTTTTGTTTTAAATTCTGCTCAAAGGAGGATCGCCATTACTCATAGAGTGGTGATCACGATATCTCAAAAGATGCTAGAGAAGGAGATGTCCCACAGGATGCCATGCAAAGTGTACTCATGGTGGGATCTCAGCTCAAGTACAGAGTCTGTTTCTCTCAATACAAGACATTAAACTGAGGAAGTCATTTTTTTTCTCTTGAAAAATAACATGGAGTCCTTAAGAGATAAGCGATAACTCTTTATTGTCATTACAGTCATACCAAGTACAATAGTACAACGAAATTGGAAACTCTCCTGTGTCTGCACTATGCACAACACTACACAACACAACACAACACAGTTACTTAACTTAATAAAAAAAATAAAAAGAATGAGTGCATGTACAGTCCTGTACAATGCTGTGTGCCCTCTTGAGACAGCAACTGCTGTACAGGTCCTTCAGGGAGGGAAGAGGATGTCCAGTGACCTTCTGGGCCATATTGATAACCCTCTGAAGTCTCTTTATGTGTGCCGTGGTTCAGCTGGAGAACCACACACAGATGCAGTATGTCAGCACACTTTCAATGGAGTAAAGGTAGAAGACAATCAGCAGCTCCTCCTTCAGGTCCATTTTTCTGAGGAGTCTCAGAAAATGGAGACATTGTTGGGCCTTCTTGAAAAACGCCGAGGTGCTCCATTGGAGGTCTGTGTCTATGTGCACATCCAGGAACTTGAAGCTGGACACCCTTTCCACACACTCCCCGTTGATTCTGGCAGGCTGCAGCTCAGACTTCCTCCTTTTGAAGTCGACTACCAGCTCTTTTGTCTTGGTGATATTAAGGTCCAGGTTGTTGTCTGCGCACCGATCCGACAGCCTCTGAACCTCAGCTCTCTTTGCCGTCTCGTTTTGTTTTCCCGCAGAAATGAGCCCCAACAACAGACACTTTTGAACAACAGATTTGTCAGTGCACACCATTTAACTTTCAAACCTTTTCAAATGATTCTGTGATAAACTGAAGTCTCCATCTTACTTTCATCCCTTGCTAAGCTGTAATCCCTCCTTTG
This sequence comes from Perissodus microlepis, assembly GCF_051167445.1. Taxonomy (NCBI): domain Eukaryota; kingdom Metazoa; phylum Chordata; class Actinopteri; order Cichliformes; family Cichlidae; genus Perissodus; species Perissodus microlepis. The sequence goes on from NC_140478.1 coordinate 14,783,929, forward strand.
TAACTTCTGCAGTGTTAAGCATAAGAATACCTACATGAAACGTTTTATTTGAACTGACTTTTCTAGGGTTTCTCAGCTCTTTCTCGGCTATACAGGGCTGCCCTCTTGTGGACATACCGGACACAGCTTCAGTATTCACCTTCACATCCTCGTTTCAAACTGTAAGAATCTAAAGCCTCATTTGACGCATCTGTAAATATTTATTGATATAGATTTAAAAGAAATAAATATTCAGCACTGAAGTCACCGTGATTAGCTGAAACATGCAGACATGAACACATTCATGCATCACTGGCAATATAAAATGGACCGAAAATGGAGATAAGACGCTGGATGAATGTGGGGGAGCTGAGAGCACCTCTGTGTCTGCTATGTCCTCCCACTCAGTGCGCAGTGTGAGAGGCAGACACAGAGCATTTAGTCTATTTCAGTCCCTGGAAATGTGAGGCCTTTTCTTCACTGTTCCCTCCAAGACCAGAGTGACTCATCCACACTTGTACACAATCAGACTTCTGCAAGCAGTGAGGCAAAAAGGAAAATAAAAATTAACTACTCAGTGGGACATGAGGCAGTTAATCAATAATCTGATCTGCACCAGTCACGTTTTACTATTTGTTGATGCCGTCATGAAAACATTTCGGTATCACTGTTTTATCTCGCTGTCCTTTCATATCTTTCATTTGGCAGACCAATCACGTGGAAACTGTTTGATACTTTACGAAAAAGACCCTCAGTGTATTATATTCTTCAACATTACTCATGACTTGTTCACGTTTGCCTGCTGTTCATATTCTGAAGTACGTCCTTATTAGTCATGACACAAAACACAGCACAGGTTGGCTGTGGTTCAGTAGGGAGAGAAGTTCATCCATTTCATGTAATAAGATTTCCAATGTCTTTAAAAAGGAGCTGAGCCCCTGTTCGCCTCAGATGCACTCATTAATGTGTGTGATACTGTAAATAAACAGTAATATATACAGTATTAACAGATATAGACCACCTGTCATTACAACAAGAAAACAACTATTTTATAACTCCCATACAAACCTAAAAATGATTGAATGCATGTTTTTCTACCCATATTTAAACCCACTGGACGTCTCAGAGTCAGAATTCAATCAAGCAATCATGAAAAATAATAATTTTCTTCACTGAAAACAGTGAAGAAAATTATTTTTCATTAAGATGCTGAATTTGCTGCTTTTTTTTGTAAAATAATAAAATTGGAAATTCATGCATGGCAAACAAGAATATATTTTAATACTAAAAATGTCATTTTGATTAAAGAGCTTGTGCACACTGGTGGATTAATCTTTACAGAAACATAAAAACAATTTCTGTAATAACCAAAACTGTTAATAGAGCAGCTGTGGCATAAAGTGTTAACACTGTACATAAAAGGCCAGTTTCCAAACATTACAATGTGTTAATACTATGTGGTGGTGTCTATATGGCTGTAAATGTCAGTGAAAAACAATTAAATGTTGTCTATCTTGTCAGTAAGCTTAGTCACGTGCTGATGGGAAACTTGTGTAAGGAAATCCTGTTGTTTACTTGTAAAAGCCTAATAAAAAATAACCTTTGATACAACACAATAAAAGATATGACAAAGATGATGATGTGTTTTTTTCGTTTTGAGAAAATAAACAAGGTTACTTCCTTTTAGTGTATGCTATATAATGCCTTGTAGGGAGAGGCACTGACAGCATATCCCGAGAAACAGAATGAGTGAAATGATGAAGACCTTACTGACTGTGTTAACCGTCTCCCTGTTCTACCTGTGTGTGGCTGAGGTAAGTCAGCTGGACGGCCAAGCAGGAGAAGCCAATCCAACTGAGAGTCCCGTCATCAATTCAGCTTGTTCAGCAGGGAATGAGAGAAACTACATCCAACTTGCTTTAATGTTAAAAGAACTGGAGGCCAAGCTGAAGGACACTGAGAAGCAGTTTGAGAAAAAGTTGGCGAATCTGAGGTCAGAGATCCAAGGTAAGATCATACTGCACAGCTGTGGGTTTTTATTTCATTAATTCCATGTTTTCCGTTTTGATAATGTCTTATTTTCACGCTACACCACAAGGCAGTCAAGTGGCATTTGGTGCATCCATCAGTAATGTTGGAAATATTGGACCATTCAATACAGAGATCACACTGCTCTACAGGAATGTCTACTTTAACTCAGGCTCTTTCAACCCTGCAACAGGTAAACTTACCATAATTATATGTATTTGTACACATGGGTTTATTTGTTAGTTTTGCAGTATTTGTACTGCATTTCACTACCACTACTCTTCTTAATGCCTTATAAACTGTAACTGTGTCCATCATCTCCAGGTATTTTTACTGCTCCGGTCAGAGGAGTTTATTACTTCAGCTTCTCTGGTCATAATATATCATCTAGACCGATGGGGCTGCGTCTGATGAAGAATGGAGAGCAGATGGTGACAGTGTACAACCATGTTGCTGGAAATCGCCATGAGACAGCCACCAATGGCATGACTCTGCAGCTGGCTGCAGGAGACCAGGTGTACATGAGGCTCCGTGCAAACACCTGGATTTTTGATAATGGCAACAACCACAGCACCTTCATTGGCCATTTGTTATTCCCTCTGTGACTAAGATGAAGTTCAGACAAGCATAGTTGAAAAGTCATATATGAGTGAGGAGAAAAACCTTAAAACATTTTGTTTTTTATTAGTGGAGGTGTGGAGAGAAGTCTATTTCAATACAGCTAAAAATAACACATTTTTAAAAATTAATAGTTTTGTATCTTCAGCTTTAAAATGTATTACTAGCTATTGTGAGACAAACCCCCCAACAACAACTGAGATATAAATATGAATTAGTGTATAGTAGGTGTAAAATATTGTATTTCACTGGTGAAATTAACATTTTTTCTCAATAAAATCATTTTGAATAAAGTGTTGTTTTTTTTTTAAATTAAATGATCAACAGTACTCTGAGGAAGCTTGCCTCTTATCAGTCTCTGGCCCACACTAAAGCAAACAAGACAACAAGACCACCACCAGGGTCCCAAGGCCTGTTTTATTATCCACCATGACTGGCATCCTTTTGAAATATTTATACTGGTATGATGGTGCTCTGAGTTGCTCGCCAGACACAACAGGAGAGAGTCAACCCAACCAAACAAAACATAGCCCCCACTCATTTAAAATAATCTGCTGAAAATGTATCTGTATTCATGGAGTGTTTTATTTTTCATAAGAAAACTAATGTTATTTACACCTGTTATTTGTTATTTATTCATTTTTTCCCAAATTACCCGGAAGATATTTTAAAAAGACTGCTGCACAACTGGATCATTTGAAAAGCCCTATAAAAGCAAGATTATTAAATAATATCATGGAGTCTAATATTTTTTGAAGGATTGTGTATGGGGTGCCTTTTGTAAAGTGAAACATGTTGAAATTAACAGCAACATTTTTCCACATTTAGCTCAAAACCTTACAACAACATGTTTTTTCAAATCTCCAAAAGTTGATTCTGTTCATCTGGACGTAACGTTTTCAGTGGGAGAAACGTTTCATCACTCATCCAAGTGACTTCTTCAGTCTCAGCTGACTGCAGGTTTCCCCAATCTTATAAACAGTACATTTGCATAATGACTGAAACCAGCCCAGTGAAGGAACAATGGGCTGGGAGGCCAGTTCCTTCAAAATATTTATGCAAATTCTCATGAACATTGATCAGCAACCACTGATCAACGACCACTGATCAATGGCCATGAGTACCATTCACAGAGAGTTGGGGAATGGCTGCAATCACAGCATTGTGAGATGGTGACAGATGTACCCTTAGGCCCCCTCCTCGATTCAGAGATGGTCTTTCCCTTTTCACGTAAATGGCTTCCTTGACTCCGCGCTCAAACCAGCGTTCCTCCCTGTCCCAGATGTGTACATCCTCATCATTGAAAGAGTGTCCACTGGCCTGTAGGTGTAAATAGACTGCAGAGTCCTGGCCTGACGAGGTAGCTCTTCTGTGTTGTGCCATCCGCTTAGCCAGAGGTTGTTTGGTTTCCCTGATGTATAAATCCTGGCAATCCTCCTGGCACTTAACAGCGTACACTATGTTACTCTGTTTGTGTCGGGGGACCCGATCCTTGGGGTGGACCAATTTTTGGTGGAGCGTGTTTTGGGGTTTAAAAGCCACAGAGACCCGGTGTTTAGAAAAAATGCGTCTCAACTGCTCTGATACTCCTGACACGTACGGGATCACTACAGGTTTTCGTTTAGGCAGCGGTTGTCCTTCTCTCCTGGATCGGCTGGAGCTTTCTTTTGGCGCTTTCCCAGCTTTGACAAAAATTCATCTGGGATAACCACATTTACTCAGGGCCTTCTTCATGAGCTTTTCTTCTGCCTCCCTGGCCGCTGTGTCAGTGGGGATGGTGCTCGCTCTGTGTTGTAGCGTCCTGATGACACCCAGTTTATGCTCCAGTGGATGGTCAGAGTTAAACCTTAAATACTGATCTGTATGCGTAGGTTTCCGGTACACATCAGCTTTTAGATGTCCCCCATTACTGATGGAAATCTCACAGTCTAAGAAGGCTAACCTGACACTTTTCATATCCAGGGTATATGGATAGCAAAGCCCTCTTTTCCACTTCTTCCATGTACAAATTGGCCACGATGGGTGAAACTGGGGAGCCCATGGCACACCCATGTTTCTGCCAGTAGAACTGATCCTTGTATGTGAAGCAGGTGGAATGAAGACACAGTTCCAAAAGCAAACACACTTGGTCGATGCTGAGAGTGGTCCGGTTGGGGTCATCCTGTAATCTACCTCCAACGCTTCCGTGACTGGGATGCAAGTGAAGAGAGATGTAACATCATACGAGACCATAGTTTCATCTGCCTCCATGACATCTCTCACCTTCTCAACAAAATCCAATGCGTTCTGGATGTGGTGTTCAGAGCTGCCCACCAGCTGGCTGAGGATCGAAGCCAGAAACTTAGAGATGTTATAGGTGACAGAGTTGATCATACAGACAATCGGTCTTAAGGGTGCACCTTGTTTATGTATCTTCGCTAAACTATACAGACTTGGTGTAGATTCCCCTGGGTATAGCCAGTGGTATGAGGTCCGGTCGATAGCCTTGTCTTGTTCTAACTGCTTCAGACAGTCTAGCACCCTCTTCCTGTAACCACTTCCTCAGTCTCGTTTCAGGGGCCCATAAGTATTTTGGTCACTGAGTAGTGACAAAATTTTATGATAGTCTTTCTGTTTTAGCAATACTGTGCACCTACCCTTGTCTGCTGGAAGAATGATAATGTTTTTGTATTACTAAGTGATGTGAGTGCCTTCCTCTCCTCCATGGTGATGTTGGATGCTGGAGGCTTTGCATTGCTGAGACAGGCCGAAATGTTCATCCGTAGTTGCTCTGCTTCCACTTCTGCAATATTGTTGTTTCAAATTGCTGTTTCTGTGGCTGTAAACAGTTCTACTAGAGAACAGGAAGTAGAGAGAGACAAATCCCACAAGTGGAACGCATATCCAGCTAAATCGCTGGAAATGCTGGTAGGCAAGAAGTGAAGCAGCTCATGGCGTTGAGAAGTGACCATCAGGGGAGAGCAGACACAACCTGACCACTACAGGCACACTTTTGCACCAGAGGTTTTCGTAAAGCTTTTACTTTGGTATTTCCATTGATCCGATTTTTGATATTTAAAATAAATGAGTACTTGTGGAAAGTTAGAAGATGCTGTCCATTCGCTATCCACCTGCACACCTGCGTGGCTGCATTCATCTCCACTGCTTGTTACACATGTTAGCAGATTCTTGCTGAGCTTGTAACAAAATTTACATTTAAAATTACCTGCTGCCTAAAAATATGTACTACCACTTGCTCTTCTTTTTTGTTGGTCCTCGGTAGATGCTCAAGTACTGCAAGAACAGCCTATTAACACCAGTACATTATTTGACTGTAATAATAAGCACCAGTTATGGAAACACTAATGGTATTGTCTTTTTGTGTCTCATTGTTACTCCACTAGGTTAAAATCAGTTTGATGCTGTAGAGGAAATAGTCCTTCAGCTTCTAGCTATGTAGACTATTTCCAAGAGAAAACAAAAAAATGACCCAATGAGGTCTTTTAAGATAACTGACAGACAGGTAAGTCCTGGTCTTGTTAGGAAAGATAACACCTATGCTATACATTGAATGGTGCAGCTCTCATTTTAGAAATTTGGCTCATTTATTAACCTCCCATAATGTGACTATTCAAAGTTGGGACCAGGAAGCAGAGGTGCAGTCTCACGTGCCTCTCTGCAGCTTCCCTCCTCCTGCCATCTCCCTAAAACCCAAAAGACTGACAAAAAACAAACTTAGTAATTAAATTGTAAAAAGAAAATGATAATAATAATTAAAGGGAAGAGTTACAAATATCATCCTGAAATACACCAAACAGTAGATCAGTTAAATATAGATTATTAAACATTAGGTCACTTTCTTCTAAGTTCCTGATATCATATGATTTAATAACTGATCAACACACTGATTTATCTTGCCTTACAGAAACCTGGTTACACATTATCCAGGTTTATACTTTAGTTAAAATCAATCAGCACACAAGAGTCCTACTAAGGCTACGTCCACACGTACCCGGGTATTTTTGAAAACGCAGATTTTTCTATGCGTTTGCACCTTTCGTCCACAAGTAAACGCCGTTTTCGGTCACTGAAAACTGAGATTTTCAAAAACTCCGGCCAGGGTGGATATTTTTGAAAACTCCGTTTTTGCATTTACGTGTGGATGAGAAAAACTGAGAAAACTGAGAAAACGCAGCGTCAAAGGTGTGCGCATTTTTTGACGTCACACTGTGCGTCACGTTATTGTTTTGGTGAAATGAATTTCTACAATACTATTACTGTTAATTGTACTCTCTGCAGTGTTTAAATGCTTACATATACACACACAGTTACTGTCCCTCCACACATACGACTCAGTTCTGCTTCTATGCCCCATCCTTGTTTACTATTTCCTACGAGGCTTCTAGACTTCTGATTGGCCAACATTTCTACACGGTTAGGAATATATCGCCACCTGTTGCTTTGGCATGTTCCTAGCAGCGTTTTCCTTCATTTCTGCGTTTATGTGTGGACGGGATTATTTTTTAAAACGAAAACGGAAAATCTCCGTTTTCAAAAATACCCGTGTACGTGTGGATGTAGCCTAAGTCTCAGAAGCCTCAAACTACAGGGCGAGGAGGAGGAGAGGCAACAGCTTCCACTCTGGTTTCTTAATTTACCAAAGACTTAGAGAGTTTTAATTCATTCAAAAGCCTGACTCTTAGTTTTGTGCATCCTATCCTTAGGTTCATCATAAGTAATTCCTGTGATGTTATCTTCTTCAACGATAAACACAATGTAGACATCCTACCTAAACTCTTCCTCCACAACTCTTTATACTGGGGCTCCTTTCACAAAAAAAGCAACAAATCAGAAATGCTCGACTCCGATTGTGCTGATTACAAAGTTTGTGATTTGTTTGTTGTTATCTCACTGGGAAAATTAAACTAGGTCTCATTTCCTCATGTTGGTTTCACTGTTTTCAAAGTCAAAAAGACTTTTTTCTACCCCCAAGGGGCATTTAAGATACGAACCGAAACCATAGAAAATGCACAACATGAGGAAAGACGAGGAGAAAAAAAGAACTCCACCCAGACTGAGCTCCAACAGGGAGATGAACTTGAGAACACTTTTCTTTGATAACAACAGATTAGTTAGACTATTGTGTTGTATGCTTTCACAATTACAACAATGGGGCTTGAAACTGCATTTTCATGAAGTGTAATTCAAGATAAACATTGTCTCTGAGTTGTCTTTGTCTTGATTATTGGAACTGAAGAAAATAGGAATACCGTGTTACGGTCGCTGACCTCTAGTGGCTCTCCCCCTGTGAGTTTTTTTCTCCTGTATAGGAATTTCTTTTACTTATGTATTAATCACATTATTGTATGATGCCTTGGTGCCACTGGATTTTAACATGTCTGACACTCATACGTTAAGACAAATGGTAGGGGGTGTAGTAAGGATGTTGGGGGAAACAGGAACTCCACAGTAAGAGTCTTTTCTCTTCGAGGACTCTGGGAGGTAGCAAGGGAGTGTGAACCTTAAGGTGTGAAACAGCTGTGTACTGCCTTTTGTTCCTGGAGAAGGTATTTAACTAAGAGCCATGCTAGGCTCAGTGAGAACTCTGCTGACCGTCTGTCCCGCGGTCATGCAGGCTCTCCCCAAGCTTGGTTGTCTGTTGTCTTTGTGTGCTTTGATTAAAGAATGTTAGCTACCGCTCACCGCTCGTCTACGGGCTTTATTTAAATGGAAAACTTCCACAACACTCCCCTTCCTGTGTTCCAGGTCTGCCTCGTGAGCCACAGCTGAGGTGTGTTGCAGCTCGTCAGCCACGGCATATAATCTGCCATCCCAAACAGCCACGCCCTTCCACTTCCCCATTTTGCCACAGCTGTGAGCTACAGTGGTTTGGGCAGCGTGCGTGCGTGCGTGCGTGCGTGCAAACTCTGTGTAAACTCTGTGTAACTTTTGCTTAAGAGCCTCCCTGTGTTCATTTTTACTTTAGCTGGCAGCTGGCAGATCTGAAATCATCAATCCAAGGTAAGAACATAACACAGCTGGAGGTTTTTATTCTCACATGTATAGATCTTTATCAGTGTACTGATACAGGTTCATGTTTTGTTGTTGTCAAACCAAACAAATAATCCCATATTTTCATGCAACTCCAGGCACCCGTGTGGCATTTGGAGAATCTATCGGCAATGTTGGAAATACTGGATCAATGCAGATCACACTGACTTACAACACTGTCTACTTTAACTCAGGTTCTTACAACCCTGCAACAGGTAAACTTAACATAATTATATGTATTCTTACATTTATGAGTTTATTTGTTAGATAAGTGCTGCATTTCACTACCACTAAACTTCTTAGCACCATATAAGCACACTATTCACTATGAACTCATCGGGTTGTATGTAGAGACCAAATGGTACAATCAGCTGTCAGAGCAGGTATTCACAAAATCCGCTCAGCACAGTTTTATGCAATAAAATTGTCTATTTTCCCAAGCACATCCAAACAGTTAACAACATGTTTCTACACATGCATCACACCACAAACATTACTTGTCACCAAAGCACAAAAGGGACTCCCAGTATCCATCAGCATACCAGCAAGAAAAAACGAATGAAAGTGGGCAGTATATAGTTGGTTTTTAACATAAAACTCATTGCTGCAACCAGGGGCAGCGTAAATGTAACCTCCTATGTTTTAGCTTCCTTGTTAAACACTCAGTTCTGTCACTAGTTAGTTAACTTAAATTAATTAATTGGGTTTATTAGTAGTAAACAACCAACCAAGCTAGTGACATCACATTCTGTACTGGCACAAGATGGTCCTACACATGCCCTAAAAAAACCCTTGTTTTTTCTTGAATCCAGCTTCACAGACACTGTTAAAGCTACGCCAGACTCTTTGGAGCAGTGCTCCGTGGTGTAAATTAGCCATAATACATGTATTGTTTCACATTGCCTACTATAAACATGCAGAGAAATAACCTCAAACAAGAAGAAGCATGAGTGATAAAGAAGAGCAGGACAGCTGGATGCCTTAATTCTAACAGTAGGTTTGCTTGTTAGACTATTGTATTGCATTTGCATTTGCATGCTTTCACAACTTTTACTTTGTAATCTCCAGTATAAAAATTCTCAGTTTAAATGTTGAGTTCAAGTTCACCTTAGAATGTAGCTGAAATTGCTATTCATAATGTCTACTACTACTGCTGCTGATTTCCAGCGAGAAGTCCAACATTACTCACTGCGTACTGACAGACATTTGCTATTTCTGCTGTTATTTCAGTTCATGTGGCTTAAAACAGGTTTTTCATGAAGTGTTATCTTGTCTCAATCACATAATTATTGTCTCCGAGTTTTCTTTGTGCTTGTTTATCGGAAAGGAAAAAAATAGGGACACTTCCGTCTTTGTGATATATATCTAGAGCCTTGTGGGGGGAACTAACACAGATGAACAGAAATTCTGAAAAGATGAAGACCGCAGTCTTAACCTTATGCCTCTTCTTTCTGTGTGCAGCTGCCTTCCCTCAGCTGGGTGGCCAAGCATTTGAAAGTCAAGGCTCTCTTGTTGGGACACCTCAACTCTTTGCTGAGACAAATGAACAACTTTGCCGAATATTACGACAACTAGAAGCCAAGCTGAATAATACTGAGAAACAGCTGGCAGATCTGAAATCATCAATCCAAGGTAAGAACATAACACAGCTGGAGGTTTTATTCTGACATGTATAGATCTTTATCAGTGTACTGATACAGGTTCAGGTTTTGTTGTTGTCAAACCAAACAAATAATCCCATATTTTCATGCAACTCCAGGCAGCCGTGTGGCATTTGGAGCATCTATCGGCAATGTTGGAAATACTGGACCAATGAGTGCAGAGATCACACTGACTTACAAATATGTCTTCTTTAACTCAGGCTCTTACAACCCTGCAACAGGTAAACTTAACATAATTATATCTATTCTTACATTTATGAGTTTATTTGTTAGATAAGTGCTTTCACTACCACTAAGCCATATAAGTTGTAACTGTGTCCATCATCTCCAGGTATTTTTACTGCTCCGGTCAGAGGAGTTTATTACTTCAGCTTCTCTGGTCATAATTTATCAACTAGACCGATGGGTCTGCGTCTGATGAAGAATGGAGAGCAGATGGTGACAGTGTACAACCATGCTGCTGGAAATCGCTATGAGACAGCCACCAATGGCATGACTCTGCAGCTGGCTGCAGGAGACCAGGTGTACATGAGGCTCCGTCCGGACACCTGGATTTTTGATAATGTCAACAACCACAGCACCTTCATTGGCCATTTGTTATTCCCTCTGTAAGCTCAGACAAGCATAGTTTGAATAGCGAATGAGTAAACAGAACAATATTGACATGTAGAGTTTGGTTGATTACTTTCGGTGGTGACTTTCCCACCGAAAGAGGGTCTTGGCCCTCTCCCCTGGCCAAGACCCTCATGGGTTACAGTAACAATCTACAGCTTTAGAACATGGTGGTGGTGTCAGAATTAAAACCAATATTTTATAAGAGTTTGTGTCTCAATGGAACAATAAAGTCTGAATATGTGCAGCAATTTCACTTCTCTTTTTTTTTTTTTAGTCAGGTTTGCTCCATTGACTCATTTTAAGGTAAACATAAATATACATTTGTGTGTGCTGTTTTGAGGTGATTTCTTGGTCAAAATCAATAATAGAAGTATTCTGATTTAAGTGTGTGTATTTCTTTTTTTTTTTTTTTAAATTATGTGCAAACCCATCCAGACTTGAGTTAAGGTCACTAAAGTTCAAGCTACATCTGGACACGTTTGTTCAAATTATTCTGTTACAACAGCAAAGAAAAAACACATAAAACGCCACAACAATTATTATTTGTTATTAAATAATTAAATCATAACAACTAATTATCCAAAGGTAAGTATACTATTTATCCACATTAAATATATCAAGTAGAGTGATATATAACTGAATAAAACAAAATACAAAACAAATATTGTAATAAAAAAACATAAAATACCCCCCCCCCCCCATGAAATAAAATACATTTAAATTTAATTGCAAATATTAAATAACTGTAAAATTTATAATGTGGTTTTGCACGTTTGCATATTCAAATTTACTCATGAACAAAAAAACATAAAATATATGATCCTCATACAGTTCATTCTTAGGTTATCAGTATAAATGCTCTGAAGTTTGAAGAAAAATTGTTCACGTATAAAATTATAATTTAACAAATATGGTATATTTTAGGTGAAAAAAAAAACATTAAACAAGAGTTTGCTGGTGCTATTGTACTGATCACTTTTACTTAGATGAGTTTATTTTTTGTTTACAGAAATCGTTTCACTTTCTCATTACGGATTGACAAAGCCAGAAGTGTCAAGTGTTTGGATAACCAAAATGAGCAGAATTGACCATATGTGAGAAATGAATGTCTGAAATAATCGTTTGTTTTTAAACTGTTTATCCAGCCAGGAGTTCAGTGGGACTGCAGCCAGTCCTAGCTGACAATCGGGCAGGACCCACTTCATGAGCCAAAAACACATCAGGTACCACACCCACACAATAATAAAAAAATATATCAAACATTAGAATAACATTTAAATTAAAAGCAATCAAACTTTAAGTTTAAAACAAACAAACCACAGCACCGCCATACCAGGATGGTATTTATTTTTCTTTTTAAGCTAGAAAGGGAGAAGTTTTTTTTAATCACATTTATATTAGTCTTATTTATATTATTAATAAATGTTACAGTTTTACATTTAAATAATAGACCATCCATCATACACATCATGTCATGGTCTGGGTATGTGGCTGTAGAAGTCCACTGAAGGTCTGGACCTCCCTGATATCCACTTATGGGCAGGGCCTACAGCCTCCCTCACCTGAAGCTGATTGAGGCAATTAGGTTGGAGATTTAAACTGCTTGCTGACACTGCTTCCTTGCCAGTTTGTCAACTACCCTATGTTGGTAACCGCTTCATGTCTATGATTCTCAAGTGCTTTACTAACCTTGCAATCTTGTGTTCTAGTTACTCCTGGAAATCCCATCACACTGAACAACTCATCTTGGAAATCTGGTTAACCTGCCTGCTTTCAGAATCATCACCAAACCCAACTGGACCGCACCACCTCTCCTTCAACGCTTCCATCTCCCACCAAGACGAAGATTTTCATAGCTTCCACCCTCTCCAGAACTCCTCATTGGCTACCGCTTTAACACTGCTCTCCTCTCTTCCAGTACGTACCTAATCACCAGCCAGCTGCCGTTGCTTTCTTGGACCTGTCCCCTTGCTTTATCCCTCTCCCCTGGCCAAGACCCTCAAGCCCCATGTGTCAAGCCTTAAGTCAAGTGCCATCGTAACCATCATTCTTGTGCTAGTTAATAAACCTTTGTTAAACCCTTTCCTCAGCATCCGCTTTGGGTTTTCTGCATGTGGGTTTGATTTTTGGTACTCGGCCTCCAGCTGTTTTGTGACACATCAAAATAATGAATATTAAATAAAGATGTAAAAAAAAAAAAAAAAAAAAGGTTCACATTACGTAAATTTACTGACTGTATAATTATTATAATTATAGTTAGACTACTTAATCATGGGCCATATTATGAAGTGTTACCCACAAATATTATGAAGGAGTAGGTAATGGATATATCAATGGTACTGGATTGGAACAATATGAAAAAGTTGAGCTTATTATGTAATATTGTACAACCGTACACAACGTATTGTACACAACTTTGCCAAAGTGCTTTACAAAGCACCAAAAAACTACACAACAATTCAGTGAAACAATAAAAAAACAACAACAATGACAAATATAATAGAAGTTAAGAACGCACCACTCTCATTCTGAGTTAAAACCCAAGGAATAAAAATTAGTTTTAAGAAATGTATTAAAACCAGGAAATGATTAGGGCATCGTAACACGGTCATTTCACAGTTTGGGGGCAATAACTGAAAATCGATCGCCCCTGGTTTTCAGCTGGTCTATGGACCTCAGCAACCTTAAAGGAACATATGGAGTCAGCAGCTCAGATATTTATGGTGGAGCTGATTCATTAACTGTTTTAGAAACACACAGTAAAATCTTGAAATGGATCCTGAAACAAGCATGGGGACCAGAGGAGGAAGGCCAGGATGGAGGAACTGTGCTGGCGTTTGCGAGTATCATGTAAAAGATGAGCCTTAGCTTTTTGGTCTAAGTGCAGGCAAGCAAGGAAAGCTTTGGTAAGGCCGAAATAGAGAGTGTTACAGTAGTCCTCACATGTTGTGATAAAAGCATGAAACAGACGTTCAAAAAATTTAAAGTTAAGACTTGATCCTGGATGAAAGCATCAAATTACAAAAACTAGCTTTAATTACAGAATTTATCTGCTTATCTAGTATTAAAAAATCACAGTGTTGCTCTTTCTTGTTTGTTTTCTCTTCTGTTTTTTTTCTCCATACAGGTGATCCAGGTGTTTTGTTTGTTTTTCTTTCTTTCTTCCCCCCTTTCTCACCGTCTCTTCTCCCCTTTGGTTTTCTTTCTCTCCCTCTCTTTCTTTCATTCTTTCTCCCTGTCCTATCCCCCAGTCATGTCTGTCCCGTTTGTAGCAACCGAAAATAAAATAAATTCATAATTATAATAAAGGTCAATCAAATGGACCAATATGGCAAGGCCATGATGATCCACTTGGTAAAATAAATCCGCTTGGCATCTTTCTTGGCCTTAAGACAACAATTCTGATGGCTAAAGATCCAAACGGGACAAAAAAAAAAAAAAAAAAAATCACAGTACGGTTTGACACCAAGGATAATCACTGTGGGTTGAACATTATGCTGCAGCAGGCCATGGACCAATAGAGGAGCAGCACAGACACCAAAGGTCTGAACACAATGACCTTACTTTCATTGGCATTTAAAAGATTTAATGCCATCCATGCTTTATTTTCTTCTGACATTGTGGTAGTGGTTTACAGGGAGCAAACATCAAAGAGAGAAAGCACAAACCAACAAGTTATTGTGTAAATAACAGGAAATGAATGAAAGAGAGACACAAACAGCACACAGCAACAAATGGAAACCTGTGAAAAGAACTAGAGAAAATACAACAAAGGTTCACTCTTGTCTGAGAGACCTACATCTGTGTCCTACCTGCCCACCCTTGACAAAACCTTAAAGACATAAAATTAGTTGTTTAATGGTTTGTATGTGTGCCACCTCTCTTATATGCTGAAGGTAAGGATTCATCCCGCATTATAGGTCCTCTGCTCTCAACATGCATTTAAGGAAATACACCATCCTTAAGCATTTTGTACCCAGATTGAAGGATGGAGAACAGTGGAGTGTTTAAAATTTCTATTTGTTAAATAAAATACCATTCAGCTCTTAATGGACAGTGAATAAAATAAGTATTGAACACATCATCAAAAGTATTTCTAAAGGTGCTTTTGACATGAAATTCTCAGCAGATGTCAGTAACAACCCATCCAATGCAAAGAAATCAATTTATAAATTAAGTTTATTGACCTTTAAAGTTTTAGCAAAGGTCTTAATAAACAGCTAGTTTTGGCTTTAAACCCACAGTAGTTGTTGTGACCTCTTGAATAAACCAACTTTATTGTATTTTACCTTTGATACACAAGGTTTACATTGTTGCTTAATCATACAGAAATGTAACTAAAACAAATGAAGCTTAAGTGAACAGAGGTTAACATAGTACTAGTATGTTATACTTTCTTCACAGCGCTGAGTCAAATTATAGGTGCTCTGCAAAAATGAAAAATGCAATCTCAAGTGTGAAAGTAAATTTTTAGTTCTCTGATCAACTTACATGTTGATTTCAAAGACTAAGCTCACCTTACAAGGTAGACTCACAGACTCTGTTCAATGCTGCTGTAGGGAGGTAGGGTATAGGTGAAATTTACCTACAGCTACTTGTGCAACTGATGCCAAATGAGAAGGATGCCACATTTAAAAGTTTTGCAATTTTATTTGTTGTTTTAAAAGCTACTGAGTGACATTGTGCTAAAATGAGCTCTTACTTACACAGAGGTTAACAGCAAGTGTTCATAGGTTTGAAAAATCAGGTTTTTCAATCCTTTGATCATCATTCATGTTAAGACATGCAGTTCACGCTTTCAGTTATAACAGAACAGCAGAAAAGCAAGGAAATATAAAGTGCTGTGGAGAGAACAGGTTCAGATTTTTAATGACCTCTAATGAAAAGGAGAAATTTCAATTCAATGGTACTTTTATATATACTGTTAATTCAATTCAATTTTATTTATATAGCGCCAAATCACAACAAAAGTCGCTTCAAGGCGCTTCATAGATACAGAGAAAAACCCAACAATCATATGACCCCCTATGAGCAAGCACTTTGGCGACAGTGGGAAGGAAAAACTCCCTTTTAACAGGAAGAAACCTCCGGCAGAACCAGGCTCATGGAGGGGCGGGGCCATCTGCTGCGACCGGTTGGGGTGAGAGAAGGAAAACAGGATAAAGACATGCTGTGGAAGAGAGACAGAGGTTAATAACAGATATGATTCGATGCAGAGAGGTCTATTAACACATAATGAGTGAGAAAGGTGACTGGAAAGGAAAAACTCAATGCATCATGGGAATCCCCGGAAGCCTAAGTCTATTGCAGCATAACTAAGGGAGGATTCAGGGTCACCTGGTCCAGCCCTAACTATATGCTTTAGCAAAAAGGAAAGTTTTAAGCCTAATCTTAAAAGTAGACATAGTGTCTGTCTCCCGAATCCAAACTGGAAGCTGGTTCCACAGAAGAGGAGCCTGAAAATTGAAGGCTCTCCCTCCCATTCTACTTTTAAATCAGGGGCGTCACTAGGTTTTAAGGACAGGGGGGGCTTAGCCCCAAGAGATGCACACGATATGAATGAATGTAGTGAATGAGCACAAAATTTCACAAACAGAAAACAAAGACTGAGAAATTGTTTTCCTACTTCTTTGGACAGATTAAACATCCTAGGCCACCAATAGATCTATTGTTTTATTTCAGTCTGTTTTATAATACAGTACAACAAGAAAACAGAGGAAATGTGTTTGCTGCATCAATAACAAGACAAAAAATGAAAATAAAAAAGTACATAATTTTTATGGCTGCAATCACCAGTTACTTGGTGGGTGGAAGCATCAAAGAATGACGTCTGTTTTTAAGAGTGGCAAATCGGTCAATCACTCTGTTGTGACTCAGATGCTGAAGCGTGTCTTTTTCAATAGACATGACTGCAAGACTGTGAAGTCTTTTCTGACCCATTGTTTGACACAGCCAGGAGTGCAGCCGACGCAGTGCACTAAAGGACCTTTCGCACGAGCAGCTGCTGACAGGCACTGTTAGGGCAACTTGGATGGTTGCCTTCATAGAGGGAAACATGTCTGAATCAAGGAGGTTGTGCATAGACAACATATCTTTGGGTGGACATCCAGCCTCTGTTTTCTGGGTAAGAAAGTTTCTGGGCACCAGAACCTCCTCTTTTTTCAGGTCAAGTCTGTAGTGCTTTGCAAGTTCATTCAAGTGTGGTTCACTCAAGAAGTTCTCAGATTTAGGACTGCATGCCTGAATGCCTTTTAGCCCTGCATCTACACTGCAAAATCTTTGATCAAGCTCGCCAACCATCCGATCCACACAAGGGAAAAGTAACTCTCTTTTCAATGTGTCTGAGTTGTTCAATTCAGTGCATGAACCCACAGTTGCCTCCAGGACAAAATCCTCCATTTTCCTCTGTTTGTGCCTTGTCTTGGCACCTGGTTCAGGGATACTGTGGGTGTTACACAGGGCCTTGGTTTTCTCATACAACTCTGTAGCAAATGCATCTGAGTGTTTGCCCTTAAGTGTGTCACACACAGCTTGTTTGCAGATAAAAGCTTCTGCCAGGTCTAAAGTCTCTTTCTGCAGGAATTTGTGGAGTCCTTCGGTTACAGACAGAATCGACTGAAACATCAGTAGTGCATAGACTGCTGAGAACTTGTAGAGCTTTGCTCTGAGACCAACAGCTATGGGAGATCCAATTGCAGATAGGCACTCCAAAATGGCAGGCAATGTCTCAAGAACTGCACTGATTGATCGCAACTGACATGCTCAGCGAGTGTATGAAAGTTGCACAAGCTCAGTTTTTGTCAATCCAAGCTTTGCCTGAGTCTCCATGAACTTATGATGACTGACTAGGGAGGTGCTGAAGAAAGAATACACACACTCCAACAAGCTGAAAAGCTCCACAGCCTCTGAGACAGCCTTGCAAGTATTGCACAAAACCAGGTTGAGTTGATGAGCATAACAATGCACATAGATAGCCTCAGGATGGAGCCTTCTAAAATGTGCTTGTACACCTCCAGTGGAGCCACTCATAACGGCTGCACCATCATATGTTTGTGCTACACACTTAAGCTCTGCAAGACCATTGTTTTGGATCTGCTGCTGAATCTCATTTGCAATGGACTGGGCATCAAATGATTTTATCTCTGCAAGTGCAAGGAAACGCTCCTTCACTGCCCCCTCTGACACGTACCTGACACAAACAGCTAACTGCTCTGCCTTTTCATCCCTTGCCTCATCTGCCATGATGGAATAGACTTTAGACTTTGTCATTTCAGATACAATGACACTAGTAACTTCCTGGGCACAACAGTCAATCATGTCATTCTGGGATGTTGGCGAGATATACTGTGCATTTGATGGGGGATTATGTTTTTGAAGAAAAGGATCAAACTCCTTTAAAAGCTCTATGCACGCAAGAAAATTCCCTCTGTTTGGGCTGTCTTCACCTTCATCATGGCCACGAAAAGGGAGTCCCGAAAAGGTGACTGCAACAATTCGTCTGAGATACTCTCTTCTTTCGACTATCTCACTCACATTTGCAGTTGCTATCATCTGTGCAACGTTTCCCTGTTTGCTAGTTCCCTGGTAGCGTTTCCATGTAACAACACTGTCCTTATGTGTTTGTGCCATCTCATGCTTGCCAAAGATGACTAAAGCTTTCTTCCAGTTCTTGCAACCGCTACTGACCAAACTATCATGTTTGATGTTTTTGCCAAACACTCTACATGGGAAGCAGAAAGCTGCATTCTGGTTGACTGAATATTCTAACCAGTTGTGCTTTTCAAACCAGCTGTGGTTAAATGCTCGCTTCTGTGTACCAAAAGTATCATGTGGATAGCTTTTCAGCTTTACCTGTCTGGGCCCTGTGTCTTTGTCACCTAAATCAAACCCTGTAGTAGAATGAGTTGCTGCATCTGCTTCATCATTTTCCCTCTCTTGGCCTGTTTGCTCTCCTCTCTCTGTAATAACTTGATCTTCCTCTGCCTCTCGATCCATTTGCTGCAGCTCCTCTGTCTCTCCTTGCTCTCTCTGACTTGAACTTGCCTGTTGATCTTTTTCTCCCTCAGCCTCTCCTTCTGCCTCACCCTTCAAGATACATTAAAACATACTGAATTGTAATGTAAATTGCTAATATCATGACTTCTGCTCACACGCCACAGTAATTTGTGGCTCCCAAATATTTTGAAGTTACAAACATTACATTTTGAGCACGCATGTGACTAAAATGGTTGCAATTTAAAGCCCGGAAAAATATTACTAAATGACTTGAATTGAAGTAATATTAAAATAGAACCCTCAAAAATATGTGAGTCAGGCTAATTTGACTTATATATATATATATGTATATATATATATATATATATATATATATATATATATATATATATATATATATATCTTTGCTCTCTCCACTTTCTAACCTTGACTCTCCTAAATAAAAGCTCAAGTTAAACAGGTCTTATATGTTGTACCGTGACTGAAATGTTTCATATTTCATATCCATATTGAGTTCCATAAAATTCTAATCAGACTGTCTGCATCACAAATGACTCCATCCTGTGAAATCTTTGACTCACCTCTCCAGTAGAGGTCTCTCCCCTCTCACTCTCTGTGCTCCTCTGCCCTGACTCCTACAGGTTAATGGGGATGGAGGAGTGATTATTATTATTTCCACTGATGATAACCATACCTAAATGAGCTCAGCTCAATATTTCAGAGCTAAAACGAGTGACAGAAATTAACATTATGCTAACAATTTAACTTAGTGCGCTAGCCAGGTTTTTATTTATCAAAATGGGGAGCACCTGGTTCATTAATTACATGGGACTCTCTGCTGTTAGCTGGAGCTAACTAATTGTTACTACCAGCCAGTGATGAAGACTTACTTTCTTGAAAAACTTGCGTATATCCATGATTTCTTGCTGTTTGCCGCATGTACGCTAGTGCAGCGGTCCCCAACCTTTTTTGCGCCACGGACCGGTTTATGCCCGACAATATTTTCATGGACCGGCCTTTAAGGTGTCGCGGATAAATACAACAAAATAAAACTAGTACCGGTACCGAAAAAAAGAAAATTTATTCATAACACACGTGAAAAGACCAAGGAAAACCGAGTAAACGATAAAAACGATAACAAAATAACGCTGAAAACCGATAAAAACCCTGAAAACTATACATTTCACACCTGAGCCTCAACTCTCGCGGCCCGGTACCAAACGACTCACGGACCGGTACTGGTCCGAGGCCCGGGGGTTGGGGACCGCTGCGCTAGTGTGTCCGCAGGTGTAGACGAGCGGAGTGTAAAGTAGCAGTGAAAACGAGGACTGGATTTTCAGTAATGTGGACGTCCCCTGTGAACAACTGGAACGGATTGGATAACGAAGCACTGACGCTACCTTAACAGTGTAAAGTGAAAGGGACCAACCGAGTTATGATCATATTTATGTGAATAGCGACAGGTTTATATTATTATTTCTTTAAACTCATATTCGTGCATCTTTATATTGAATTTGTCTGCAAGTTCTGTAAAAAAAAAAAAATCGAATAAGTAAAAAAAAACCAAAACAAAAAAACCCCCACCAAATTATTTAGGGGGGCTTAAGAACATTTTAGGGAGGCTTCAGCACCCCTAAAATAGGCCTAACGACGCCACTGAGTGAGAGAGAGAAAAAGAAAGGCGAGTAGCCCATCTGGCTACATGGTACTACAAGGTCATTAAGATAAGATGGGGCCTGATTATTTAAGACCTTGTATGTGAGGAGCAGGATTTTGAATTCAATTCTGGACTTAACAGGAAGCCAATGAAGGGAAGCCAAAACAGGAGAAATATGCTCTCTCTTTCTAGTCCCTGTCAGTACTCTTGCTGCAGCATTTTGGATCAGCTGAAGACATTTCAGCGAGTTTTTAGGACATCCTGATAATAATGAATTACAGTCGTCCAGCCTGGAAGTAATAACTGCATGAACTAGTTTTTCAGCGTCACTCTGAGACAGGATATTTCTAACTTTAGAGATGTTGCGCAAATGGAAGAACGCAGTCTTACATATTTGTTTAATATGTGCGTTGAAGGACATGTCCTGGTCAAAAATGACTCCAAGGTTCCTCACAGCGTTACTGGAGGCCAAGGTAATGCCATCCAGAGTAAGAATCTGCTTAGATACCATATTTTTAAGATTTTCAGGGCAAAGTACAATAACCTCAGTTTTATCTGAATTAAGAAGCAGAAAGTTAGCGGCCATCCAGGTCTTTATGTCTTTAAGACATTCCTGCAGTTTAACTAATTGGTGTGTGTTATCTGGCTTCATAGATAGATAGAGCTGGGTGTCATCTGCATAGCAGTGAAAATTTATGCTATGTCTTCTAATGATGCTGCCAGCTTTAGTAACCTTCACTAAAGCTGTTTCTGTGCTGTGATGAACTCTGAAACCTGACTGAAACTCTTCAAATAAACCATTCCTCTGCAGATGATCTGTTAGCTGTTTGACAACTACTCTTTCAAGGATTTTTGATATGAAAGGAAGGTTGGAGATTGGCCTATAATTAGCTAAGACTGCTGGGTCTAGAGATGGTTTTTTGAGTAAAGGTTTAACTACAGCCACCTTCAAGGCCTGTGGTACATAGCCGATTATTAGAGATAGGTTGATCATATTTAAGATCGAAGAATTAATTAATGGCAGGACTTCTTTGAGCAGTTTTGTTGGAATGGGGTCTAAAAGACACGTTGATGGTTTGGAGGAAGTAATTATTGAAGTTAACTCAGGAAGATCAATTGGAGAAAAAGAGTCTAACTTAACATCAATGGTACTAAGAGTAGCTGTAGATAATATTACATCTGTAGGATGATTATTGGTAATTTTTTCTCTAATGATAAGAATTTTATTTGTGAAGAAGTTCATGGAGTCATTACTAGTTAACGTTAAAGGGATGGTTGGCTCAAAAGAACTCTGACTTTTTGTCAGCCTGGCTACAGTGCTGAAGAGAAACCTGGGGTTGTTCTTATTTTCTTCAATCAGTGACGAATAGTAAGATGTTCTGACTTTGCGGAGGGCTTTCTTATAAAGCAGCAAACTATTTCTCCAGGCTAAATGATGATCCTCTAAATTTGTGACACGCCATTTCCTCTCCAGCTTATGAGTCATCTGCTTTAGGCTACGTGTTTGAGAATTATACCACGGAGTCAGGTACTTCTGATTTGAGACCTTAGTTTTCACAGGAGCTACAGTATCCAGAGTCGTACGTAGTGAGGAGGTAAAATTATTAACAAGATAATCGACCTCTGTTGGGGTAGCGTTCAGATAGCTGCTCTGCTCTATGTTGGTACAGGGCATTGAAGATGATGATAACAGTGGGTGGATTATATTCTTAAACTTACTTACAGCGCTTTCAGAAAGACCTCTACTTTGATAAACGTCTACTCTCCACTGCTGTGTAATCAATTATTGTAAATGTAAATGTTATCAGGAAATGATCAGACAGGAGAGGGTTTTCAGGAAACACTGTTAAATGCAGACAATCGGTCTTAAAGGTGCACCCTGTTTATGTATCTTTGGTAAACTATACAGACTTGGTGTAGATTCCCCTGGGTATAGCCAGTGGTATGAGGACCGGTCAATAGCCTTGTCTTGTTCTAACTGCTTCAGACACTCTATTGCCCTCTTCCTGTAACCACTTCCTCAGTCTCGTTTCAGGGGCCCATAAGTATTTTCATCACTGAGCAGTGACAAAATTTTATGATAGTTTTTCTGTTTTAGCAATACTGTGCACCTACCCTTGTCTGCTGGAAGAATGATAATGTTGTTGTATTACTAAGTGATGTGAGTGCCTTCCTCTCCTCCATGGTGATGTTGGATGCTGGAGGCTTTGCATTGCTGAGACAGGACAAGACGTTCATCTGTAGTTGCTCTGCTTCCACTTCTGCAATATTGTTGTTTCAAATTGCTGTTTCTGTGGCTGTAAACAGTTCTACTAGAGAACAAGAAGTAGAGAGAGACAAGTCCCACAAGTGGAACGCATATCCAGCTAAATCGCTGGAAATGCTGGTAGGCAAGAAGTGAAGCAGCTCATGGCGTTGAGAAATGACCATCAGGGGAGAGCAGACACAACCTGACCACTACAGGCACACTTTTGCACTGGAGGTTTTCGTAAAGCTTTTACTTTGGTATTTCCATTGATCCGATTTTTGATATTTAAAATAAATGAGTACTTGTGGAAAGTTAGAAGATGCTGTCCATTTGCTATCCACCTGCACACCTCCGTGGCTGCATTCATCTCCACTGCTTGTTACACATGTTAGCAGATTCTTGCTGAGCTTGTAACAAAATTTACATTTAAAATTACCTGCTGCCTAAAAATATGTACTACCACTTGCTCTTCTTTTTTTTGGGTCCTCAGTAGATGCTCAAGTACTGCAAGAACAGCCTATTAACACCAGTACATTATTTGACTGTAATAATAAGCACCAGTTATGGAAACACTAATGGTATTGTCTTTTTGTGTCTCATTGTTACTCCACTAGGTTAAAATCAGTTTGATGCTGTAGAGGAAATAGTCCTTCAGCTTCTAGCTATGTAGACTATTTCCAAGAGAAAACAAAAAAATGACCCAATGAGGTCTTTTAAGATAACTGACAGACAGGTAAGTCCTGGTCTTGTTAGGAAAGATAACACCTATGCTATACATTGAATGGTGCAGCTCTCATTTTAGAAATTTGGCTCATTTATTAACCTCCCATAATGTGACTATTCAAAGTTGGGACCAGGAAGCAGAGGTGCAGTCTCACGTGCCTCTCTGCAGCTTCCCTCCTCCTGTCATCTCCCTAAAACCCAAAAGACGGACAAAAAACAAACTTAGTAATGAAATTGTAAAAAGAAAATGATAATAATAATTAAAGGGAAGAGTTACAAATATCATCCTGAAATACACCAAACAGTAGATCAGTTAAATATAGATTATTAAACATTAGGTCACTTTCTTCTAAGTTCCTGATATCATATGATTTAATAACTGATCAACACACTGATTTATGTTGCCTTACAGAAACCTGGTTACACATTATCTAGGTTTATACTTTAGTTAAAATCAATCAGCACACAAGAGTCCTACTAAGTGTCAGAAGCCTCAAACTACAGGGCGAGGAGAAGGAGAGGCAACAGTTTCCACTCTGGTTTCTTAATTTACCAAAGACTCAGAGAGTTTTAATTCATTCAAAAGCCTGACTCTAAGTTTTGTGCATCCTATCCTTAGGTTCATGAAAAGTAATTCCTGTGATGTTATCTTCTTCAATGATAAGTGCTAACACAATGTACACGTCCTACCTAAACTCTTCCTCCACAACTCTTTATACTGGGGCTCCTTTCACAAAAAAGCAACAAATCAGAAATGCTCGACTCCCATGGTGCTGATTACAAAGTAGAAATCCCATAACACTAATCTACAAGACCTTTGTTTGTCCTGGAAAAATTGTTTATCACTGTATAAAATTCCCTGTGTAAAGCTAGCACTTCTTACTGTTCATCACTGGTAGATTAAAATAGGAGCCACGTGAAGTTTCTTTTCACCACTGTAGCCAGGCTGTCAAAAAAACATTATGTTAACTAGTGATTACTGCATGAACTTCTTTGCAAATATTTTCTAACCACTAGGAAAAATAATTATTCACAGCCGTCCCGCAGATGTGTGGTACATTAAAACTGCTATTTCTTTAGACTTTCTCTCTCCGATCGATGTTTCAAAGCAGACTTCAAAAATGTCTTTGTCTAAATTGCCAACATTAGACCCCATCGCTACAAGACACTCAAAGAAGTCTTACCACGAATTCATGATTCAATTATAAATTTGATCATATTTTTGGTACTACCAGACTTTGCACCACAGACATTCAAAGTTGCAGTAATTAAGCCATTTTAAAAAGCCCTTATTTGATCCACCTTTCTTAGCTCAATACATACTGATATAGACCAGCTGGATGATTATCTGCAGAGAAATGGTTCATTTGAAGGGCTTTATTTGGGATTGAGAATTCCCCATATCACATAAACAGCATTAGTGAAGGTTTGAAAGCCCTTCTAATTACATCTATTTTTTGTTTTTGCTTTTTAGAAAAGGTAAGAAATACAACACAAACAGCTTGTTTCTCCAGACTGTTTTTAACATCCTGTATTATCTTACTGGGAAAATTAAACTAGGTTTCATTTCCTCATGTTCGTTTCACTGTTTCATTGTACTTTGATAACAATAGGTTTCTACATGCATCACACCACAAATATAACTAGTTTTGTCACCAAAGCACAATAGGGAATGTTGTTATCCACGAGCATACCAGCAAGAAGACTAATAGTTAGACTATTGTATTGCACGCTTTTACAATTACATTCATGGCGCTTAAAACTTGTTTTTTCATGAAGTATAAATCAAAATAAATATTGTCTCTGAGTTTTCTTTGTTCTTGTTTATCGGAACTGAAGAAAATAGGAAACTTCTGTCTTTGTGATATATATTTATATATATATATAGAGAGAGAGCCTTGTGGGGAGAACTAACACAGATTGATGCTAATGAACAGAAATTTTTAAAGGATGAAGACCGCAGTAGCTGTGCTAACCTTATGCCTCTTCTATCTGTGTGCAGCTGCCTTCCCTCAGTTGGATGGCCAAGCAGGCAAAGCATCTGAAAGTGAACACTCCATTGTTGAGAAACCTCATCTGTCTGCTGGTACAAATGAACAACTTTTCCTAATATTACGACAACTAGAATCCAAGCTGAATAATGCTGAGGAACAGCTGGCAGATCTGAAATCATCAATCCAAGGTAAGAACATAACACAGCTGGAAGTTTTTATTCTGACATGTAAAGATCTTTATCAGTGTACTGATACAGGTTCAGGTTTTGTCGTTGTAAAAAAAGCCCAAATAATTCCATATTTCCAGGCAGCCGTGTGGCATTTGGAGCATCAATTGGCAATGTTGGAAATACTGGACCAATGAATGCAGAGATCACACTGACTTACAAGCATGTCTACTTTAACTCAGGCTCTTACAACCCTGCAACAGGTAAACCAAGCTACAGATTTTGCACAAGTGCATAGACTCCATTAGATGTTGGATGGCTGGAAACTTTCTTCAACTAAATGAGGAGAAGACTGAAGTTCTTGTTTGTGCTCCTAAAAATTTTGTACCTAGTGTTATGGAAAACTTGGGTCCACTTGCTACATTTGCAAAACCGTCTATCAGGAGCCTTGGTGTTCTATTGACTCAGCTCTGACTTTGGATGCCCATGTAAAATCTTTGGTTCGCTCCTGTTTTTATCACTTGAGAAACATTGCTAAGCTGAGTCCCATTGTATCGCGCTCCGAATTAGAAATTGTCATTCATGCATTTGTTTCATCTCGTCTGGACTATTGTAATTCTTTGTTTACTTGTTTATGTAAAGCCTCTTTGGAGCTTCTGCAAGTTGTTCAGAACGCTGCTGCAAAGCTTCTGACCAAGTCCTCCAAGTTTTCCCATGTCACACCCCTGCTGATTCAGCTGCATTGGCTCCCCGTTAAATTCAGAATCCAGTTTAAGGTTTTGACCTTGACTTTCAGGGCTCTGCATGGACAAGCACCAACATATATAAGTGAACTTTTACATCCATACATTCCCAGCAGGTCCCTGAGGTCATGTGACCAGGGCTTGCTTGCTGTCCAACACACGAGGCTGAAAACAAAAGGCGACAAAGGGAGAGAGTTCCAGATTGTGGAACTCTCTCCCTTTGAGCTTGAGATCTGTGGACTCCGTGGTCGCTTTTAAAAAACAGCTAAAAACCCATCTTTTTAAACTTGCTTTTGGTTGATTTTTATTTTTAGGTTTTAGCTTCTGTGAAGCACTTTGTGATTTTTATCTTGAAAGGTGCTATATAAATAAAGTTTTACTTTTACTTACTTAAACTTACCATAATTATACGTATTCTTACATTTATGAGTTTATTTGTTAGATAAGTGCTGCATTTCTCAACTGATTTGATTATTCTTGATGCTATATAAGCTGTAACTGTGTCCATCATCTCCAGGTATTTTTACTTCTCCGGTCAGAGGAGTTTATTACTTCAGCTTCTCTGGTCATAATTTATCAACTAGACCGATGGGGCTGCGTCTGATGAAGAATGGAGAGCAGATGGTGACAGTGTACAACCATGCTGCTGGAAATTGCTATGAGACAGCCACCAATGGCATGACTCTGCAGCTGGCTGCAGGAGACCAGGTGTACATGAGGCTCCGTCCGGACACCTGGATTTTTGATAATGACAACAAACACAGCACCTTCATTGGAACCTGTACTCTGTGGCTGTATCCCAATTCAGGGTCTGCAGCCTTAAAGGCCGCATTTTAAGGCCGATTACGTCACAGTGACGCGACGAAGGCTGTCCCAATTCAAAGGCTGCTCGAAATGCGGCCCTCAAATGCGTCCTTCATTTCCCTGAATTTTAAGGATGTGGCGGTGTAGACTTCGTGTTCCAACATATCCCAGAATGCATAGCGCGGCGGTGGGTGTGGATAATTTTGCCGAAAAAAAAAAACAGCGGATGAGGGGCGGCCGAAGAGTAAACTTTAAGTAAGTACTGAATATGATGTCACTTATTTATGTGCAAATGTTTAATAATGAAGAACATTAAAACATTCCTGTTGGCCACATGTCGGCAAAGTTGTAGCTTCTGTAGCTCAGGTGGCAGAGCAGGTCAGCCATTAATCAGAAGGTCGGTGGTTCGATCCCAGGCTGCCTCCTGGCTGCATGCCAAATATCCTTGGGCAAGATACTAACCCCATATGTCTGTGAAGGTTCTCAGTCATCCAGGTCATCGTAGTCAAAGGAGCTTGCAAAGAAAAGCGTCTGGACTTCTTTAAGTTTACTTGAAGACGTTTCACCTCTCATCCGAGAAGCTTCTTCAGTTCTAAGGTCAAATGGTGGAGAGTCCCAGATATAAACCTAGTGGGAGTATCCCCCCACAGAGGGACAAAAAGACCCCCTGATGATCTTCTAATCGCCTGAGCCAAGGTGTGAAACTTAAAGTAAGTGAGTAAACTTAAAGAAGTCCAGACGCTTTTCTTTGCAAGCTCCTTTGAATACTAACCCCATGTTTGCCTACTGGTGGTGGTCAGAGGGCCCGGTGGCGCCAGTGTCCGGCAGCCTCGCCTCTGTCAGTGCGCCCCAGGGCAGCTGTGGCTACAACGTAGCTTGCCATTGCCAGTGTGTGAATGTGTGTGTGAATGGGTGAATGACTGAATGTAGTGTAAAGCGCTTTGGGGTCCTTAGGGACTGAGTAAAGCGCTATACAAATGCAGGCCATTTACCATTTACCATTTAGTATCATGGTTGCTAGGCAACCTGGGCAGCGCGACGGAGGCTAGACCGTCCCATTTCACAAGCCTCGCACTTCCGGCCTTAGTGGTCTTCGAGTACGCGGCCCTTGTGGACCGTTAAGGCTGCATACTTTAAGGCTGCAGACCCTGAATTGGGATACAGCCTGTGTTCCCTTCGATCTCCGTCAGTGTTGTGTCTCTGAGTTCTGTCAGTTTACGTTTCCTGTTTTACTTCCTTGTCTTGTCTTGCCCAATTACTCCCAGCTGTGCTCTCCCTCTGTGTTTCATTCCCTCATTATCCCTCTGTGTATATATGGCATTACACTAATCTACAAGACCTTTGGAAACCCCCTGGAAAAATAATTTGTCACTACATAAAAGTGTGCATAAAGCTAGCACTTCTTACTGTTCATCACTGGTAGATTAAAATAGGAGCCACATCAAGTTTCTTTTCACCACTGTAGCCAGGCTGTCAAAGAAACATTGCATTAACTAGTGATTACTGCATGAATTTCTTTGCAAATATTTTTCTAACCATTAGGACAAATAACTATTCACAGCTGTCCCGCAGATGTGCTGTACAGCAAAACTGCTATTTCTTTAGACTTCCTCTCTCCTATCGCTGTTTCAAAACAGGCTTCAGTAATTTTGTATCTCTAAAATGGCAACATGCCTATTAGACCCCATCTTTACAAGACACTCAAAGAAGTCTTGGTTATGGCGGAGTAGCCGGAACCAGGTAAGTGGACCCAAATGCAGACAGCACGGAGGCGAGGTTAGAACGAGAAGACAAAAACATTATTAACAAAAATGTGACTCTTAATTAACAGAGTGCAAAGTGAGACCTGAAGTGTTCCAAACATCAATAATAAAAACATGAACTATGAACAATGAAGTAAACGTGACTGGGAGTTAAAGTGTCAACCATGAACTACGATATCAAACACAAAACTATGAACTAAAATGTCAGACGGGGCTGTGAACTACACAGCAGACGGGAAAAGGGAGTCTCAGGGAGAGGGTCGTGACTCAGGCAGTGAAGGTCAGAGACACTAGAACACAAAGAGGGTGTGCCTGTGATTGGTCAGGCAGGAAGAGGTGCATTACTTTGAGTGTCTTACAGTCTTTGCAGGTGGAAGCCGTTGTGCCAAAAAGTGATCACCTGCCAAAAAATGATTTCCAATGCTTCCGTGTGTTTTTTATGAGTAATGTCTTTACATATGTTGGTAAATAGACTTTGGTGAACTAGGTTTACAGATGGGTTATATATAAAATATATAAAATTCCCTCTTTTTTAAGTATCTTTATAACTTTGTGATATTGTACTTACATTATAACCAATGCGGTCCTTTTTGTCAAATTAAAATATGTTTGCAGAACTATTGTTATATTTGTTGCAATTTCTGCTGTTGCCTTGGCCAGATTACTCTTAAAAAAGACATTTGTAATGTCAATGATATATTTTTTTTAAACTCGATAAATAAAGGATATATAAAAGTCACTGGCAAAAAACTAACTACCTTCTTACAGGAATGTTGTTTGTGACTCAAGATGACTTGATATCATTCATGAGGGATACATGTGAAACATGTTGCACACATTATAGTAAAATGCTGC
This sequence comes from Perissodus microlepis, assembly GCF_051167445.1. Classification (NCBI taxonomy): domain Eukaryota; kingdom Metazoa; phylum Chordata; class Actinopteri; order Cichliformes; family Cichlidae; genus Perissodus; species Perissodus microlepis. The sequence continues at coordinate 14,813,809 of NC_140478.1, forward strand.
CATTCACCCGGACCATGACAGTCTTATCATGAATTAATGCTTCAATTTGAAATTTGACCGTATTATTGGTATTCACAGATTATGCACCACAGGCTTTCAATGTTGCAGCAATTAAGCCATTACTTAAAAAGCCCTTATTTGATCCACCTTTCTTAGCTGAATACAGACCAGACCAGTTGGATGATTATCTATAAAGGAAAAAGTTCATTTGAAGACTTTTATTTCCCTTTTTCAAAAAGGTCTCAAAGACTTTGTAGTCAGACCTGTTACAGATCGTCAACTGTTCTTTAATGTCAGGTGTATTTCCAGAATCACTAAAAACTGCTGTAATTAAACCTATACTGAAAAAGGACAATCTTGACAAGACACAAATGAACAACTACAGGCCGATCTCAGATCTCCCATTTTTAAGTAAGATCATTGAAAAAGCAGTTTCTCAACAGCTCAATTACTTCTTGACACAGAATAACTGCTATGATGCCTTCCAGTCAGGTTTTAGACAGAACCACAGCACTGAAACCGCTCTGACCAAAGTGTTTAATGACATATGTCTGACTACAGACAGTGGAAAAATGTCAGTCTTAGTTTTACTGGATCTCAGTGCAGCATTTGATACAGTTGACCACAACATATTACTCAAACGACTGGAGAACTGGGCAGGTCTTTCAGGAACTGTACTAAACTGGTTCAAAACATACTTAGAAAACGGGAAATACTTTGTATCAATAGGTAACTTCACATCTGAGCAGACAAGTATCACATGTGGAGATCCCCAAGGTTCCATCTTGGGACCCCTTCTGTTTAACATTTACATGCTCCCACTGGCACAGATTATAAAGAACACCAAAATAAACTATCATAGTTATGCAGATGACACACAAATATATTTCACAATGTCACCAGGAGACCGAGGCCCTGTACAGGCTCTTGGTAAATGCATTGAGGAAATTAATGACTGGTTGTGCCACAATTTTCTCCATCTAAACAAAAACAAAACTGAAGTAATAGTCTTTGGTGCCAAAGAAAAACGATTACAGGTCACCAGAGAACTTCAATCTATACACCTAAAAACCACAAACCAGGCGAGAAATTTGGGTGTAGTAATGGATGCAGACCTAAACTTAGAAAAACACATTAAGACAATAACAAAATCAGCTTACTATCACCTCAAGAATATTTCAAGGATAAAAGATCTGATGTCTCAACAGGACCTGGAAAAACTAGTCCATGCATTCATCTTTAGTAGGCTTGATTACTGTAACAGCATCTTTACAGGTCTGCCTAAAAAATCAGTCAGACAACTACAGCTCATTCAGAACTCTGCTGCTCGAGTCCTCACTAAGACCAAAAAAGTGGACCACATCAGTCCAGCTCTGAGGTCTTTACACTGGCTGCCTGTCCATCAGAGGATAGACTTTAAAGTTCTGATGCTGGTCTATAAAGCTCTGAATGGTTTAGGACCAAAATACATCAGTGACCTCCTGACCCAGTATGAACCTTCCAGATCCCTCAGGTCATCTGGATCCGGTCTTTTATCAGTTCCCAGAGTCAGAACCAGACACGGAGAAGCTGCATTCAGCTTTTATGCTCCACATATCTGGAACAAACTCCCAGAAAGCCTCAGATCAGCTGAAACACTCAGTTTAATTAAATCCAGGTTGAAGACTCACCTGTTCTCAGCTGCATTTAAATAAAGCACCAAATCCGCACTTAAGCTTCAATTTCAAAACTTACATTTTAACTACTGATTTTATCTACTGTTCTGATTTTATCTGTTTTGATTTTTGATTTTATATACTGTTTTGTTTGTTTGTTTGTTTGTTTGTTTGTTAGTTAGTTAGTTTGTTTATTTGCTTGTTTTAATCATTTTTAAATCATGCTTTTTATTTGTTTTTGTTTCTAATGTCTCTGTAAAGCACTTTGAATCACCTTGTTGTTGAATTGTGCTATACAAATAAACTTGCCTTGCCTGTGTCACATAAACAGCATTAGTGAAGGTTAGACGTGACCTTCTTATAACATTTATCTTTTGTTTTTTTTTTAAGAAGAGCTAAGGTATGCGGTAGAAATGCTACTCAAACAGCGGGTTTTCAATAAACAGACAGTTATGGTATTCAACCCTCATTAACTTCCTTATTGTTTGCTAGCTCCACTGAAATGATAAATTCTACCTGTTAGTCAGGTGAGTTAAGTGAACTTGTGGGTCACAAGACCGAGAAGCTGAAGTCTGACACTATTCATTATGTGTTTGATTTGAACTCATCGGGTTGTATGTAGAGACCAAATGGTACAATCAGCTGTCAGAGCAGGTATTCACAAAATCCTCTCAGCACAGTTTTATGCAATAAAATCGTCTATTTTCCCAAGCACACCCAAACAGTTAACAACATGTTTCTACACATGCATCACACCACAAACATTACTTGTCACCAAAGCACAAAAGGGAATCCCAGTATCCATCAGCATACCAGCAAGAAAAAAACGATCACTTTCTACTTAAACTGAGTGAAAGTGGGCAGTATGTAGTTGGTTTTTAACATAAAACTCATTGCTGCAACCAGGGGCAGCGTAAAAGTAACCTCCTATTTTTTAGTTTCATTGTTAAACGCTCAGTTCTGTCATTAGTTACCTAACTTAAATTAATTAATTGGGTTTATTAGTAGTAACCAACCGACCAAGCTAGTGACATCACATTCTGTACTGGCACAAGATGGTCCTGCACATGCCCTAAAGAAGAGCAGGACAGCTGGGTGCCTTAATTCTAACAGTAGGTTTGCTTGTTAGACTATTGTATTGCATTTGCATGCTTTCACAACTTTTACTTTGTAATCTCCAGTATAAAAATTCTCAGTTTAAATGTTGAGTTCAAGTTCACCTTAGAATGTAGCTGAAATTGCTATTTATTTATTAACCTTTATTTAACCAGGAAAATCCCATTGAGATTAAAAACCTCTTTTTCAAGGGAGACCTGGCCAAGATAGGCAGCAGCAGGTGTCTCACAGTTACAGAAATTACTCAAACACAGGCAGCAACAACACACATGCAACAATAAGTGAAAGAATACAAATAAAATAAAATAAAATTCAATAAAATTAAAAAATAAATAAATAAATAAATAAAAAAAATCAGTTAAAATGACAATCAGTCTAATTGAAACAGTTGCATGTTATGGACTTGGCCTCAAGGATTCGTAATTTAGATTTAAAAGCACTTAATGAAATAAATTCAGTCATTTTCCATTCCTTCTGCAGTTTGTTCCAAGCCGAGGGTGCTAAATGGACAAAAGCTCTTTTACCAAGTTCAGTTCGGGCAAATGGAACAGAAAGCAACAAGTAACCATGCGGACGAAGAGAATACCGACCAGCATGTTTCATTACAAGCAGGGAACATAGATAAGAAGGCAGCAACCCAAGTATCGCCTTATATATAAAACTGTATAAATGAGAGTTCCTCCGACTTACCAAAGCAGGCCATCCTACCTGAGAGTATAACTCACAGTGGTGAGTCTGAAATTTACGGTTAGTGATGAACCTCAGAGAAGCATGATACACAGAATCAACCATTCGAAGACATTGAGCAGAAGCATTCATATATAGAATATCACCATAATCCAGCACAGGCAAGAATGTTGCAGCAACAAGCCGCTTCTTTGTATTAAAAGAGAAACACAACTTATTTTGAAAATAAAATCTCAGTTTTAACTTCAGGTTTTTCACAAGATTCTCTACATGTGGTTTGAAGGTGAGCGAGTCATCAATTAAGATTCCCAGATATTTATAGGTGTGAACCAACTCTATTTTATTACCTTCAAGAGTGGTTACTGATGGGATTGTTTGGGCTCGTCTCCTTGATTTGGAAAACAGCATGAGCTTTGTTTTGTCTGCGTTGAGAACAAGTTTAAGCTGAAGTAATGAGTGCTGGACAGTAAAAAAGGCTTTCTGCAAGGAGTCAATGGCTTGGACAAGAGTTGAACCACAGCTGTAAATAACTGCATCATCAGCATAGAAGTGCAAGTTTGCATCTGGCACATGTAGACTAAGATTGTTTACGTAAATGATAAATATATAATATCTACTACTACTGCTGCTGATTTCCAGCGAGAAGTCCAACATTACTCACTGCGTACTGACAGACAGTTGCTTTTGCTATTTCTGCTGTTATTTCAGTGAACCACTCATGTTACACCGCTTATAAAGAGAAGGATCATTCATGGGGCTTAAAACAGGTTTTTCATGAAGTGTTATCTTGTCTCAATCACATTGCAGATAATTATTATCTCTGAGTTTTCTTTGTGCTTGTTTATTGGAAAGGAAAAAAATAGGGACACTTCCGTCTTTGTGATATATATCTAGAGCCTTGTGGGGGGAACTAACACAGATGAAGAGAAATTCTGAAAAGATGAAGACCGCAGTCTTAACCTTATGCCTCTTCTTTCTGTGTGCAGCTGCCTTCCCTCAGCTGGATGGCCAAGCAGACAAAGCATCTGAAAGTGAAGGCTCCCTTGTTGAGACACCTCAACTCTGTGCTGGGACAAATGAACAACTTTTCCTAATATTACGACAACTAGAAGCCAAGCTGAATAATGCTGAGAAACAGCTGGCAGATCTGAAATCATCAATCCAAGGTAAGAACATAACACAGCTGGAGGTTTTATTCTGACATGTATAGATCTTTATCAGTGTACTGATACAGGTTCAGGTTTTGTTGTTGTCAAACCAAACAAATAATCCCATATTTCCATGCAACTCCAGGCAGCCGTGTGGCATTTGGAGCATCTATCGGCAATGTTGGAAATACTGGACCAATGAGTGCAGAGATCACACTGACTTACAAAAATGTCTACTTTAACTCAGGCTCTTACAACCCTGCAACAGGTAAACTTACCATAATTATGTGTATTTATACACATGTGAGTTTATTTATTAGATAAGTACTGCATTTCACTACCACTGCTCTTCTGCTCTGCTTTATAAGCTGTAACTATGTCCATCATCTCCAGGTATTTTTACTGCTCCAGTCAGAGGAGTTTATTACTTCAGCTTCTCTGGTCATAATTTATCAACTAGACCGATGGGTCTGCGTCTGATGAAGAATGGAGAGCAGATGGTGACAGTGTACAACCATGCTGCTGGAAATCGCTATGAGACAGCCACCAATGGCATGACTCTGCAGCTGGCTGCAGGAGACCAGGTGTACATGAGGCTCCGTCCGGACACCTGGATTTTTGATAATGTCAACAACCACAGCACCTTCATTGGCCATTTGTTATTCCCTCTGTAAGCTCAGACAAGCATGATTTGAATAGCAAATGAGTAAACAGAACAATATTGACATGCAGGTTTTGGTTGATTATTTTTGGTGGTGACAGAGGTGGCAGGGTTACAGTAACAATCTACAGATTTAGAACTTGGTGGTGGTGTCAGAATTAAAACCAATATTTTAAAGTTTGTCTCAATGGAACAATAAAGTCTGAATATGTGCAGCAATTCCACTTTTCTTTTTTTTAGTGAGGTAGGCTCCTCTGACTCATTTTAAGGTAAACATAAATATATATATGTGTGTGTATGTTTGATGTCTAGAAGTGATTTCTCAGTTATAATCAATAAAAGAGGTTTTCTGATTTATGTCTGTGTATTTTTATTTTTATTATTATGTGCAAACCCATCCAGACTGAGTTAAGTTCACTAAAGTTCTAGCTACATCTGGACATGTTTGTCTAAATTATTCTGTTATAACAGCTATAAATAAAATTAAGAATATGAAGAAAATTAAACACAACAATTATTGCTATTTGTTAATAATTAATTAACTAATTGATGACAATTAATAATCCAAAATTAAGTCATGTGTACTATTAATCTATATTAAATATATCAATAAGTAGAATGATATACACTTGAAAAAACAAAATACAAAACATTTTTTTTAAATACAAGTATTAAATAACTGCATTGTGGTTTTGCATGTTAGCATGTAGCATAAAAAACATAAAAAACATCAAACCTCTTTTCTGGTGGAAAGAGATGAAAAAGGACAGATGGCTATAGAATTGATCCTTATCTGTATAAATACTTTGTAGTTTGAAGAAAATTTGTTCAGGTATAAAATGTGAACTGAACAAATGGGGTATATTTTAGTAAAAAAATAAATAAATAAAAAATCAATAGTTTGCTGGTGCTATTGTGCTAACATTTTATTTTTTAAAAATTACTTTTATTTAGATAATTTTATTTTTTGTTTACTGAAGCCATTACACAAAACCAGAAGTGTCAAGTGTTTGGATTACCAACATGAGCAGAACACCATCCCCACAGATACACCAAGATACACCGAAAATGCTACGTCCAGATGAAGAGAATAAACTCTCCTTACCTTGATTATTGAGCATACTTTTAAATTTTATAATTATAGTTAGATTGTTATTTCAATTAAAATACATTTAAATTCCATTTAATTACTGGGGAACTATGCACTTAATCGTGGGTCACATTACAATATTGTAGCGGGTCAGGGCTGTTCGGGGTTTTGTTTTGACAGTTATGTTTTGTTGTTCTGTTGCCATGGTTACAGGTTCAATTTCAATTCAATTTTATTTATATAGCGCCAAATCACAACAAAAGTCGCCTCAAGGCGCTTCATAGATACAGAGCAAAACCCAACAATCATATGACCCCCTATGAGCAAGCACTTTGGCGACAGTGGGAAGGAAAAACTCCCTTTTAACAGGAAGAAACCTCCGGCAGAACCAGGCTCAGGGAGGGGCGGCCATCTGCTGCGACCAGTTGGGGTGAGAGAAGGAAGACAGGATAAAAGACATGCTGTGGAAGAGAGACAGAGGTTAATAACAGATATGATTCAATGCAGAGAGGTCTATTAATACATAGTGAGTGAGAAAGGTGACTGGAAAGGAAAAACTCAATGCATCTTGGGAATCCCCCGGCAGCCTACGTCTATTGCAGCATAACTAAGGGAGGATTCAGGGTCACCTAGTCCAGCCCTAACTATATGCTTTAGCAAAAAGGAAAGTTTTAAGCCTAATCTTAAAAGTAGAGATAGTTTCTGTCTCCCGAATCCAAACTGGAAGCTGGTTCCACAGAAGAGGGGCCTGAAAACTGAAGGCTCTGCCTCCCATTCTACTTTTAAATACTCTAGGAACAACAAGTAGGCCTGCAGAGCGAGAGCGAAGTGCTCTAATAGGGTGATATGGTACTACAAGGTCATTAAGATAAGATGGGGCCTGATTATTTAAGACCTTGTATGTGAGGAGCAGGATTTTGAATTCAATTCTGGACTTAACAGGAAGCCAATGAAGGGAAGCCAAAACAGGAGAAATATGCTCTCTCCTTCTAGTCCCTGTCAGTACTCTTGCTGCAGCATTTTGGATTAGCTGAAGACTTTTCAGTGAGTTTTTTGGACATCCTGATAATAATGAATTACAGTAGTCCAGCCTGGAAGTAATAACTGCATGAACTAGTTTTTCAGCGTCACTCTGAGACAGGATATTTCTAATTTTAGAGATGTTGCGCAAATGGAAGAAAGCAGTCTTACATATTTGTTTAATATGTGCGTTGAAGGACATGTCCTGGTCAAAAATGACTCCAAGGTTCCTCACAGCATTACTGGAGGCCAAGGTAATGCCATCCAGAGTATGAATCTGGTTAGATACCATATTTCTAAGATTTTCAGGGCCGAGTACAATAACCTCAGTTTTATCTGAATTAAGAAGCAGAAAGTTAGCGGCCATCCAGGTCTTTATGTCTTTAAGACATTCCTGCAGTTTAACTAATTGGTGTGTGTTATCTGGCTTCATGGACAGATAGAGCTGGGTGTCATCTGCATAGCAGTGAAAATGTATGCTATGTCTTCTAATGATGCTGCCTAAGGGAAGCATGTATAATGTAAACAGAATTGGTCCTAGCACTGAACCCTGTGGAACTCCATAATTAACCTCAGTGTGTGAAGAGGACTCTCCATTTACATGCACAAATTGGAGTCTATTAGATAGATATGATACAAACCACTGCAGTGCAGTACCTGTAATACCTACAGCATGTTCTAATCGCTCTAATAGGATATTATGGTCAACAGTATCGAACGCTGCACTGAGGTCTAGCAGGACAAGCACAGAGATGAGTCCACTGTCAGAGGCCATAAGAAGATCATTTGTAACCTTCACTAAAGCTGTTTCTGTGCTGTGATGAGCTCTGAAACCTGACTGAAACTCTTCAAATAAACTATTCCTCTGCAGATGATCTGTTAGCTGTTTGACAACTACTCTTTCAAGGATTTTTGATATGAAAGGAAGGTTGGAGATTGGCCTATAATTAGCTAAGACTGCTGGGTCTAGAGATGGCTTTTTGAGTAAAGGTTTAACCACAGCCAGCTTGAAGGCCTGTGGTACATAGCCGACCATTAGAGATAGGTTGATCATATTTAAGATCGAAGAATTAATCAATGGCAGGACTTCTTTGAGCAGTTTTGTAGGAATGGGGTCTAAAAGACACGTTGATGGTTTCTCTGCGACGCTCTCTCTGCGACTGTGTGTTTCCGGTGAGAGAACGCCTTTTTTTGTTGTTGTTGTTGTGCTGGTGCCACGCTGAGCAGTTGGCTAGCGGCAGTGTTCTTCTGTCAGATATAAATAAACGGCTGTGCTCCCTGGCTAAGCAAGACCGAACAAAACCTCTGTCTCCTCCTTGTCTGAGCTCGCCACATTGGTGTCAGAAGTGGGATAGCTCACCCTCGCCGTAATGGAGAGAGACATTCAGAGGCTGGAGCAAGCTGTCGAGGAGAACATTCGCTGCTTGGGAAGCTGGCGATTGAAGAGAGAGGAAGCGAGCAGCCATGTAAGTCCCCCGACGGGTCCCGATGGTGCGAGCGCACCGTGGCGGCGGCCCGTCGCGACAGACGCTAGAGCAATGCTTCATGGGCTGCCTCTGTCGACCCACACACCGGCGGGCTAACCCCGCCAGAGGCCTACCTCTCACAAGTCCGGCTAGCCGCCAGGCATAGTGGCTGGAGCGAAGAGGAGGCTGCTACACACCTAGCGCTAGCATTGGAGGGAGATGCACTGCAGATACTCCTTGACCTAGCCCCGGCAGAGCAGCATGAGCTCCAGGCCCTCACCGCGGCACTCGAGAGGCGATTTGGGCAGCGGCACAGAGCAGAGAGCAGCTGACCAACCAGAGCCGTTAGCTGGGGGAGAGCCTGGGCACCTTTGCAGCGGACGTGTTGCTGTATGCTCGTCGTGGCTACCCGGAGTTCCCAGCAGCAGCCCGTGAGGAGCTTAGCCTGCATGCTTTTCTGCGAGGACTTTTTCCAGAGCGACTACGCCAACACGTCACTTCGCGACCTAACCAGCAGTTGCCCCCCCCCAAACTACCCCCAAATCAGAGCCACAGACTGCGACGGGGAGGTCGCGGAGATATGCCAGCTGCAGCCTTCAGTGCCCCGGAGGCGTCCCCGTCGACCGACCAACCGCTGCTACCGGTGCGATGAGCCTGGCCACATGGCACGTGACTGCCCAGCACCTGCCCCGAAGGCCGGAACTACGCAGCCTCAGGGAAATGGGGTGGGAGCGGTGTAGCGAGGGGACCACCACTCCAGCTTCCTGCCCCCCTCCAAGGACGATGCACGGTGGTGGGCCAAGTTGGGCACCTCAAGCAGTAATGATATCTGTAACAAATGTAGCATATTTGCAGCTCTGGAGGCCAGGATTACTGAATTGGAGACTCGGCTTCGCACCCTTCATTCACCCGTAGCTAGCCAGGCCCCTGTAGCTGGTGCAGTCGAAGATAGCGTAGGCCCCGCTAGCTGTCCCCCGGCAGACCCCAAGCAGCTGGGGAAAGAGGGCGGCTGGGTGACGGTGAGGAGGAAGCATAGTCCTAAACAGAAGCCCCAGGTACACCACCAACCCGTTCATGTGTCTAACCGTTTTTCCCCACTCGGCGACACACCCGCCGGGGGTCAAACTCTGGTAATTGGTGATTCTGTTCTCAGACATGTGAAGCTAGAGACACCGGCAACCATAGTCCAGGGGCCAGAGCAGGCGACATTGAAGGAAATTTAAAACTGCTGGCTAAGGGTAAACGTAAATTCAGTAAAATCATAATTCATGTCGGCAGTAATGACACCCGGTTACGCCAATCGGAGGTCACTAAAATCAATATTGAATCGGTGTGCAACTTTGCCAAAACAATGTCGGACTCTGTAGTTTTCTCTGGTCCCCTCCCCAATCAGACCAGGAGTGACATGTTTAGCCGCATGTTCTCCTTAAATTGCTGGCTGTCTGAGTGGTGTCCCAGAAACGATGTGGGCTTCATAGATAATTGGCAAACCTTCTGGAGGAAACCTGGTCTTGTTAGGAGAGACGGCATCCATCCCACTTTGGATGGAGCAGCTCTCATTTCTAGAAATATGGACAAATTTATTAAACCCCCCAAAATACGACTATCCAGAGTTGGGACCAGGAAGCAGAGTTGCAGTCTTACACGCCTCTCTGCAGCTTCTCTCCTCCTGCTACCCCCCCAAAAACCCATCTCCATAGAGACTGTGTCAGCTTCCAAAAAGACAAAAAACAAACTAAAAACCAGCAACAAACAACTTAAACATAAACAATTACAAAAAAAGAACAATACAGTATCCACATCTGAACCAAAGAGTAAAACAGTGGAATTTGGATTATTAAATATTAGGTCTCTCTCCTCCAAGTCTCTGTTAGTACATGACTTAATAATTGATCAACAAATTGATTTACTCTGCCTTACAGAAACCTGGTTGCAGCAGGATGATTATGTTAGTTTAAATGAATCAACACCCCCGAGTCATTCTAACTGCCAGAAATCTCGAAGCACAGGCCGAGGGGGCGGTGTGGCAGCAATTTTTCACACCAGCCTATTAATTAATGAAAGACCAAGACAGACTTTTAATTCATTTGAAAGCCTGATGCTTAACATTGTCCACCCCAGCTGTGAAACTCAGAAACCAGTCTTACTTGTTATCATCTATCGTCCACCTGGGCCTTACACAGAGTTTCTGTCTGATTTCTCAGACTTTATATCTAATTTAGTTCTGAGCTCAGATAAAATAATTATTGTGGGTGATTTTAACATCCATGTAGATGCTAAAAATGACAGCCTCAACATGGCATTTAATCTGTTATTAGACTCAATTGGTTTCTCTCAAAATGTAAAAGAACCCACCCACCACTTTAATCACACTCCAGATCTTGTTTTAACATATGGCATAGAAACTGAACATTTAACAGTGTTTCCTGAAAACCCTCTCCTGTCTGATCATTTCCTGATAACATTTACATTTACAATAATTGATTACACAGCAGTGGAGAGTAGACTTTATCAAAGTAGATGTCTTTCTGAAAGCGCTGTAACTAAGTTTAAGAATATAATCCACCCACTGTTATCATCATCTTCAATGCCCTGTACCAACACAGAGCAGAGCAGCTATCTGAACGCTACCCCAACAGAGGTCGATTATCTTGTTAATAATTTCACCTCCTCACTACGTACGACTCTGGATACTGTAGCTCCTGTGAAAACTAAGGTCTCTAATCAGAAGTACCTGACTCCGTGGTATAATTCTCAAACACGTAGCCTAAAGCAGATGACTCGTAATCTGGAGAGGAAATGGCGTGTCACAAATTTAGAGGATCATCATTTAGCCTGGAGAAATAGTTTGCTGCTTTATAAGAAAGCCCTCCGCAAAGTCAGAACATCTTACTATTCATCACTGATTGAAGAAAATAAGAACAACCCCAGGATTCTCTTCAGCACTGTAGCCAGGCTGACAAAAAGTCAGAGCTCTTTTGAGCCAACCATTCCTTTAACGTTAACTAGTAATGACTCCATGAACTTCTTCACAAATAAAATTTTTATCATTAGAGAAAAAATTACCAATAATCATCCCACAGATGTAATATTATCTACAGCTACTCTTAGTACCATTGATGTTAAGTTAGACTCTTTTTCTCCAATTGATCTTTCTGAGTTAACTTCAATAATTACTTCCTCCAAACCATCAACGTGTCTTTTAGACCCCATTCCTACAAAACTGCTCAAAGAAGTCCTGCCATTAATTAATTCTTCGATCTTAAATATGATCAACCTATCTCTAATAATCGGCTATGTACCACAGGCCTTGAAGGTGGCTGTAGTTAAACCTTTACTCAAAAAGCCATCTCTAGACCCAGCAGTCTTAGCTAATTATAGGCCAATCTCCAACCTTCCTTTCATATCAAAAATCCTTGAAAGAGTAGTTGTCAAACAGCTAACAGATCATCTGCAGAGGAATGGTTTATTTGAAGAGTTTCAGTCAGGTTTCAGAGTTCATCACAGCACAGAAACAGCTTTAGTGAAGGTTACAAATGATCTTCTTCTGGCCTCTGACAGTGGACTCATCTCTGTGCTTGTCCTGCTAGACCTTAGTGCAGCATTCGATACTGTTGACCATAATATCCTATTAGAGCAATTAGAACATGCTGTAGGTATTACAGGTACTGCACTGCAGTGGTTTGTATCATATCTATCTAATAGACTCCAATTTGTGCATGTAAATGGAGAGTCCTCTTCACACACTGAGGTTAATTATGGAGTTCCACAGGGTTCAGTGCTAGGACCAATTCTGTTTACATTATACATGCTTCCCTTAGGCAGCATCATTAGAAGACATAGCATACATTTTCACTGCTATGCAGATGACACCCAGCTCTATCTGTCCATGAAGCCAGATAACACACACCAATTAGTTAAACTGCAGGAATGTCTTAAAGACATAAAGACCTGGATGGCCGCTAACTTTCTGCTTCTTAATTCAGATAAAACTGAGGTTATTGTACTCGGCCCTGAAAAGCTCAGAAATATGGTATCTAACCAGATTCTTACTCAGGATGGCATTACCTTGGCCTCCAGTAACGCTGTGAGGAACCTTGGAGTCATTTTTGACCAGGATATGTCCTTCAACGCACATATTAAACAAATATGTAAGACTGCATTCTTCCATTTGCGCAACATCTCTAAAATTAGAAATATCCTGTCTCAGAGTGACGCTGAAAAACTAGTTCATGCATTTATTACTTCCAGGCTGGACTACTGTAATTCATTATTATCAGGATGTCCAAAAAACTCACTGAAAAGTCTTCAGCTAATCCAAAATGCTGCAGCAAGAGTACTGACAGGGACTAGAAAGAGAGAGCATATTTCTCCTGTTTTGGCTTCCCTTCATTGGCTTCCTGTTAAATCCAGAATTGAATTCAAAATCCTGCTCCTCACATACAAGGTCTTAAATAATCAGGCCCCATCTTATCTTAATGACCTTGTAGTACCATATCACCCTATTAGAGCACTTCGCTCTCGCTCTGCAGGCCTACTTGTTGTTCCTAGAGTATTTAAAAGTAGAATGGGAGGGAGAGCCTTCAGTTTTCAGGCCCCTCTTCTGTGGAACCAGCTTCCAGTTTGGATTTGGGAGACAGACACTATCTCTACTTTTAAGATTAGGCTTAAAACTTTCCTTTTTGCTAAAGCATATAGTTAGGGCTGGACCAGGTGACCCTGAATCCTCTCTTAGTTATGCTGCAATAGACTTAGGCTGCCGGGGGATTCCCATGATGCATTGAGTTTTTCCTTTCCAGTCACCTTTCTCACTCACTATGTATTAATAGACCTCTCTGCATTGAATCTTATCTGTTATTAACCTCTGTCTCTCTTCCACAGCATGTCTTTTATCCTGTCTTCCTTCTCTCACCCCAACCGGTTGCAGCAGATGGCCGCCCCTCCATGAGCCTGGTTCTGCCGGAGGTTTCTTCCTGTTAAAAGGGAGTTTTTCCTTCCCACTGTCGCCAAAGTGCTTGCTCATAGGGGGTCATATGATTGTTGGGTTTTTCTCTGTATCTATGAAGCGCCTTGAGGCAACTTTTGTTGTGATTTGGCGCTATATAAATAAAATTGAATTGAATTGAATTCAAGGGACTCTACCTGAGCTGCTGTGTTGAGGACCAGCCATGCCGGGCCCTGGTGGACACGGGGTCTACCATTTCCCTAATACGACCTGGCGTGCTCCCTGGAACGTCCGGGCCACTGGTGAAGGGTTGGTTGCCCACAGACACCCAGCTGATGACAGTGACGGGGGAGAGAACTGTTATGCGGGGGAAGAAACCGTTGCGGATCCGAGTGAAGGATCTGGAGCTGGTGCACGACTTCTGGCTTGCTGACATTCAAGACCGGTGCATCATCGGCCTGGATCTGCTGACCCGCTGGGGGGCCTGCGTCAACACCACGAAGCTGGCTATCACTCTTGGCACAGAGACTCTTGCCCTCCAGTGTGGTCAAAAACAGGGAGTGGACGGGACCAGAGCGAGACGAGACAGGCGTCGGGCAGCTGCCACTCAGCAGATTTCGGGTGCCGGTGGCTCCGGGTCATCTCTACTCACCTCAGCCTCAGCCTCTCAGCCCGACAAATCTCCCTCGACCGAGACAATCGAGGCTGTTGATGACCTGTGGCAGTGCAGCAGCGTAGGTCTCAACGTTGACCAGCACCAGCGGTTGAGGTGCCTCCTGGACGAGAATGTGGACATCTTTGCCGCCAGTGACAAAGACTGCAGGCAGACGGGGCTGGTCCAGCACACCATCGACACCGGCTCTGCTCAACCCATCCGTCTGCGCCCACACCGGTTGCCCCTCTCAAAACGGCAGGTGGCGGAAGAAAAGATCCGTGAGATGGCTGCGGCTGGGGTGATCGAGCCGTCCAACAGCCCATGGGCGGCACCCGTAGTTCTGGTGGGAAAGAAGGATGGCAGCCCGAGGTTCTGCGTGGACTTTCGCCGTCTCAATGCAGTCACCAAGAAGGACTCGTACCCGCTTCCGCGGATCGATGAGGCCCTAGATTACGTTACCGGCTCCAGCTGGTTCAGCTCCCTCGACCTACGCAGCGGTTACTGGCAGGTGGAGCTAGCCCCCGAAGCAAGGCCTAAGACTGCATTCACCATTGGACAGGGGCTGTGGCAGTTCAGGGTCATGCCATTTGGGCTTTGCAATGCGCCAGAGACGTTTGAGAGGCTGATGGAGAGGGTGCTCGTGGACATCCCTCATAGCCGCTGCGTTGTGTACCTGGATGACCTGTTGGTGCACGGTGGCGACTTCGACAGTGCACTGTCTCACCTGAGTGAGGTCTTGAGTACCATCCGACGAGCTGGGCTGCGGCTCAACCCTGCGAAATGTCGGCTGTTGGCGGGAGAGACCACGTTCATGGGCCATGTGATCAGCGCTCAAGGTATCGCCACCGACCCCGCAAAGGTGGCTGCGGTCCGGGACTGGCCGACTCCCTCGAACGTCAAAGAACTGCGGAGCTTCCTGGGCCTAGCCTCCTACTACCATCGGTTCATCAAGGGGTTTGCGATGATAGCCAGCCCCCTCCACTGCCTGACTGACAAGGGCCAGCCGTTTGGCTGGGGTGATGCCTGCACTGCAGCTTTTGCGCAGCTGAAGGAGGCCCTCACCAGAGCTCCAGTCCTGGCCTACCCCGACGCCCGGCAACCTTTCATTGTAGACACTGATGCTAGCAATGTAGGAGTCGGGGCGGTCCTTTCCCAGCAGGACGAGGCTGGAGAACGGGTGGTGGCATACTTCAGCCGTGCCCTGGGGCGAGCCGAGAGGAACTACTGCGTAACTCGGCGGGAGCTGCTGGCCGTAGTGCTGGCGGTGCGGCACTTCCGGCCATACCTGCACGGCTGCCGGTTTCTCCTGCGCACTGACTATGCATCTCTGACTTGGCTCCTGAACTTCAAACACCCAGAAGGTCAGGTGGCCCGCTGGTTGGAGGTCCTTCAGGGCTACGACTTTGAGATCCAGCATCGGGCAGGTCGACAGCATGGCAACGCTGATGCCCTCTCCAGACGGCCCTGCATGGCCGTCGAGTGCCGCTACTGTCTGCGACAGGAGGAGCGGGCCCAGGAGGCGCTGGGGGTGGCTACTGCTCAGGCCGCGGCCAGCGGAGGGGGATGGCTCCCATTGACCATGCAGCAGCTGAAGCGGGAGCAGGAGAACGACGCGACGTTGGCTCAGGTGGGGGCCTGGCTGGAGGCGGCGCAACGCCCAGACTGGACGGGGGTGTCGGGACAGGAGCCCGAAGTGAAGGCCTACTACTCCCAGTATAACAACCTGGAGACCCACGACGGCCTCCTGTACCGGAGATGGCGGGCCCCCGGTCAGGTACGAGATCTCCTGCAGCTGTTGGTGCCTCGGTCGCTGCGGTCGCAGGTGCTCGAGCTTGTCCACAGCTCGGTGGGGGCCGGCCACTATGGGAATACCAAAACTCTCCGCCGTCTCAGAGGACGGTTCTACTGGCCTGGCTGTCGACGGGATGTGGAACTTCATGTGCACTGCTGTGACACCTGCACGGCACAGAAGGGCCCAACTCAACGCTCCACTGCCCCCCTTCAGCAGTACCTGGTGGGGGCCCCAATGGAGCGAGTGGGAGTGGACGTCCTAGGGCCTTTCCCCGTTACAGAGTCAGGGAACCGGCTATGGACTACTTCACAAAGTGGCCAGAGGCCTACGCAGTGCCGGACCAGAGTGCAACGACGGCGGCGGAGAAGCTGGTGGAGGACATGTTCACCCGTTTAGGGGTCCTGGCTGAGCTCCACAGTGACCAGGGGCGTAACTTCGAATCGAAGGTCTTCGGGGAGATTTGCCGGCGGCTGGGGGTGGAGAAGACGAGAACACCACCGCTCCACCGGCAAAGCGATGGCTTGGTCGAGCGCTTTAACCGCACGCTGGCCACCCAGCTCGCCATTCTCACCAGCCGCCACCAGCGGGATTGGGACCGACATCTGCCCCTGGTCCTTTGGTCGTATCGGACTGCGGTTCAGGAGTCCAGCCAGTGCACACCTGCCGCTCTGATGTTTGGACGGGAGCTCCGGACGCCTGTGGATCTGGTGTTCGGGTCCCCCCCCTGAGCCGGAGATTGATGGTGGGCCAGAGATGGATTACTACAGGAGGCTGAGGGAGCGGCTGCAGGTGGTTCATGACTACACCCGCCAGGCCCAGGCCAGCGCTGGAGTACGACAGAAAAGAGCCTACGACACCAAGTGCCGAGGGGGGGTTTTCATGCCTGGCAACAAGGTTTGGGTGTACTGCCCGGTTCGCAAGAGAGGAGTGTCCCCCAAACTCTGCAGTCACTGGCAAGGGCCGGCGGAGGTCGTGGAGCGGTTAACAGAAGTGGTGTACCGTATCCGCATGCCGGGCCCGGGCGCATGGTGGTGTTGCACCAGGACAGACTCTCACCGTACCGACCGCTCGCTCCAGCAGACGTTGGGGCAGGGGATGCTGGTGGCACCCCATGCTCTGATCCGAGTGACTGTTCCCCCGCCGGTCGAGATCGGCCGGTGCGCCAGAAGAAGACACCTGGACATTTGCAGGACTTTGTGTTGGGTAATGGGGTTGTCGGGGATGACTGACCCCTTAGGTGGGGGCTATGTAGCGGGTCAGGGCTGTTCGGGGTTTTGTTTTGACAGTTATGTTTTGTTGTTCTGTTGCCATGGTTACAGGTGACGCTCTCTCTGCGACAGTGTGTTTCTGGTGAGAGAGCGCCTTTTTTTTTTTTTTTTTTGTTGTGCTGGTGCCGCGCTGAGCAGTTGGCTAGCGGCAGTGTTCTTCTGTCAGATATGAATAAACGGCTGTGCTTCCTGGCTAGGACGGCGGGGAAGCAAGACCGAACGAAACCTCTGTCTCCTCCTTGTCTAAGCTTGCCACAATATGTTAGCCACAAACATTATGAAGGAGTAGGTAAACTTGAGCATTGTAGTGATTTAGGGGGATCAAAGAGAACATCAAAGAGAGAAAGCAAAAACCAATAGCAAAAAAGTTACTGAGTAAATAACAGGAAATGCATGAAAGCGAGACACAAACAATGCACAACAACAAATGGAAACCTGCACAAAGAACTACAGAAAATACAACAAAGGTTCATTCTTGTCTGAGAGACCTACATCTGTGTCCTACCTGCCCACCCCTGACAAAACCTAAAAGACATAAAATTAGTTATTTAAGTGTTTTTATGCGTGCCGCCTCTCTTAAATGCTGAAGGTAAGGATTCATCCCGCATTATAGCTCCCGTGTGCCACTGCTCTCAACATGCATTTAAGAAAATATGCCATCCTTCAGCATTTTGTGCTGAGATTGATGGCTGGTAAACAATGGAGACAATGTGTGTAAAATTTCAATTGGTTAAATAAAATACCATTCAGCTCTGTTGAAATGTCAAACTTTTGAGTCCATCTGCCCAGTGTTCAATATGACACAACCAGAGGTCAAGGTGGCCAAAGTTTCTTGGTGATTTTTTGTATTAAAATAATATTTTTCTTGGATCCCAAATGTAGATCTTTTTTTATGATTGCTAAAATCAGTTTAAAGATTGATTAAAAAAAATTAGTTAACTGGTTTAAAATTATACAGAGGATAAAATGAATATTGAACGCATCACCAAAGTATTTCTAAAGGTGCTTTTGACATGAAATTCTCAGCAGATGTCAGTAACAACACACCCAATGCAAAGAAATCAATCCATAAATTATGTTTATTGACCTTTAAAGTTTTATCAAAGGTCTTAATAAACAGCTAGTTTTGGCTTTAAAACTACAGTAGTTGTTTAGACGTGCTACCTAAACTCTTCCTCCACAACTCTTTATACTGGGGCTCCTTTCACAAAGAAAGCAACAAATCAGAAATGCTTGACTCCCATGGTGCTGATTACAAAGTAGAAATCCCATAACACTAATCTACAAGACCTTTGTTTGTCCTGGAAAAATTGTTTATCACTGTATAAAATTCCCTGTGTAAAGCTAGCACTTCTTACTGTTCATCACTGGTAGATTAAAATAGGAGCCACATCAGGTTTCTTTTCACCACTGTAGCCAGGCTGTCAAAAAAAACATTATGTTAACTAGTGATTACTGCATGAATTACTTTGCAAATTTCTTCTAACCATTAGGAAAAATAATTAATCACAGCCGTTCCGCAGAAATGGTTGCACACTAAAACTGCTATTTCTTTAGACTTCCTCTCTCCTATCGATGTTTCAAAACAGGCTTCAGTAATTTTGTATCTCTAAATTGGCAACATGCCTATTAGACCCCATCTTTACAAGACACTCAAAGAAGTCTTGGTTATGGCGGAGTAGCCGGAACCAGGTAAGTGGACCCAAATGCAGACAGCACGGAGGCGAGGTTAGAACGAGAAGACAAAAACATTATTAACAAAAATGTGACTCTTAATTAACAGAGTGCAAAGTGAGACCTGAAGTGTTCCAAACATCAATAATAAAAACATGAACTATGAACAATGAAGTAAACGTGACTGGGAGTTAAAGTGTCAACCATGAACTACGATATCAAACACAAAACTATGAACTAAAATGTCAGACGGGGCTGTGAACTACACAGCAGACGGGAATAGGGAGTCTCAGGGAGAGGGTCGTGACTCAGGCAGTGAAGGTCAGAGACACTAGAACACAAAGAGGGTGTGCCTGTGATTGGTCAGGCAGGAAGAGGTGCATTACTTTGAGTGTCTTACAGTCTTTGCAGGTGGAAGCTGTTGTGCCAAAAAGTGATCACCTGCCAAAAAGTGATTTCCAATGCTTCCGTGTGTTTTTTTATGAGTAATGTCTTTACATATGTTGGTAAATAGACTTTGGTGAACTAGGTTTACAGATGGGTTACATATAAAATATATAAAATTCCCTCTTTTTTAAGTGTCTTTATAACTTTGTGATATTGTACTTACATTATAACCAATGCGGTCCTTTTTGTCAAATTAAAATATGTTTGCAGAACTATTGTTATATTTGTTGCAATTTCTGCTGTTGCCTTGGCCAGATTACTCTTAAAAAAGACATTTGTAATGTCAATGATATTTTTTTTTTAAACTCGATAAATAAAGGATATATAAAAGTCACTGGCAAAAAACTAACTACCTTCTTACAGGAATGTTGTTTGTGACTCAAGATGACCTTACATCATTCATGAGGGATACATGTGAAACATGTTTCACACATTATAGTAAAATGCCGCCATTCACCCGGACCATGACAGTCTTATCATGAGTTAATGCTTCAATTTGAAATTTGACCGTATTATTGGTATTCACAGATTATGCACCACAGGCTTTCAATGTTGCAGCAATTAAGCCATTACTTAAAAAGCCCTTACTTGATCCACCTTTCTTAGCTGAATACAGACCAGTATAGACCAGTTGGATGATTATCTATAAAGGAAAAAGTTCATTTGAAGACTTTTATTTCCCTGTGTCACATAAACAGCATTAGTGAAGGTTAGACGTGACCTTCTTATGACATTTATCTTTTGTTTTGTTTTTAAGAAGAGCTAAGGTATGCGGTAGAAATGCTACTCAAACAGCGGGTTTTCGATAAACAGACAGTTATGGTATTCAACCCTCATTAACTTCCTTATTGTTTGCTAGCTCCACTGAAATGATAAATTCTACCTGTTAGTCAGGTGAGTTAGGTGAACTTCTGGGTCACAAGACCGAGAAGCTGAAGTCTGACACTATTCACTATGTGTTTGATTTGAACTCATTGGGTTGTATGTAGAGACCAAATGGTACAATCAGCTGTCAGAGCAGGTATTCACAAAATCCGCTCAGCACAGTTTTATGCAATAAAATTGTGTATTTTCCCAAGCACATCCAAACAGTTAACAACATGTTTCTACACATGCATCACACCACAAACACTACTTGTCACCAAAGCACAAAAGGGAATCCCAGTATCCATCAGCATACCAGCAAGAAAAAACGACCACTTTCTACTTAACAAACTGAGTGAAAGTGGGCAGTATGTAGTTGGTTTTTAACATAAAACTCATTCCTGCAACCAGGGGCAGCGTAAATGTAAACTCCTATTTTTTATTTTCACTGTTAAATGCTCAGTTCTGTCATTAGTTACCTAACTTAAATTAATTAATTGGGTTTATTAGTAGTAAACAACCAACCAAGCTAGTGACATCACATTCTGTACTTGCACAAGATGGTCCTACACATGCCCTAAAAAAAACCTTTTTTTTCCCCCTTAAATCCAGCTTCACAGACACTGTTAAAGCTACGCCAGACTCTTTGGAGCAGTGCTCCGTGGTGTAAATTAGCCTTAATACATGTATTGTTTCACATTGCCTACTATAAGCATGCAGAGAAATAACCTCAAACAAGAAGGAGCATGAGTGATAAAGAAGAGCAGGACAGCTGGATGCCTTAATTCTAACAGTAGGTTTGCTTGTTAGACTATTGTATTGCATTTGCATTTGCATGCTTTCACAACTTTTACTTTGTAATCTCCAGTATAAAAATTCTCAGTTTAAATGTTGCGTTCAAGTTCACCTTAGAATGTAGCTGAAATTGCTATTCATAATGTCTACTACTACTGCTGCTGATTTCCAGCGAGAAGTCCAACATTACTCACTGCGTACTGACAGACAGTTGCTTTTGCTATTTCTGCTGTTATTTCAGTGAACCACTCATGTTACACCACTTATAAAGAGAAGGATCATTCATGGGGCTTAAAACAGGTTTTTCATGAAGTGTTATCTTGTCTCAATCACATAATTGTTGTCTCTGAGTTTCCTTTGTGCTTGTTTATTGGATAGGAAAAAAATAGGGACACTTCCGTCTTTGTGATATATATCTAGAGCCTTGTGGGGGGAACTAACACAGATGAAGAGAAATTCTGAAAAGATGAAGACTGCAGTCTTAACCTTATGCCTCTTCTATCTGTGTGCAGCTGCCTTCCCTCAGCTGGATGGCCAAGCAGGCAAAGCATCTGAAAGTGAAGGCTCCCTTGTTGAGACACCTCAACTCTGTGCTGAGAGAAATGAACAACTTTTGGTGTTGTATAACACCCTGTACCAGTGTCTCACTGGGAAAATTAATTTCCTCATATTTGGTTTGACACTTTTATTTTACATTTCTCTCTTTGATACAGTTTAAATGATAACGGTTTTCAATAAACAGACAGTTATGGTATTCAACCCTCACTAACTTCCTTATTATTTGCTAGCTCCACCTGGGCCGGTTCTAGAAAGGTATACATGAGGGGGCAGACAGAAATGTAAAGGGGGCACATGGTGGCAATGGAGGCGAGACAGGTGTGGGGGTTGGGTGGGGTGCTCTGGATTAGGGCTGCCACAAACGATTATCTTGATAGTTGACTAGTCACTGATTATTTTTGTGGTAAGTCGACTAATCAGATCATGCATCCATTGGACGCAGAACGTACAGCTTGTTGCACCAGCGTGCATCTGCTTTTATATAACTATGATTAGCTTACAGCTTGAAATGTTTATGGTATGTGCTAACTAGGGATGGGTATCGAAACCCAGTTCTTGTTGAGAACTGTTTCAATTCCTTGGAATTGTTTGCCATTTTTGCAAACAATTCCCTTATCGATTCCAGTCGCCCTGAATGACGTCACCATGTTGCGGAGTGTCATTTACCTGGCAGGAAACATGGCGACTAAGCGGTTCAAACGCTCAAAAGTTTGATTATACTTTACGAGAACGGATGACAACAGGGCAACTTGCAATACTTGCAAAGTAGATATTTCATTTAAGGGAGGAAACACTACGAATATGCAAAAGCATTTGCTCACAAAACACGCGATAACCTTAAATGAATGTCGTGTTTTTAATTCCGCTCCGGACTCGTGAATCTCAACCCAGCAGCAGCGGTAACGTTTGCACGTCCTCTCCCGTTAATGCGGCAGGTAAATAATCAACTAACAGTGCATATTATGTTAGCGCGATCTGCCTTATTACAAAACCTGCCATTTAGGTGACAATGATGAGAGAGACAGACAGAGTCTGGCTGGCTCAAATGCTTGCAGTTCTCGCTGCAGTCTACCGGTAGCGTCTCCTTTCAGGCCACGATAGACGAATGTCACTGAGCAGTGACTAAGTTTGTGGTAAAAGGCTTGCACCCATTTGCCACAGCAGATGCCCCCGATCTTCGGTAAGTGAATGTGTTTAATTGTAGGCAGGGACATTACTGGATATTCTTGTGTAATTGCTACAGAATAATTTATGTTATACTTTGTTATTGCTACAGAAGAATATTTATTTTATTATTTTACATTTACAATTTTTTTTCCTGGGGACCCTGTGACACCCCATTGAAGAGCCGTAGGCTGTGGATCTCTTAAGATCTCACTGTTGGGTTTGTAAGGCCATGTTACTCCTAAATTTCTATCTTGTTCAAAGAGAAGGTATAAAACAAAGTTCTAAGCTAATCGACCTTAGTGTTCTCCTTTTTTAAAAATAAGAATCGATAAGAGAATCGATAAAGAATCGAATCGTTAAACAGAATCGAAAATGGAATCGGAATCGTGAAAATCTTATCAATACCCATTCCTAGTGCTAACTAAAAATAAAGACAAGATGATAGTTTATTAAACTTTTAATGAAATGTGCAGATTGTCTCGGTGGAGTTTAATAAACTCAGCTGTCTGCTCCTTGCTATTTAAATTATAACAGGACACTGGAGTAAATTTGAAAACGATGTGCCAGAAGCTCACTGTTCTCTAGTGAGCCTTGACCTCCCGGTCAACTCATCTCCGAAAACGTCAGAGCACTTCTGCAAATATGTGATGTCTTGATAAATTGAGCAGATATTTGAAGTTTACACAGCTACATTCTCGTCTGAAAATATCTTAAAAGTTTATTTTGTGACCCAGAAAGAGTAATAAGAGTAATATTAACACTGAGTAATATTAAAACCAATCCTTCAAATCTGGGGAAAAGGAGGACGCATTGGTCGGCCGCATTTGTCGGAGTCTTCGAATTTGGATAGCCTTTGTTGGGTCTTTTGGGATCTTACAAAGCTTCAAACAATGCGCCGACTAATAGATAAGTCGTTGACGATTTTGATGTAATCGTGACTAGTCAACTAATCATGGCAGCCCTACTCCGGATAACTGTTTTTGTCATGTAGTTGGATTGCACTTTGTCAGGCCTCTACCCTAAGACCTGACCAACTTGAGTGTCCCACGTGAAGGCTAAGCTTCTGCTGGTGTAGCATCGTTAAAGATTGCCACCTTAACGTTTCCCTCTGGGATTATTCACGCCTTTAAGGCAGATGACGTGTGATGACACACGCACGGCCCCGCCTGCACATGTAACCACTGTCAATCCAGTCATCCCTCAGGGCTTACGCTCTTCACCTCGCTGAGAACACTTTTGCTGAGTTGGGCTAGCTAGCTGCTGCTAGTTAGCTCTGTTGTCTGCCGACTTGAACTTAGCTTAACTGCCCCTGTTGGTGTTAGCCTCCACCATGCGGTTGGTGCGTAGGCTGCCCGCGGAGCGCTAATTTCGATTTTTTTCCTCTGTAGCATTTTGCTTTGCAGTTTGAAATGGACTTCAAACCTAAGCGACCAAAGCAGAAATCCCTGTCCTCAGGAATGCAGTTTCTCTTTGCACAACAGCGACCAGCACGATGCAAGCCCTGTCTGCCTGGGGATCGTCCATGCTAGGAGAGCGTTGACGGAGCCCGAAGCCTGTGCGTTTTGTCATCAGCTTCGGTGCTCGACCCTGGAAAGATGGGTGACATTTGTGGAAAAAGTGCTGGGACACTCGGCTGTTGCACAGCATGACCCTCTCCTTTCCGAGTCTGGACCCCTGTGTCGTCCGAGTCCAAAGACGAAGATTATCCGGTCGATGTCCCCGCAACTAGCTGGGCTGACCACATGGAATATGTTGTTGTCAGAGGATGAGCAGGAGAGCTCATTGTCAGCCCAATGTGCCGCCGCTGCTGCACCGGTTGGCCATGATGACACCTCTCATTTTTCCCTGTTTCGCCGTGCTGCTGAGAAGCTGCAGGTGAACTGGCCATCTACTCTGCCAGCTCAGAAGCCGGCGCAGTTCGCAGTTTTTTTTCTCCCACCGGAGCCCGCAACGGCCAAAAACCGGCTTCCCGTGTTCCCAGACTTTGTCTGCGAGATGACAGCATCATGGGACAAACCTCTGTCAAGATTACTGTGCCTGGCTATGTACAGTGCATGGATTTGGACGGCGCCGAGAAGGCTGGCTTAGTTAACCCACCCCTTATGGAGCCGTCACTGGCTGCTTTTCTGGCCCAGTCCCATAACCATGGTGTCTGCGGCCCCGCAACTCTGCCGTCCAAGCACTGCAGATTCACTGCTTTGCAGCTTGAGAAGATTTATCGGGCTCAGGCCAGCACTGCTCGCACTATGAGCTCCGTCACCATGCTCCAGATGTACCAGGTGATGGGCCTGGCGGAGCTCGGATCTCTGGTTCCTGATGACAGCCCGCTGGCACCTCTTCTTAATGAGGTCAGAGTCGCAATGGATTACATCCTCCTTGTGTTCCGCTGTGCAGCGCTCTCCCTGGGTAGAGGGATGGCTTTGACAGTAGTGGCACAGAGGCACCTGTGGCTGACCCTCTCTGACGTCCCGGATAGGGACACGGCTGTATATCTGGATGAACCAGTGTCTGCGGCTGGTTTGTTTGGACATTCACTTAAAGCCATTCAGTCTAGATTCAGTCTGAGGAAAAAGCAGACAGAAGCTCTGTGCGACATCATCCCCAGAAGTCAGGCGAAGCCCAAGCCCACAGCTAGCTCTGACAGGCCCACCGCTCCTCTGCCGACTGGCAAGAGACCGGTGCCCACTGCT
The DNA here is from genome assembly GCF_051167445.1 of Perissodus microlepis. Taxonomy (NCBI): domain Eukaryota; kingdom Metazoa; phylum Chordata; class Actinopteri; order Cichliformes; family Cichlidae; genus Perissodus; species Perissodus microlepis. The sequence goes on from NC_140478.1 coordinate 14,839,507, forward strand.
GCAGTGGCTGTGCCGCCAGCGGGAGCACATCCTCCGGTCCAGTCCTACCTACATTGACCGCACTCAGAATGTGCGTTTATGTGACCGGCTGTTTGTCTGCTTCGCTAATCCAACTAGAGGTAGAGCTCTGTCCAAACAGAAGCTGTCCCACTGGATTATAGAAGCTATCTCACTGGCATACAGCACCAAAGGTCTTGCTTTGCCCCAGGCGGTGAGAGCTCATTCCACCAGGGGGATGGCGACCTCATGGGCTCTTTTTAAAGGGGTGCCTGTAGCTGATATTTGTGCAGCAGCTAATTGGGCATCACCACACACTTTTGTGCGGTTTTATCGGTTGGACGTTACAGCACCTTCAGTGGCTCATACTGTCCTTTCTGCTGGGTCAACCGCATACTAAGGTGGTGGTGGTCCAATTATATATATACAGATATATACAGCAGGGTGTGTATATATGTATATATGTCCCATAATTTCCCATAATTATGTCCCATAATTATGTGTTGTACCGAGTGAATCGACTGAAAGGGAACGAATAGTTATGTCTATAACTTCTGTTCCCTGAAGGAGAGGAACGAGGTACAACACAAGGTGGCCCCACTCAGCAGTTCGCAGCTGTACTTCATCTCAGAGGTAGGTTAATAAATTGGATTTAACTTGACCACAATACTTTGACATGGGTTCTTTATAAACTTGAGTCCAACTTGAAGGCGGTGGCAAGATGCGTCGCATGGATGTTTAGCTGGGGGGAGGGGGAATGGGAGTTCTCTGCCGGGTGCTGTGTGAACCTGCACACAAACAGAGCACGGAGGCAAAGAGCGAATGAGACGTGAAATCTATCATCTCATTTGTGCCTTTTCCAGCTGATTTTTCAGCTACTGTAGTAAATCTTGTCCATATTCAGTTTGTGGGTAATCTATTATTTTCTTTCTCAACTTCTAAAAGTTTGACTTAAGTGGGAGGCATTACCCCCTCTTGCCCCAGGTATAGCCGGCCCCAAGCTCCACTGAAATGAAAAATTCTACCTGTTAGTCAGGTGAGTTAGGTGAACTGGTGGGTCACAAGACCAAGAAGCTAAAGTCTGACACTATTCACTATGTGTTTGATTTGAACTCATCAGGATGTATGTAGAGACCAAATGGTACAATCAGCTGTCAGAGCAGGTATTCACTAAATCACCTTAGCACAGTTTTATGCAATAAAATGTTCTCTTTTCCCAAGCACATTGTGAGATTATTATATTATCTTATGCCACGGTATACCCCTAATTAAAGATTGTGAAATCATTATGTAGTTTTAGTTTGCATTATTCTCCTGACTTAGAAAAAGGTGATAACTATTAGATTTATTAGACTGATTTGTATTACATTAGACTGCTGATTTATTGTGAATGTATGAAATTGTTTTATGATGCATTATACTGCCGAGTTATAAGAAATATTGTTTTCATGGCCTTATTTGTCTGATTAGAAAAGAACAGAACATACTGCATAACTTAGGCAGGTCATAACTCACCGAGAGAGAGAAAGAATGTGGATGCTTAGGTTTTATGACTAGGTGGAGGGGGGCTGAAGCTATAAGAATGTGAGAAATGCTCAGACACGTCGAGATCAGGCGGACACCCTCCCGCGCTCATCTCCCCTCCGGATGGTTTATGCTCAAAGGTGTTGTTTGGAATAATGAGAAGTGTATGGAATGAAGAGATTATTGATTGAGCATTTATACACCGAGTGGTGTCCTTCCTTCAGCCCAAAGATCAAAGAACTGAGAATTTAACATCAACCAAACAGTTTACAACATGTTTCTACAGGTTATCTCGTCTCAATCACATTCCAGATAATTACTGCCTCTGAGTTTTCTTTGAGCTTGCCTATCGGAAAGGAAAAAAATAGGGAATATATATATATATATATGTGATATATATCTAGAGCCTTGTGGGGGGAACTAACACAGATGAAGAGAAATTCTGAAAAGATGAAGACCGCAGTCTTAACCTTATGCCTCTTCTTTCTGTGTGCAGCTGCCTTCCCTCAGCTGGATGGCCAAGCAGGCAAAGCATCTGAAAGTGAAGGCTCCCTTGTTGAGACACCTCAACTCTGTGCTGGGACAAATGAACAACTTTTCCTAATATTACGACAACTAGAAGCCAAGCTGAATAATGCTGAGGAACAGCTGGCAGATCTGAAATCATCAATCCAAGGTAAGAACAACACAGCTGGAAGTTTTTATTCTGACATGTATAGATCTTTATCAGTGTACTGATACAGGTTCAGGTTTTGTTGTTGTCAAACCAAACAAATAATCCCATATTTTCATGCAACTCCAGGCAGCCGTGTGGCATTTGGAGCATCTATCGGCAATGTTGGAAATACTGGACCAATGAATGCAGAGATCACACTGACTTACAAATATGTCTTCTTTAACTCAGGTTCTTACAACCCTGCAACAGGTAAACTTAACATAATTATACGTATTCTTACATTTATGGGTTTATTTGTTAGATAAGTGCTGCATTTCTCAACTGCTATTGTGATTCTTGATGTTATATAAGCTGTAACTGTGTCCATCATCTCCAGGTATTTTCACTGCTCCGGTCAGAGGAGTTTATTACTTCAGCTTCTCTGGTGCTAATATAACAACTAGACCGATGGGGCTGCGTCTGATGAAGAATGGAGAGCAGATGGTGACAGTGTACAACCATGTTGCTGGAAATCGCTATGAGACAGCCACCAATGGCATGACTCTGCAGCTGGCTGCAGGAGACCAGGTGTACATGAGGCTCCGTGCAAACACCTGGATTTATGATAATGTCAACAACCACAGCACCTTCATTGGCCATTTGTTATTCCCTCTGTAAGCTCAGACAAGCATGATTTGAATAGCAAATGTACACAGAACAATATTGACATGCAGAGTTTGTTTGATTAGTTTTGGTGGTTACATAGGAGTTTGTGTCTCAAATGAACAATAAAGTCTGAATACGTGCAGCAATTTCACTTCTCTTCTTTTTTAGTCAGGTAGGCTCCTCTGACTCATTTTAAGGTAAACATAAATATACATTTGTGTGTGCTGTTTTGAGGTGATTTCTTGGTCAAAATCAATAATAGAAGTTTTCTGACTTAAGTGTGTGTATTTCTGTTTTTTAAATTTTGTGTAATTCCATCGAGACTTGAGTTAAGGTCACTAAAGGTCTAGCTACATCTGGACACGTTTGTTCAAATTATTCTGTTACAACAGCTAAAGGAAAAAACACATAAAACGCAACACCAATTATTATTTGTTATTAATTAATTAAGTCATAACAACTAATTATCCAAAGGTAAGTAATGTATACTATTTATCCATATTAAATATATCAAATAGAATAATATATAATTGAATAAAACAAAATACAAAATGAATATTTAAATAACATAAAATATAAAATGAAAAAACTCCAAATGAAATAAAATAAATGTAAATTTAAATGCAAGTATTAAATAACTGTGGTTTTGCATGTTTGCATATTCAAATTTACTCATGAACAAAAACATATAAAATAACAAATGATCATCATACAGTTCATTCTTAGGTTATCAGTATAAATGCTCTGACGTTTGAAGAAAAATTAGGTATAAATTAGAATTTAACAAATATTTTATATTTTAGGTGAAAAAATACATTAAACAAGAGTTTGCTGGTGCTATTGTACTGAGCTTTTATTAAAAAAATATCACTTTTTCATAGATGAGTTTATTTTTTGTTTAAAGAAATCGTTTCACTTTCTCATTAGGGATTGACAAAACCAGAAGTGTCAAGTGTTTGGATAACCAAAATGAGCAGAATTGACCATATGTGAGAAATGAATGTCTGAAATAATCGTTTGTTTTTAAACTGTTTATCCAGCCAGGAGTTCAGTGGGACTGCAGCCAGTCCTAGCTGACAATCGGGCAGGACCCACTTCATGAGCCAAAAACACATCAGGTACCACACCCACACAATAAAAAAAAAAAAAAAAATCAAACATTAGAATAACATTTAAATTCATAAAAGCAATCAAACTTTAAGGTTATCTAAGTTTAAAACAAACATACAACAGCACCTCCACACCAGGATGGTATTTATTTTTCTTTTTAAGTTTTAAGAAAGGAAGAATAGTTTTTACCACATTTATATTAGTAAAATAAATGTTACAGTTTTACATTGAAATAATAAACCATCCATCACGCACATCAACATAATGATTATTAAATAAAGATATATAAAAAAAGGCAAGCAGCAAAAAGGTACACATTACATAAATTTACTTACCGTATAATTATTAGAATTATAGTTAGACTACTTAATCATGGGCTATATTATAAAGTGTTACCCACAAACATTATGAAGGAGTAGGTAATGGATATATCAATGGTACTGGATTGGAACTATATGAAAAAGTTGAGTTTTTTTATGTAATATTGAAAAACCCTATTTTTCTGACTAACTAGGCAGTTCATAGGTCAAATGTGACATGATATTCGTATGCAAACTATATTGTGATATTTTAAATCCCCATACATCATTCTCTATATGCCTATATTTTGTCAATACAAACAATAGCAGTAAGTCAGAGTTTTAAATAGATCTACATACATAGATTTATTATCTCTTTGACCTTCAGATCAATTGACTGAACTTGAAAGAGAGGTCAGCGGTCAAATGTGGCATGATACTTTAACCTCCTAAGACCCGAACTCTTCCACGGCATGCATTTTTAATTTCTCTTTGATATTTGGTCACATTGGGGCCCAATGAATGTAAAAACAAAGAATTACCAGATTTTTTTTTACCTTATTTTTGTTTTTAAGAACAATGAGAGCCACATATGAGGATATTCATTTAAAATTTTGATAGAACAGTAGCAGTATAATGTTCTCGTAAGTGGATATCAGGCCCTTGTAGAGCAAAATTGAGTATTTTGGTCTAAATAACCCAAAATGTGATGTCCACATATGTGGACGCCAGGTCCTAGGAGGTTAAATCTATATGTGGTACTTCCTGTATGTTGACACATCACATTAGTAAGAACACGAGTTTCAAAATTATAACGCTTTCTGTCAATTTACAGACAAAAAATCTTAAAGTTGATCTTGAAGACCGTGGTGGATGTCAGCCAGATTTTAATGGATTGCAAACATGACCCCACTCTACACTCCCAGAAAGTTTTACCAGAATTCATTCAAACATTTTGAGCTGTCATGTGTACAGACAGAATGACATGCTTGCAGGAATGTATGTAATTGCTACCAAAAACATAACCTCCCGGGCGGAGCTAATAATAAAGATTAATCATGCTGAAAAGTATGTCAGGTATATTAAATGATTTGGTGGAGGTTTGCACCTTCAGAGGGTATTGCTTTGTTTCTCTCCCTACATAGGCCACATTAAAAGGAAATACCCTTTATTTCCTTGTTATCACAGGTAGAATGATATCTGCTACCAAGGAGGTTGTGTTTTCAGTTGCGTTTGAATGCGTGTCCTTCTCACTGAATATGTTGACATATGTTTTTCATTAACACAGGTACAGTGGCTGATCCTACTGACAAGAAATACAACATTCAATCCTATTTCATTTATTAAGCACAGAACTTTGCCAAAGTGCTGTACAAAGCACCAAAACACTACACAACAAATCAGTGAAACAACAACAATAATGAATATAATAATGGATGAATGAATATATAATAAATCAAAGTTAAGAAGGAATAAAAATTAGTTTAAAGGCACGTATTAAAAGGCAAGGCAAGTTTATTTATATAGCACAATTCAACAACAAGGTGATTCAAAGTGGTTTAGAGAGATGATGATTTAAAATTGATTAAAAAAATCAGTAGTTAAAATGTAAGTTTTGAAATTGAAGCTTAAGTGCGGATTTGGTGCTTTATTTAAATGCAGCTGAGAACAGGTGAGTCTTCAACCTGGATTTAATTAAACTGAGTGTTTCAGCTGATCTGAGGCTTTCTGGGAGTTTGTTCCAGATATATGGAGCATAAAAGCTGAATGCAGCTTCTCCGTGTCTGGTTCTGACTCTGGGAACTGATAAAAGACCGGATCCAGATGACCTGAGGGATCTGGAAGGTTCATACTGGGTCAGGAGGTCACTGATGTATTTCGGTCCTAAACCATTCAGAGCTTTATAGACCAGCATCAGAACTTTAAAGTCTATCCTCTGACGGACAGGCAGCCAGTGTAAAGACCTCAGAGCTGGACTGATGTGGTCCACTTTTTTGGTCTTAGTGAGGACTCGAGCAGCAGAGTTCTGAATGAGCTGTAGTTGTCTGACTGATTTTTTAGGCAGACCTGTAAAGATGCTGTTACAGTAATCAAGCCTACTAAAGATGAATGCATGGACTAGTTTTTCCAGGTCCTGTTGAGACATCAGATCTTTTATCCTTGAAATATTCTTGAGGTGATAGTAAGCTGATTTTGTTATTGTCTTAATGTGTTTTTCTAAGTTTAGGTCTGCATCCATCACTACACCCAAATTTCTCGCCTGGTTTGTGGTTTTTAGGTGTATAGATTGAAGTTCTCTGGTGACCTGTAATCGTTTTTCTTTGGCACCAAAGACTATTACTTCAGTTTTGTTTTTGTTTAGATGGAGAAAATTGTGGCACAACCAGTCATTAATTTCCTCAATGCATTTACCAAGAGCCTGTACAGGGCCTCGGTCTCCTGGTGACATTGTGATATATATTTGCGTGTCATCTGCATAACTATGATAGTTTATTTTGGTGTTCTTTATAATCTGTGCCAGTGGGAGCATGTAAATGTTAAACAGAAGGGGTCCCAAGATGGAACCTTGGGGATCTCCACATGTGATACTTGTCTGCTCAGATGTGAAGTTACCTATTGATACAAAGTATTTCCCGTTTTCTAAGTATGTTTTGAACCAGTTTAGTACAGTTCCTGAAAGACCTGCCCAGTTCTCCAGTCGTTTGAGTAATATGTTGTGGTCAACTGTATCAAATGCTGCACTGAGATCCAGTAAAACTAAGACTGACATTTTTCCACTGTCTGTATTCAGACATATGTCATTAAACACTTTGGTCAGAGCGGTTTCAGTGCTGTGGTTCTTTCTAAAACCTGACTGGAAGGCATCATAGCAGTTATTCTGTGTCAAGAAGTAATTGAGCTGTTGAGAAACTGCTTTTTCAATGATCTTACTTAAAAATGGGAGATCTGAGATCGGCCTGTAGTTGTTCATTTGTGTCTTGTCAAGATTGTCCTTTTTCAGTATAGGTTTAATTACAGCAGTTTTTAGTGATTCTGGAAGCACATCTGACGTTAAAGAACAGTTGACGATCTGTAACAGGTCTGACTACAAAGTCTTTGAGACCTTTTTGAAAAAGGGAAATAAAAGTCTTCAAATGAACTTTTTCCTTTATAGATAATCATCCAACTGGTCTGGTCTGTATTCAGCTAAGAAAGGTGGATCAAATAAGGGCTTTTTAAGTAATGGCTTAATTGCTGCAACATTGAAAGCCTGTGGTGCATAATCTGTGAATACCAATAATACGGTCAAATTTCAAATTGAAGCATTAATTCATGATAAGACTGTCATGGTCCGGGTGAATGGCGGCATTTTACTATAATGTGTGAAACATGTTTCACATGTATCCCTCATGAATGATATCGAGTCATCTTGAGTCACAAACAACATTCCTGTAAGAAGGTAGTTAGTTTTTTGCCAGTGACTTTTATATATCCTTTATTTATTGAGTTTAAAAAAAAATATCATTGACATTACAAATGTCTTTTTTAAGAGTAATCTGGCCAAGGCAACAGCAGAAATTGCAACAAATATAACAATAGTTCTGCAAACATATTTTAATTTGACAAAAAGGACCGCATTGGTTATAATGTAAGTACAATATCACAAAGTTATAAAGACACTTAAAAAAGAGGGAATTTTATATGTTTTATATATAACCCATCTGTAGACCTAGTTCACCAAAGTCTATTTACCAACATATTAAAGAACAGTTGATGATCTGTAACAGGTCTGACTACAAAGTCTTTGAGACCTTTTTGAAAAAACTTGTTGGCAGGACATTTAAACAGCAAGAGGAGGAGTTCAGTTGACCTAAGATGTCCTCCAGGTCTTTGCTGTTAATAGGGTGAAACTGTTCGATGGTGTTTAAACAGTTTTTCGGTGGACACAGTACATATCCTGAATCTGCTGTTGATGTACCAACTGCTTGTCCAATCTTTTGGATTTTTTCTGTGAAGAATTCAGCAAAGTCATTGCAGGCCATGGTCGAATGAAGTTCAGCTGCCACTGACACAGGAGGGTTTGTTAGTCTGTCAACTGTAGAAAATAAGACCCGAGCATTATGACTGTTTTTAGTGATGATGTCAGAGAAGTAGGACCTCCTTGCACTCCTCAGTTGTAAATTATAATTGTGAAGTTTCTCTTTATAGATGTCATAATGAACCTGGAGGTTTGTTTTTCTCCATCTGCGCTCAGCTTTCCTACACTCTCTTTTTTCATTTTTCACCAGTGTGGAGTTTCTCCAGGGAGACTTTTTCCTTCCAGAGATAACCTTCACCTTAATGGGAGCAATAGTGTCCATTACATTTAACATTTTAGCATTGAAGCTATTGACGAGCTCATTGACTGAACCTCTGGACAGGCCAGGTGTTAATGGGAAGACCTGGTTAAAGATCTCACTACTGTATTCAGTTATACACCGTTTTGTGATCACTGCTGTTGACATATTTGTGTGTGCTGAAATTTTGCCTTCAAAGAATACACAGTAATGATCAGACAGGCTCACATCAGACACAGTAACCTTTGAAGTGCTCAGGCCCTTGGAGATCAGTAGGTCAAGAGTGTGTCCTCTGTTACATGCTGAGTCAGCCCAAAGTTGCCCAGAGTGTTACTCAGGTCTTTAGTCCCTTTGTCCTGAGGGTTGTCCACATGGATGTTAAAATCCCCAACAATAATTACACAGTCGAAATCAACACAGATCACAGACAGCAGTTCACTGAGGTCATTAAAAAAGTCTGTGCAGTATTTGGGAGGCCTGTAAACATTAAGAAACACAACTTTGGATGGGGCCTTCAGCTGTAAAGCCACATATTCAAAAGACTGAAAACTTCCAGGAGATAGCTGCTTACATTGAAATGATTCATTAAATAAGACAGCAACCCCTCCTCCTCTCCTGCTCACCCTGGCCTCACTGATAAAACTGTAGTTAGGAGGGGTCGTCTCGATTAGAACAGCTCCACTATTACTTTGGTCCAACCAAGTTTCAGTTAAAAACATGAAAAAGGCTGTGCTCAGTGATTAAATCATTAATTAAAAATGTTTTCCCAGCTAAAGATCTAACGTTTAATAAAGCCAACTTAAGTGTTTTAGAGGTATTATTTGCCCCCTCGTGTTTGGGAGCAGTCTGTGGCACACAAGGTATGTTTACTATATTTAAAGATCTTTTAGAGTGCAGCTCTCTGTGTTTTGACCAGGCCACATGTCTCCTTCTGTCACCTAAAACCAGGAAATGATTAGGGAATCGTAACACGGTCATTTCACAGTTTGGGGGCAATAACTGAAAATCGATCGCCCCTGGTTTTCAGTTGGTCTATGGACCTCAGCAACCTTAAGGGAACATATGGAGTCAGCAGCTCAGATATTTATGGTGGAGCTGATCCATTAAATGTTTTAGAAACGCATAGTAAACGATTCTGTTCATAATTTTTATGGACAGGATTTCTAGGCGCAGCCAAGTGGCGGAGGGCTTTCACTTCGGTGGCCTCAGAATCTGATCTCTGCTTTTCGCGGATGATGTGGTTCTGTTGGCTTCATCGGGTGAAGGCCTCCAGCTCGCACTGGAACGGTTTGCAGTGGAGTGTGAAGCAGCAAGGAAGGAAAGCTTTGGTAAGGCCGAAATAGAGAGTGTTACAGTAGTCCACACATGTTGTGATAAAAGCATGAAACAGACGTTCAAAAATTTTAAAGTTAAAGTGGACTTGATCCTGGATGAAAGCATCAAATTACAAAAACTAGCTTTAATTACAGAATTTATCTGCGCTGATTGTTAGGTTTTTCTCTGTATCTATTATTATAGGATATACTGTACAACATAAAGCGCCTTGAGGCGACTGTTGTTGTGATTTGGCGCTATATAAATAAAAATGAATTGAAGTGAATTGAACTAACATCAAAGAGAGAAAGCACAAACCAACAAGTTATTGTGTAAATAACAGGAAATGAATGAAAGAGAGACACAAACAGCACACAGCAATAAGTGGAAACCTGTAAAAAGAACTAGAGAAAATACAACAAAGGTTCATTCTTGTTTGAGAGACCTACATCTGTGTCCTACCTGCCCACCCTTGACAAAACATTAAAGACATAAAATTAGTTGTTTAATGGTTTTTATGCGTGCCGCCTCTCTTATATGCTGAAGGTAAGGATTCATCCCGCATTAAAGCTGCTCTGCTCCTCTGCTCTCAACTTGCATTTAAGGAAATACGCCATCCTTCAGCATTTTGTACCCAGATTGAAGGATGGAGAACAGTGGAGACAAGGACGCATGTGTGTAAAATTTCTATTGGTTAAATAAAATACCATTCAGCTCTGTTGAAATGTCAAACCTTTGGGTCCATCTGCCCAGTGTTCAACATGACACAACCAGAGGTCAAGGTGGTCATAGTTTCTTAGAGATGTTTTGTATTAAAATAATTTTTGGGGGATCCCAAATGTAGATCCTTTTTTAAAAATTATTACAAAAATCAGTTTAATGATTGATTAAAAACATATTACGAAATTTTCAGCTTATGAAATGGAGCAAGCAGGATTTTTTTTTTGATTGTGACAAAGTTACAAAGTTTACCAACATAAATTTGAAATACAATAATACAATATACAATAGCAAAATAAAACTGAACTGTAATATAACAAGACTATTTATGATGCAAACGTTACAATTAATGGACACTGGTATAAAATTATACAGTGGATAAAGCAAGTATTGAACACATCACCAAAAGTATTTCTAAAGGTGTTTTTGACATGAAATTCTCAGCAGATGTCAGTAACAACACATCCAATGCAAAGAAATCAATCTATAAATTATGTTTATTGACCTTTAAAGTTTCATCAAAGGTCTTAATAAACAGCTAGTTTTGGCTTTAAACCCACAGTAGTTGTTGTGACCTCTTAAATAAACCTACTTTATTGTATTTTACACAAGGTTTACATTGTTGCTTAATGATACATAAATGTAACTAAAACAAATGAAGCTTAAGTGAACAGAGGTTAACATAGTACCAGTATGTTATACTTTCTTCACAGCGCTGAGTCAAATTATAGGTGCTCTGCAAAAGTGAAAAATGTAATCTCAAGTGTGAAAGTAAATTTTTAGTTCTCTGATCAACTTACATGTTGATTTCAAAGACTAAGCTCACCTTACAAGGCAGACTCACAGACTCTGTTCAATGCTGCTGTAGGGAGGTAGGGTATAGGTGAAATTTACTTACAGTTACTTGTGCAACTGATGCCAAATGAGAAGGATGCCACATTTAAAAGTTTTGCAATTTTATTTGTTGTTTTAAAAGCTACTGAGTGACATTGTGCTAAAATGAGCTCTTACTTACACAGAGGTTAACAGCAAGTGTTCATAGGGTTGAAAAATCCGGTTTTCCATTCCTTCGATCATCAATCATTCATGTTAAGACATGCAGTTCACGCTTTCAGTTATAACAGAACAGCAGAAAAGCAAGGAAATATAAAGTGCTGTGGAGAGAACAGGTTCAGATTTTTAATGACCTCTAATGAAAAGGAGAAATTTCAATTCAATTCAATGGTACTTTTATATATACTGTTAATCACAACAGTTGCCTCAAGGAGCTTTATTTTGTAAGTTTAAGACCTACAAGAAAACAGAGAAAACCCCAACTATCAGATGACCTCCTGTGAGCAAGTGCTTTGGTAACAGTGGGAAACATCCATCCAAAGGTGAGTGAAGAAGAAACACAGTGCATCATGGGAAGCCCCCAGCAGCCCTACACCTATTGCAGCATAACTAAGAGGAGGATTCAGGGTCACCTGATCCAGCCCTAACTATAAGCTTTATTGAAAAGGAAAGTTTTAAGCCTAATTTTAAAAGTAGAGATAATGCCTGTCTCCTGAATTAAAACTGGGAGCTGGTTCCACAGAAGAGGGGCCTGAAAGCTGAAGACCCCACCTCCAATACTACCTTTAAATAAATGACCACAAGTAACCCTGCAGCCTGAGAGCAGTACTCTATTGGGGTGATACTGTACTATGAGGTCTTTAAGATAAGATGGGGCTTAATTATTCAAGACATTGTAGGAGAAGGATTTAAAATTTGATTCTAGATTTAACAGGGATCCAATGAAGAGAAGCCAAGTCCTTGTCAGTACTCTTGCTGCAGCATTTTGGATGATCTGAAAGCTTTTCAGGGAGTTTTTAAGGCATCCTGATAATGAAGAATTACAGTAGTCCAGCCTAGAAGTAATAAATGCAGATGTAGTTCTGAGGTGTCAGACAGGATTTTTCTATTTTTAGAGAAAGCAGTCCTACATATTTGTTTAATATGTGCATTGAAGGACCTGGTCATAAACAACCCCAAGACTCCTCACAGTGTTACTGGAGGCCAAGGTAATGCCATCCAGAATAAACATCTGGTTAGACACCATGTTTCCAAGTTTTTAAGGGATGAGTATGACAACCCTTAGGTTTATGTGAATTTAGAAGCAGGAAATAAGAGGGCCTGTGGTTGATTAACAAGCTGGAGTGAAGGATTGCTGCCACACACCCTCCTCGGCCTGTGTTTTGTGGATTCGGACTATTACTATAACTCATAGTGATCCATTTAAACTAACATAATCATTCTGCTCTAACCAGGTTTCTGTAAGTCAGAGTAAATAAATATTTTTATGAATTATTATATCCTTTACTAAAAGGGACTTAGAAGAGAGAGAGTTTTATTCTTTGGTGCAGCTGAGGATGCTGTGTGTTTTTTTTTCTTGTGTATATGGGTGTGGTTGTGTGTGTGTGTGTGTGTGTGTGTGTGTGTGTGTGTGCGTGTTTTAAAGCTCTAACACCCCCTGCAGTTCAGTAATGTCCCAGCAGCTTCTACACGTTACAGTTAAACAGAAAAATTTGTATAAATCCTAGTTGATAAATTCTAGTTGTTATGATGATGACATGTGATCATTTCACATGTGGTGTCTTCATTTCAGTTAAAAGAAAATCCCTCAAAAAATGGATTGTAAGATTCAGAAGTGCCTATACTCAAGAAACTTTAATGCCCCTAAAATGAAATGTATTTTCTCTGGCTTTACTCCTGGTCCTCCTCCTTTACTTTGGTTACTCTTTCATCGTCTTTCCTTTTTTCTGTGTTGTTATGCAAAAGGTTCCTCTAAGTTTTGTCCCTCCATATTCTGTTTGTCTGTAGCAGTTCAGTGTGTGTGTGTGTGTGTGTGTGTGTGTGTGTGTGTGTGTGTGTGTGTGTGTGTGTGCGCCACTGTTTGCACGTCAGCATCAGGTGTTCTAACTAAAGCTGTGACGTATGATTCAACCAACAAAAACTTCCATGTCCCATCGGGCCTTCCTCTTTCATTTTCCACCTCCAACATCCACCTCCGTTTCCAAATAGAGGCACCCCTCATCACCTCTCTCCTCCTAAAATAGCCTGCTCTCTTCTCACCCCCCTCCTTTGGGATGCCAGGGTTTCAGGTTTTATGTTTTGGTTGCTCTCCTGTGTATCTGCTTTTTTTGTTAGATTGTTAGTCATCCATCCTTCACACCAATAGAAAGGGGCTCACATAGATCAGTAGTTATTTTATGATAAGTGCAAACATTATGTTGACAGCACTGCATAAAGATAACATCTCAGTCTAAAAGATAACTAAAAGTTCCTGCATTAACTTTTCATAACACAATAAATATCTTTGGAGGAACATCTGTCTCTTCTTCGCTTCGTCAGTTTGCATCGTTGATGGGAGGGACAAAGCAGAGGTTCGTCTGAGAACAGAACCTGGGAAACGAGAGAGCATGATAACAGAGTGGATAGACACAAAGCCAGGACCATAGACAGGAAAACAATGACGTAACTAGAAAAATGAGAAAAAATACTAAACTCAAAATAGGAAGTGACACATTTGAAAACATAAATACTAGAACAGTGAATAAACAAACAGGAACAAGAAGTCAAATACTTCCACAAGAACAAAAGCTGAACATTACTGGAACTATAATGACACCATAACTCAAACACAAGACAAAAAAGTTCAGACACATGTATGCGCACTTTAACTGTAGAACGTAGCCATATATTTGTAAGTCATTTTTTTTGCCTTTTTCATTTTATTTTTCTTATTTGAAGGTCGGTTTTCTCTTATATCTCATTCTATTTTGACTTCCTGCCTTCCCTCCTGTTCTCCTAATCCTGCTCAGCTGCTTTTAATGACTTGCATTGTATTTGTGTCTTTCCCTTGGCTATATGTAATCCTGTCTTCCCCTTTTGCTTTGTCAAAGTGTCTGCAACGCTCCTCAAATCTCTTGTTTGAGTTCCTGTGTTTTTTCAGTGTGGCTTCAAGCTCCTCATTGTGGAAACCCCTAATTTCTTTGGGTTTTATACTTTTTGTTCTGTTTTGTTAACAGAAATCTATAACATCTATAACTTTATTTCTTTGGTTTAGCATAAATGGCCATGGGTCTTATTTTTAATTGCATGAAAATGCAATTAAAAGTATAAAATTTCTGTCCTCCTTCACATTTCCCAAAGCCATCATGTGGACCAGTGGATTGGATTAAAGTATTTGCCAGGCCAATTCTGGCCCCTAGGCCTTATGTTTGACACCCCTGTCTTAGAATGAAAGGAGAGGACTAAAAACATGCTACTATTAATCAAACAGCGGTGATTTTTTTTCTTTTATCATCAGGAATGGTTGTGTTGCAAAACTTGGATATGAATCATTAGTCATCACAAGCACACTATATTTTGTGCTGAAAGCAGTTGTCCCTGCCAGGCACACACAGATCTCCACTGTGATTCATCAGGAAGCGAGAAAGAAAGGGAGGCAGAGGTCTGATGTTAGGATGTGAAATTGGTGTGCTTACTAGCTTTCTAACTAAATAATAACTTAATGTTTTCTCACTTCTTTTTTCAGACCCAATAACAAGCTGAAATGTGCATGAGACCAAAGAGGATCCTAAAACACAGATCTGTGTGACATGAGACATGAAAGTGCAGAAAGTTTTGAACATGAACAGAACAGAAATACTGCAGAAACAGGGGCTGATAAATTACAGTTAATTCATTTTCTGCTGAAATGAGCTGATGTCAGACTGGAAAGTCAACACATTGCACTCTGACTTCTAGTTTGGTACCAGACAAATACAAAATATGACAGAGGAGTAAATCCTCGCTGGGAAGACATGAAAAAAAATGTGCAAATCCATCCACTGATGTGTCGAATTTACAAATTGTACTCAATTCAAATGTGGGCTGTTTTAAATGCAAACAGAAACAAGAACAGAAGAAGAAATGACATCTCTGTAGGGATAAGATTAAATAAGAATTTTTTAAAAATACCTCTTTAGTAGCAATACAGAAAACCCGAAAGCATCACTGCATGCGATTTCAGCTTTTGAGCTGACGATGCCTGATTTGGGTTTTACTTCACAAAAGTATCTCACCCAGATTGGTGCTAAAAATTCACCAGAATGCAGAAGATTAAGTATTGGCTGCTCAAATCTTCCTTAGAAGGACTGTAGCGCCCCCGTTTGTGCAGATGTTGATTCCAGCAGTGCCTGCTGTTCATTGTATAGCTAAGTGTTTCCTAACTCTAATTTGTTTCAGTCTAAGTGAATAAATATTAGTTTTTAGAAGAAGTAAAGAAGAATGTGGGCTTTATTTATTTAATTTCTCAAAATAACTACACAGCATAACAGACTCTATCTAAAGAGGAGGCTTAAGCAGAGCTAGTCTGGGAATAACTCAGGATCCTCCAGAGGAAACTGGAAAATGTTGCTGGGGAAAACGACTCTAAGCAGAGGAAAACTGCTTAGCTAAAATAAAATAAATCCCAAGTGAATCATGAATGTGAAACAGCCTTTTACTTACTTAACTTACTTAAATGTACTTGTTATTCAAGTCTAACTAACTAATTAAAAAATAATTCCCAGAAAATGTGTTGTAATACAATGTTGTAAAACAATAAAATAACATAAAAACATTTTTTTAAAATCCCACAGAGGTTTCGGTTGTGGTTGGATGTTTCGGAGCTACAGTAGAGGATGTTTTTCTTTAACCAGAGAGATGGTGATCAACTTCAGAATGAAGAACATGGTCACATGACCTGTGCCTATGCTGGGACAGGATGTTGAACAGATCATTTCAACAATGCACTCTTCCAACACATCACACAGTAATACTGAGCCACCTTTATGTTGTCTGATGTTTGTTATTCTATTTTTCAGATACATTTACTGAGCCGATGTCAGTTCTGTCTTTTCAAACATTGTACCTGGCAAACATTTTACTGTAAGTCAAGAGTAATGTTATCACTGGTCTTGCTAAAGAAAAGAGAGGAAGGCTAAAGACTGCTGCACCATGTGAGGCACCATTAAATCAACTGCTCACCTTAATTGAGCGATCACACAAAGATACAAAAACTATTTGGACCTCCCTGATTTCTTAGTTTTTTGCATATGTCCCACATTTTATCATTTAAAAACTGCATTTTGTATTTAGTAGAGTTATCTTTGTCTAATATTAAATATGAAACATAATCATTTTAAACAGGTAAGTATGACAAATATGCAACAAACTAAGAAATCATGAAGGAAGCAAATGTTTGATTCCTTTCATTGTGTCTGAACTTTCTCCTGAAAGAGAGTCCAGCGAGGACATCCAGCAGACGTTGATGTTGCATTTTTGACTTTTTCATTTTACAGCAATTTTGTAACCAAAAATAAATATTGGAAACAGGAACTTGTTAAATTAATAAATTACTAATAAAACCAGTTCAGAGCTGCTTGAATGCTCAGTCGAGCTACAGACACAGGTTGTTTTATGATCCACCTGCGTTAATATCACAGTGGGCTCATTTACAGGCTGTTAATATTATCTGAATACTATTAGCTTTATCAAAACATAATAACTCTAGTTGGACACTCACCATGGTGAGTTTTTGGGTCTTATTTAATCATGTGCTTAACCTTTTCTCTATGTGTCGATGAGTGCTGTTTGTGTTTCTGAATGAGTAACTTCCTGTTTTATTTTGTTAATCACGGTCTTTATGCATGTCTGACAGTTTTTTTCCTTTGTGATTGTCTGTTTCACCCTTAGGGGTTTTACCAGTTTTTTGCTGCTGTGAGTATTTGAAATTACTGTCATCTGCTGTGTTACCTGTTTTTGTTTGATTTTTTGTTTTTTTACTTTGATTGTCTGCCAGCTGTTTCAGACTCTTTGTGCATCGCGTCTCCTTTGAAAGTACAAATGCGGTTAATTTGCTTTTGCCTGAACCTGCTGTCTCCTGCTTGTTGCATGTTCGTCCACATCTATTTAACGTTAGGCATGTACATGTTGTAGTTCAGGATATAAGCACATCAAACACATTGATGTTGAAATAACGAGATCTTTGATCTGATGATGGCACTAGACGAAGCCAGGGGATGACTGTGCTGAGGAGGGGTGTAAATTAGTGCAGCACATGTCGTGACAGTCACATAGAGAAATTTTAGTGAAAATGCAAATGTAATCAAATTGTAAGATGTTGAAACACAGTTCAGAGGATATTTGAAGCTCTCCGCTCACAGCTACATTTACATCTTTACATTTAGGTAAAAAACAATCTAAAAGTGTGAAAATAAAGAAAATAAATTAAAGATGTCTGATATATGAGCATGATTTTTTTTTGACAAGCATTTCTGAACTTCCATAACATTAATACAATAAATGAGTGAGTGCGATCAGCTGTTTACATATTAGCCTTAGAGTTAAGCTCTTGAGCCCGAAATGATTAACTTGCTCAAAAACCCCTTTGTACAAAAGTTTTTATATTTCCATTTTCCAATTAAACAAAGAAAATGGGATTTAGTGGACTTTTTGTTTAGTTTCTTCTTGTGTGAAGTTATGATGCTCCGCTTATCTAACCAGCTCAATCTTACAGGCGGATGTGAGATTGGTACAGTGCATCCAGAAAGTACTCACAGTGCTTCACTTGTTCCACATTTTGTCATGTTAAAGCCTTATTTCAAAATGGGCTCAATTCATTTTTCACCTCAAAATTCTACACAAAATACCCCAAAACGACAACATGAGAAATGTTTTCTTGAATTCTTGCAAATTTATTAAAAATATAAAATCAAAAAAAGAACATTTTCATAAGTATTTACAGCCTTTGCTCAATAATTTGTTTAAGCACTTTTGGCAGCAATTATACTGCCTCAAGTCTTTCTGAGTATGATGCTGCAAGCTGGGCACACCTATTATTGGGCAGCTTCTCCTTCTTTGCAGAATTATTCAAGCTCCATCAGGTTGGATGGACGATTTGTAGAGCTCTCCAGAGATGTTCAATAGCGTTTAAGTCTGGGATCTGATTGGTCCGCATAAGCACATACATAGAGTGCTCCTACAGCTATTCTTTTGTTTTGTTGTTGTTCTCCTGTTGGAAGATGAACCTTCGAGACCCAGAGAACTCTGGAGCAGGTTGTCATCAAAGATGTCTCTGTACATTGCTCCACTAATCCTTTGCTCTACCTTGACTAGTCTCTCAGTTCCTGCTCCTGAAAACCAAACAGCACATCGTGATGCTGCCAGCACCATGCATCTCTGCAGTTATGGTATTGGCCACGAGATGAGTAGTGCATGGTTTCTTCTAGATATGACTTTTGACTCTAGCTGCTTTCTGGCATTCAGTCTAAATAGCTCAGTCTTTGTTTCATCAGACCAGAGAATTTTGTTTCTCATGGTCAGCAGGTTTTTCAGGTGCCTTTTGGGAAACTCCAGGCAGGCTATCATGTGCCTTTAACTGAACAGTGACTTCTGTCTGGCCACTCTATCATACAGGCCTGATTGGTGAAGTGCTACCTTCTGGAAGGTTCTCCTCTCTCCACAGAGCAACACCGGAGCTTTGTCAATTACCATTGGGTTCTAAACCCTTTCTACCCTGATCGCTCAGATTGGCTGGGCAGCCAACTCTAACCCAGAGTCCTGGTGGTTCCAAACGCCTTACATGGGTGATGAATGCCACTATATTGACTGGGGCCTTTAATGCTGTAGAATGTTTTCTGTACTCTTCCCCAGATCTGTGCATTAATAAAATCCTGCCTCGGAGGTCTACAGACAATTCCTTGGACTAGTTTGTGCTCTGACATGCACTGTGAACTGCGGGCCCCTATATAAACAGGTGTGTGCCTTTCCAAATCATGTCCAATCAACTGAATTTACCACAGATAGACTCCAGTCAAGTTGTAGACACATCTCACAGGTGACCATTGGAAACAGGATGCACCTCAGCTCAATTTTGAGTGTGAATAGTTATGTACATGTATACTTTTAATAAACTTGCAAGAAATGAAAGCAAACCTGTTTTGGGGGGTTTATGTGTAGAATTTTGATGTGAAAAATGAATTTAATCAGTTTTGGAATAAGTCTGTAAAATGACAAAATGTAGAACAAGTGAAGAGCTGTGAATACTTCACAATCAATCCTAACATGCAAAAAAAATTATCTAAATTAAAGTTCAGGACATAAAGATATAAAATTTTATTTTCTTTAATATTTATGCTGAAATGTTAGAAACCAGTTCAGAGCGATTAGAACATGCTGTAGGTATTACAGGTACTGCACTGCAGTGGTTTGTATCATATCTATCTAATAGACTCCAATTTGTGCATGTAAATGGAGAGTCCTCTTCACCCACTGAGGTTAATTATGGAGTTCCACAGGGTTCAGTGCTAGGACCAATTCTGTTTACATTATACATGCTTCCCTTAGGCAGCATCATTAGAAGACATAGCATACATTTTCACTGCTATGCAGATGACACCCAGCTCTATCTGTCCATGAAGCCAGATAACACACACCAATTAGTTAAACTGCAGGAATGTCTTAAAGACATAAAGACCTGGATGGCCGCTAACTTTCTGCTTCTTAATTCAGATAAAACTGAGGTTATTGTACTCGGCCCTGAAAATCTTAGAAATATGGTATCTAACCAGATTCATACTCTGGATGGCATTACCTTGGCCTCCAGTAACGCTGTGAGGAACCTTGGAGTCATTTTTGACCAGGACATGTCCTTCAACGCACATATTAAACAAATATGTAAGACTGCTTTCTTCCATTTGCGCAACATCTCTAAAATTAGAAATATCCTGTCTCAGAGTGACGCTGAAAAACTAGTTCATGCATTTATTACTTCCAGGCTGGACTACTGTAATTCATTATTATTAGGATGTCCAAAAAACTCACTGAAAAGCCTTCAGCTAATCCAAAATGCTGCAGCAAGAGTACTGACAGGGACTAGAAGGAGAGAGCATATTTCTCCTGTTTTGGCTTCCCTTCATTGGCTTCCTGTTAAATCCAGAATTGAATTCAAAATCCTGCTCCTCACATACAAGGTCTTAAATAATCAGGCCCCATCTTATCTTAATGACCTTGTAGTACCATATCACCCTATTAGAGCACTTCGCTCTCGCTCTGCAGGCCTACTTGTTGTTCCTAGAGTATTTAAAAGTAGAATGGGAGGCAGAGCCTTCAGTTTTCAGGCCCCTCTTCTGTGGAACCAGCTTCCAGTTTGGATTCGGGAGACAGAAACTATCTCTACTTTTAAGATTAGGCTTAAAACTTTCCTTTTTGCTAAAGCATATAGTTAGGGCTGGACCAGGTGACCCTGAATCCTCCCTTAGTTATGCTGCAATAGACGTAGGCTGCCGGGGGATTCCCATGATGCATTGAGTTTTTCCTTTCCAGTCACCTTTCTCACTCACTATGTATTAATAGACCTCTCTGCATTGAATCATATCTGTTATTAACCTCTGTCTCTCTTCCACAGCATGTCTTTTATCCTGTCTTCCTTCTCTCACCCCAACCGGTCGCAGCAGATGGCCGCCCCTCCCTGAGCCTGGTTCTGCCGGAGGTTTCTTCCTGTTAAAAGGGAGTTTTTCCTTCCCACTGTCGCCAAAGTGCTTGCTCATAGGGGGTCATATGATTGTTGGGTTTTTCTCTGTATCTATGAAGCGCCTTGAGGCGACTTTTGTTGTGATTTGGCGCTATATAAATAAAATTGAATTGAATTGAATTGAAAATGTGAGAACTGTTGTCACTGTAAGCTATCCATAAAAAACACTAAACAGGATACCATTGAAAAACAGGAGAAGACATGAAAGCAAACTAACCGGGCTCACATTTTGAAAGTGTGTGTCTGTGTCTCATTTGTCACAGTGGTTCAAGTTTATGTGATTCAGTGGTTTAACAATAATACAGACATTAAAGCCCTTCATTCAGATACTGTGAGGTGTTTGCAGTGTTTCCAGGAAGGAGTGTTTGCAGTGGCTGGAAGGTGGTTTAATTGATCCAGCTGAGTGTTTCCAAACAGCTTACCGATAACCAACCACGATAACAGCAAATTGGTGTCATATGATCGTACCGACTTCTTCTCATATCAAATCACAGAAAGCACTGCACTGCAGGCACCACAGTCACACAAGTGCAATGTTTCCACCCATGCCCCAGCCCTTTACTCTGCTTACTTCTCTATTTTGGATTGGTTTGATAATGATGTAAAACATATTTCTTGGAACATTACAAAACTGAGGTCATGCCCTGTGTGTACTTTGTGTGCACCTAGGGGGGAACAGAGTGTGACAATAAGCTACTATTTCTAAATAACAAAAAGGAACTGATTGCCTTTTTCAGCATTTCATAGATCTGAGGTGAATCTGCACAGGAAGCAACAGTTCATCCACCCTTCCTGTCATTCTACATGCCAAAAAAAGCCCAACATATGTGTCAGCTCATAACCTTCAGCTGTAGAACTTGCAGGAGATAAAGTGAGCTTGCATGTACTACATTTATTTTACTTTGCCAGGCAGCTTGTGAAATTGAGGATGAAGAGTGTGCTTGTGCAACAGCAGTAAGAAATGGTGTCAGGGCTTAGGCAAACCTCCAGCTCTGGGTTGTACTTCAACAGCTGGAACAGTGTATTAGTTATTTTAGCTTTATATAATTTATACACGGTCAGATAAGCAAAAACAAATGTGATTTGACTGTGGCAACCTGTATTTGCAGCATTGTCAAGTTTCTGTTTCAGGCATTTATGCATAGTGGATTGTATAGTCCACCAGACTGATAAACCTGCCAGGTCATGTGACTAAATCCCTGCAGGTGTGTAACTAATCTGAGAATCATGGCAAGATGGGAAAACACCTCAGACTGATTCTCCCATTGTAACACCACTAAAATCTGCCCCATGTTAACTCGTTACTTCATCATCTGAGGTTTTACCATAACCACTGATCAGTGTGTACACAGCATATTGTTATAACTGGGATTGGTGCACTTAGTTGTAAGGTGCTTTATACTGTAGCTTAAAGACCCTACAATAATACAAGAAAACCCCAACAATAATATGACCCCCTATGAGCAAGCTGGGAAGGAAAAACTCCATTTTAACAGGAAGAAGCCTCCAGCAGAACCAGGCTCAGGGAGGGGCAGCCATCTGCCATCCATACACACTGGTCTTTAATTTTGCACATTTACATAACATGTGGAACAATATGACCATGTTGGGCCTTTAAAATATTGGAGCTGTTCTGAGGAAAACTCTTCAACAGCTGTACATACGCTGCTTGTTTTATAAGTGCTTACAAACCAAGATGACTGTGACCCCTTGGATTCACTTAACATTGAGTACTTATTTTATACAGTGATTTTCAGCTGAAGAGTTAAACTCCAGCTTTTACATAAATGAAAGCGAGTAAAATGTCTGTTTCCATTAGACGTATGTAGAAGTATGAAGCTTTTACTTATATAATATGTACTAATGACGTCCCTCTAACAGGCCGTGAGGGGCTTTAGCTGGAGTATTTTACACATGTGAAAGAAAATCACTTAGTAGTGATGCAAGGTATTACACTAAATCAGTCTGACTCCTCACCTTGGACTGATTTTTGTGTTGTCCTCTTTTAATATAAAAAAGTGAATATAGAAAAACCTGATGAAATTATTATCAGATTGATCTTAGTTGCTATTTTTACAGTAAGTTCACATTCTTTGTGTTCATGTTCTGATTGGCTGAATTGAGTCATAACTCATTTTAAAGTAACATTTTTACAGTCATTATTTAAAAAAACATGAACCACTTATTTATAAATAATCACTGAGATGAACATGAACTGTTCGTAAACTTCAGAAGAACTACAGGACTGCATTTTGTGAATTATAAGTAAATGTTTTAGTGGCCCAGATTCTGATGACAGAGGCAGCAACAGCGGACAGTATGTATTTTTACAAAAGGGAACATTTTCTTTCAATAGAACCTGAATAGTGCAGTCACATTCTCAAATTTGTTTTCCTAATTTGACCATGAAGCTTTGTGGTTTCTGGACACTTATTACAACAGCTCATTGGGCAGACTGAGAAAGACTTACCAAATGTCAGTCTTGAGCATGCATGGTTGATTTAAGTTGGATACTGACACAAAAAGTGCTCACTGTCTTCCAGAACAAGAGATCCACAATATTGATGTATAGCCGACAAATCTGCAGCAACTGTGTGACACTCTCGTGTCAACATGGACCATCTCTGAGCAATGGTTCGAGAAGTTTTTTGCCATGGAGAATTAAAGCCGTTCTGAAGGTAAAAGAGGGCCCATCCTAATCCTTGTAAAGTGTACCTAATAAAATACATAATCACACATTATATAAATACAAAGAAAGGTTACAGTTGTTTAACATGGAAAATAATAGTAGAAAAGCTTAAGAGGTGCAGCTAATGATTGTTTATACTGTAAATCAATATTTTATTGATATGTATAAAAATCCAAAAGCACTGAAAAATATGCTCGACAGATTCACTGACATCCTTAAATCACTTGCTTTGTGTGACCAACACAAAGCAACAAAACTGAAAGATATCCCCTTTGCACATCCCACTGAATCCCACGGTCACTGCGAGTTCCTTTTCAAATTGCTGTAAAATGTAAATAAAAGCACAATGCACTCATTTGCAAATCATTTAAACACTGTTATATGTGCAAATAGTACAAAGACAAGTTCTAAAATGTTGCACATACATATACGTATATATATATATATATATATATGTGTGTATGTATGTATGTATGTGTGTGTGTGTGTGTGTGTGTGTGTGTGTGTGTGTGTGTTAGTTAAGTGATAGAAACAACAAAAAACTGGAAAAGCTGTGCGTTGCTAAAAGACTCTGAGAATCTGGAAAAAAAGGAAACGTCTGCACGTGCGTCAGTGTTGGAAACAATTATTGAATGGCTATTATTTTCAGGCCCGCAGGAGGCACTGCATTTTAATACAGAACATTCTGCAGCAGAAGCGACTGCGTGAGCTCAGAAACATGTTCTGAAATCCATCACCAGTGATTGTGGTAGGAGTATGGATGCCAAACCTGGCCTTCCTTTAGTCCAGACAAAACATCTGGCAGCATATAAAATAATATATGACAAAGTTGGCACTTAACTGCTTAATTCTCATATCAAGCAAGCACGATGAAACATTTTGTCTTCTCTGGTTGCCAAACACTTAAAAGTGTTAAAAAAAGAAAAAGAAAAAAAAGAAAGAGGTGATGCAACACAGTCACAACTTTTTTGTAACCAGCTGGCATCAAATTCCAAGTGGAAAATTATTGCTTTATCCACATAAAATTCAAATTCTGTTTCACTTGTCTTTGCTTTACTTTTAATTTACATTTGTTTTTAAATGATTAGCAAATCATAGCATCATGTTCTTATTTATTTTACAGCTCATCCTATACCCATTTACGTGCACCACTACACAGTTCATATGTTATCAGTGATTATCAGTCGGTTGCTTATGGATTAATCAACTACCTGTTTCAGCCCTAAAGTTGTTTACAGTGAGAGTCAAATTGAAAACAACCCGAAAGTATAACGCATATACACATCCTCAGCACAGACGGGCACAGCACGCAGCGTTACGTAAAATCTGTTTTGTATTACAAGTCTTCCAAACTGACAGCTGGATTGGCAGATTTGTCCAAAGAGAGAAATACAATTATGGTAAGTCAAAGAATGTCACATTTTAGAAAGGGAAAAAAACTAAACAAAACAGCTAGATAATACATACAGACATGGCTTCCATTCACTGAACCAGAATTGCAGTGGGTAAAGTTATTCTGTTGTTCTTCTTGGAGTAGTACCTCAAGAAACAGCCTGAATCTGACCCTTTGGACAGCAGGTCGAGGACAAGCGAAGCTTCCTTACAGTAAAGTAGGAAGAAGCGCCTCCCATTCTCAGCACAAGTGAAACTAGACTGTAAATTGAAAACTGCTAGAAAAGTTCTGATTGCCATCATGACTCACTGCAGAGGAAGTAGGGCTCATGAGTTGGCACAGTCACAGATTTCTTAGGAAGGCACTTGACACGGGGTCACGGCGTCCCCCATGCAGCGACAGCAATGCACTAAGGTCCTCGTTTGTGCACACTGGGGAGGGACACCGTCAGCTAAGTGCAAGTTCCACGATAAATCCACTTTCACCAAACCAGAGACAAGGGGGGCGGGGAGAAAACAAATAAAAATTTGCTGGCAAAAGAACTCCACCACAGTCCACGGCTTTAGTATTAGCGGGTGGGTGTGTGCCTCTGGGATCACGCTTTACTGTCTGGAGAGATAACGTGACATTGATTCGAGCAACCTGTCCAAGGCTTGAGTGGTGACTGATAATTTAATCAGATTTGTATTTTTTTTAAAAACACTTTCAGGCCTTCCAAATAACCAAAAGACCCTAAAGGTAAACAATCCCATTTAAGCCTAGGGATTTGGTGTAGGAGCCCCAAAACACAAGAACAACCAGTCTCCAAGACAGAAGACCCCAGCCCAGAAGATATAAACAGTACAACTGAAAAGAAGAAAAAACACAAAAATAACCAGAAATCACGTGTCTCTTAGGTTTCACAATAAGACATCCCCACTGAGGCACATTTCCAGAGAAGTGTCATATACAAAGCTATAAAAAAATCCCCAAACATTCAAGTACTTTTTCATGTAAACACTTTTCCAGAATATGATACATATTTGATTGTTGTCGTGGATTTTGTGTGTCTGTGTGTGTTTGTGTGCAACAATAAGACAACAGTGTGAGGAGAGAGAATACTTTTGCAAAAACAAAACAAAAAAGAAAGCCTGCAGGACAACTTTGAAAGCTCAAACAGCCCGGATGCACAGTTTCTGTTTGTTTGTTTGTTTGTCTTTTAGAGCACGACACATGAACAGCACTTGTCTCCACCGCTGGGGACATTTGTATAGTTCATCTGTCTGACTATCTCTGCAAACAGTTCGTCGACTGATCCTTTATTTTTGGCTGAAGTTTCCATAAACGGGCAGTTCCACTCTTGGGCCAGAGCCTTGCCCTCCCCGGAAGACACCTCTCTTTCCCCCTCCAGGTCCACCTTGTTTCCCACCAGGATCATGGGCACCCTCTCGTACCTCTTTACTCGGATGATCTGGTCTCTCATGGGCTTGATGTCCTGAAAGCTCTGCTGGTTCACCAGGCTGTAGACCAGAATAAAGCCCTGGCCGTTCTTGATGTACAGGTCTCGCATGGAGGCGAACTGCTCGGTCCCCGCCGTGTCCAGGATCTCCAGCACCGACGGGGACGAGTCCACCTCGATCTCCTTCCTGTAGAAATCCTCTATGGTGGGGTCGTACTTTTCGATGAAGGAGCCCGTCACGAACTGGACCGTGAGCGCGGATTTGCCGACTCCGCCCGACCCCAAAACAACCACTTTGTACTCCCTCATGGCCGCGGAGAGGTATATGTATATATATTCTTAAAAAAGAAAAGGCAGACACCTCCTTTTCCGCGACGAAGCCTCCTCTCTCTGCCACCCGCTGGCCAGCCCCGATGTTTTCAAGCCGAGCAGGCTGAGAAGGCTGCCCTCTGGCTCGGATAGGATTCAAATCCCACGCCGGAAAATCGCCCTCTCGTGCGCTGTAAGGGCCGCGGAGCACGGATCCGGGGAGAATGGCCGCTCCTGGGCATCAGCGGGCTCAATTAAGACACATTTTTGATAGCGCTGTATTGTGCAACGGCGGCCGTGAAGCGTGATCGCTTCACTGCTCTTGCATGGCGTTTCCTGCCCACATCCTGAGTAGCGTCAAAAGCCGAGGCTTCAGTTCCGTTTTCTTAAAGGAGCCGACACCCTTCAGTCACAGCAATCAGATGACCAGACAGAACGATACTGCAGTCGTATGCACGTCTGTGGCCCGATCGGCGTGACCTCTGCCGTCATATTCATATTCACTGTCACCGCTCGCAGCTGTAGACTCTGTAATTATGTGTCTGGTAATGGGATTATCCAGTTAGTCGGTAATCGGTGGCATATGTCAGTGTGCGCCATGTGCGCCACATGGGCATAGATACATAGTTAACTGATCACAAAGGAAATCCAGTAGCTTGCAAAGCACGAAACCTGAAACATAACAGGGCAGCAGTGAAGTGACGGAGTCACATCACTCAGTGCTGGCCCAGGGTGTTTGCATTGTATGCTTTGTGTGTTAAGTGTAGGTATTGCAAAGGGTGTAATTATACACCAACAAGCAGTATGCACAATGCAAGAGTTGTAACCACTTTGCATAGTTTATAGGGAAACGCTGGCACTGTAATCACACAAAATAAAATCAAAACGACTAAAATAAAATGTCAATGCGCATATGCATGGGGCTGCTAATGTGCTGCTAATCACAGTTATGCTGAAAAGTCAGTGTTTCTGTGTCCCCGCCCATTCTGTGATACACTGCAGAGCTGTGTGGCTCTTCTGTGCACTTCAAAATTCCCACATTTTCTTCCAGTTCTGTTTAAATAAATGCAAATGCAGGTGAATTATGGGTCATTTGTTGTTCCTCATCAGCTGCTATAACCTGAAAAGATCAAACCATCATGAGGATGTACGGTCATAGCAGGGGCGATTTTAGCCCATTTTGGGGGGTGTTTCAGCACCCCCAAAATGAATCAAAGCACCCCCAAAGATTTCTTACTTTTCTGACAATATTTGCTGTTTGTGTGACACACTACTAAAAATATAAAAAGCACACAGTACTTGGTTGAGACATAACATTTTAACAACAAAAGTATAGATACCCCCCCCCCTCCCAAAATGGTTTGTTCCAGCTCGGCTCTCCCCTGCTCTGGCTCTAGCGCTCTTGCTGCCAGAGATGTTGGCTGAGATGCAGCGGAGCAGAGGTTTAAGTGCCTGGCTTAAAACAGGACATATTAGCTGCATTTAACCTTCAGTTACTCTTTATATAGTTAGGTAGGAGTCACACCATGTTTATTTTTAGCTGAAAAACATTACACCCAGGTAACCTAAACATGTGTTTTCCGACAATGTTTGCTACCCTGCAATCCGTCCTGCTCTGTAGTAAAATCAGCGACATCTGACCGCCCTGTTGCTCCCATTGAATTTTATACAGCCTATTTAAAATCTAAAACTTAAAATTGTCAGCAGCCTACTGTTGTTGCCACTGTCCTGTTTGAAATGGAATGAGAGAAGCTGCTTATTTTGTCATATGTGCTGATATTAAACCCAGGAGCCACATTCAGGTAAAAGTGTAAGATCAAATGATCCGTCAATCAAGAATAATGTTGGATCAGTGTTTCAATATTTATATCTTTTATTGGATGTACATGTGGTTTGGTTATTTGCTTTTTGGTTGAAAGTACACCGAGAGAGGACTTTTTTTTTATTAGTGATCTTAATAATATTTTTTTTCATATTAATGTAATTTTTTTTATCTAATTGAATACAATCTATTTGTGTATGATTGTCAGTCCAAAGAGGGAGAGAGGAATGGGGGGAACGTGAGGAGAAAGTACAAGGTCAGGAAGAACCAGCTAAGGAAACAGAGAGGGAACAGTGACAGGCAAAACAGAAACTGTTAAACTGCTTGAGAGACTTGACCACCAAAAGTGATAGACAGATTTGCCAACCTCAAGGTGAGGCCACATAGGTTAAAATAAAAGAAAAAAATCTGCAGAGCCATAGTAGTATCTGCAGTAAAGATCTTTTCATACATTGTACCATAGGCAAAGTTGCCTCCATTTTTATAATTTTTTATCAATATTTTGTACATTTGTACATTTCAAGGACTCTATTTTTGTGTGTATTTTTATATATCTGTATTGTATTATACATACACATTAAAAGTGAACCTCTGTCCAAAAAATGCACTCAGTTTACTTCTCATTTACTATGAGCATCATTTTCCCCCAGTAATTAAGGTTAGGATATGTATTTTTTTTTTATTCCAATCCATTCTTCATTTGCAGCATTTAAATAACCTTTATCTGATTTGATGGTTTTGTTACAGACTTTAAAAAAAGTGTCTTGCTTTTCTTTTACAAATGTGGGGATTCAATTGTGTTAAAATGTACAAAACAGTGATGTCATGTTTTGTGACGAGGACCCAGGCACAGAGAGACTTGATGAATTTAAGAATCTTATGATTTAATAAAGAAATTTGCAGACTTGCACAGAGATGGTAAAATTATGATGACTGATAACAGAAACGAAGACAACAGAGGACGAGGACAGGGAGGAACAGGGGTTTAAATGCACCAAGGAGACAGTCAGAGAGAACTCAGGACAACTGGAGACATTTAAGGATGCAGGGACTGACAGAGACAGGGAAGAAGTCTCATCGTGACGAGTAAAGTTTATCTTGCCTGGCTGGGCAGTTCTCTGGGTGCTCAGCACCCCCAAAGCTCTGATCTTAGAATCGCCCCTGGGTCATAGGAAGTACAAATCACACAACACTGTTTTTAAAGCCTAAATCAACATAAATAAGACATATATGTTCAGATAGAAACCCTTAGACTGTCCACAGTTATATAAAAAACTCGCTCTCTGTTGGGTAACTTATGTAATGTGAAACTGTTTTGGGCTCCTGTTGATACCAATTCCTCCTGCTGTCTGCTTCTGAGTGCACAATGACCACAAGTTAGACCCTTGGACAAATTCAGGGAATACTGACTTACATGCTGGCTACAGTAGTGCAGGTCTTAGTGGGGTTTCCTGGATAATTTGCACAGAAACCAAAAAACTGATACCTCTTATGCACCAATAAGGTGTCTGTGAGCCCAAAGTTGGAACCTCTGTCCGCATCAGTGGCTGAGGGGCTACTACAAGTCCACCATTGATAGATAGATGGAGCTCATGGAACCTATCCACATCCAACTTCCCCCATTTGCTTTCAAACCTGTCCAAATACAGGCTACTTCTTGAAAGTCTAAGAGGAAGCAGGAAAGCTGTGCACCAGCTCTGTGTTAGCTGCAAGGTATCTGACATGCGGAACACAGCAGGGCTAACTATGGTGAGATTTAAATTATAAAGTGTGCAAACATCTTCCTGTTAGGTGCTCGTGGCGTGCAGTTTACACACACTCACTCTCCCTAGGAAGGGAACTACATGCACGAGGAAGCACAGGTCTTTATGTGAGATTATATAGGTGTCATTCAAAAGCACCACTATCATTTCTGACCCAGATAATACACGCAATCTCATGAAAATCGCCTTGAGCACAATTAATGCAACCTTCAACATGTCATATATTGCTCTCCACGGAGCTGCTCCAGAATTGTTATCTTGATGGCCTCGAACCCTTGAGGAGAAGACAGCTGTAATGACTATAAGCTGTCCTCTTCACCTAAGAAATCCCTGTTAAAAGTGAAATCAGATGATGAGTTGATTTGATTTTGCATCACTTGAAATTTCCACCTTTGTGGCATTCACTCACATCGAAGCAGAGAACCACACAGACGGTTGCGTGAGCAAATCAAATATTGTTTTATTCAGATTTTTTTTTTTCATCCATACAGCAAGAGTCAATTAACAATAAAATGTGCATAAACAAATATGAAGACAGAATAGTACATTATTGTGTGGCAACTGTTAGCAAATACATAACTGGGTGGGTGCACTTACAAGTAAAAAGCAGTCAAAGCGTACATGTGCGCCCAGCAGGGAAGCGAGACCTCGGTTGCAGCCTGAAGACTGAACGTGTGGTTTGGAGAAAATGGTGCTTTGGTTCTGTAGCAACTATACAAAGCAGCCTCGAGTCAGAAACACATCTGATGTTGTCTGGCGACTGTTACATTCATTTTTTTAAAGACTAAATTTGCCAAATAAGCATTTGGTGTGATGAGCCTTCACCTGCTGAGTGCACAGCTATAAGAGCAGGAACAACTGCCCCGTGAGTCAGCGTGGACTGTAATTATACGGCTATGAGAATGTATCCGGGGGGTGGATGAGTGCTAATGTTTTCTCATTCTTTAAATAACAAGTTTGCTTGGAAAATATTTTTATTTTAATCACACAAGAGTAAGATGACTTGTTCTAAAGTATCACTTCTTCCCACTGTGGATGTTATCTACTGCATGGATAATTTGAAAAACAAAGAACAAATGTTGTGTATTCTGTAGTCTGAAGGTGTTATCTTATTACCTTACATATCTATCTTTTGTTTACGTGTTTGTACTTTTACATGCAGTCAAATCAAACTATAATAGAATACACATTTTTGATAGGTTCATGTATCAGCTGTACCATGGGAGCAGCAATACTGCGTGACCAAGTCCAACAAATGGTATATGAATGTTACTGGATATGTCATCCTACAAGAGGGGTGGAGTTAGCATGATATGGGGATATCTACTCCCCTACAACATTCCCTGGCAATACTAGCCACTTATAAAATAAGACAAAAAGCGCATAGCTTTCTCTGAATGCATTGGCCAAGAAACTAGTGCCCTTCTTTGCAAGCATTTTTTTTCTTTTAGCTGGTCTTCTAATTTAAGAATTTAAATTAATCTAACAAAATTCCTTATAATTATAGATCTTTTTTTATTCAAAATAATATCTCAATATGATACACATTTTTTTCTCTGTTCATTTGACTATATACAGAAGTGCAAAAAGACAACCTTCGTCCCTTAGGTTCAAACTCATAATCTGCAGCATTTCTGATTCCTCGGGAAAACAGACGCCTCTGCTTCCTCGCTCCTAATCTCGCTATCTATCGAACATCCGAACACCCGTCAAATCTCAATGCTCGTTTTGGCCTGACATTCAGGGCAAACTTAAGAAATATTCAAACAAAAACAAAATTACATATCTCTTTGAAATGGATACAGTAGAAAATAATTTTTACTCTAAAACATGGACAGTCTGAATTTCAGTACAATATAGTATTTTCAAACATGATCTCGACATGTTACAAGGAAAAATTTAAGTTGGTTAAAATAGTTTATGTGTGTGTGTGTGTTTGATTTTTTTTTGTTGTTTTTTTCTTGTTAAACTCAGAGACCGCTGCTGTGCAGCAAATCAATTGATCTCGTTCCTCGTATCAAAAAGTCTTCTCATCAACAACAACAACAAAAAATTAACTGACAATGTAACACAACTGAAAAAGACATCCAGCTATATGAATGAAGTGAATATTTAAAACTAACACATTATCATTTATATGGTTTGAAAAAAGTTATGAATGTCATTCTACCTCAACATCTACAACGGCTATATCAATGTTGTCAAGTAATATATAGTAAGGCAAAAACAAAACAACAAAAAAAAAAAGAAAAATAATCTAAAACTACATACATCAAATAGATTCAAATTCTTAAGTAGTACATAACACATAAGTTCAATGAAATTTAAGAGAGTAATTGTTATTGTTACAGAGCGAGAGAGAGAGAAAAAAGATCATAAGCGGCATGTGAGAGAACTATAAAACATCATTGGTGTTCTTTACCTGCACGGTGATTGAGAGTACATTTGATTGGGCGAGGACCCATTAACTGTAATCTAAGGCTTTGTTAGGTACATTACAATCGGTAAAGACACGCTGCTGTGAAAAACATAAATCAAGACACATGAATGAAAGATGATAAACCTTTTTCCTTAATTGTTTCAGCCTCTGCAGAGATGTCTCTGTATTCACCCACTGTGGATAAGTTTGAGAGAAAAAAAACAAACTGTGCTTTGGTTTCCATAGTCAGATCTATGCGTGGATGAAAACCTTTGTGTTTTTGCATGAGATACAAGGCAAACATTTGAACGTGTTGTACTTCCTCAGAAAATCAAAAATGAAAGTTCACTTGGGATGGGATGTGAAATTAAAATATGGCGACTGGACAAATAATCGTTCAAGTGCACATGTGGTTTAAATGACCTACTAGACCTTTGGGCTTGTTGTTTAAAGTTCGCATCCACACATGGCTCAACAGTGCTTCTTGGGAGACACAGTTTAAGAGCTGCTCCTCTTTACAAGAGGGGGAAACACGCTAACGCAATGTCAATTGAAGCTACACCCTCTACTTTGCCAGGCTTTAGAGTCAATGGACTTGTCCAACGACTTAATTCCAAGAAGGAAAAACAACACTAGTCTATGAAAAAGAGTTATGACAAACTTTAGAAAAACCCTCCATTACTGATTCTAAACAAACAAAAAGGAACAAAAAAAACATCAAATACCAAACAAATTGATTTGGCAAGAAACCCACTTCTAAAACTGATTAATTTGAGAAAAGAAAAAGTTAAAAAACACTCACAATGGAGATTTTTAAAAACAAAACAATACAAAAAAAGAAAAAAAAGAGCCATACAAAACTTTTACCTTCGGTAAACAAATAACACTGCTGAGATAACACTCTGGTTTTAGCTGTATGGCCTTTATAGCACATAACGAGGTGAGAAAAGCTAGCCTGGCTGTGCTTTCAAGGTACACAGGTATGTTGGTTTACCCAGAACATTCATATGTCCAAGACCCTCATGTCAACATCTAGTTTCACTAGTAGCTGTAAAAACACAATACTGTACATGCCTAATTCATTTGGCGAATAAAATCCTGTTAAAATCATTGTGCCTTTCAGATTTCAATTCAAATTCAAGGTGCATGTTTGCATTACTCTTGTAAACGCTGAAATATGGCTATCAATTAAAAAAATAAAAATAATAATAATAATAAAGCAGAACAAATAAAAAAGGAAAGGAAATCTTGGTCTACTATTGTACCAGCACTTGATGTCGTCTCATGTAACAACGCTCTTGACCTTCTGTGCATGCGGTAATAATAATAATAACTAGAAGAAACTGAGTGCTATGATTCAATCCGACACAGAGGTATCATGTGAACGTTTCCCCCGCAGAGGGGGGGAGAGAGACACGCCGACCCTGGCAACAAGATATGCTCTTCTCTCAGCTGGATGTTGAATTTGACAGCAAATTCTTCTTGACATTGATATGTGGGAAGATGGCACAGATCATGTGTTGTACCCTTGATGTTTTCACGTGTGATGAGACGTGGCAGACCCTCCTTGTCCCACTGCTTGACATTCTGAAGGTTATGTACATAAAGGCTGAACTCTTTTTTTTTGGCTTGGACGGTGCCAGCACACATTCATTTGATCTGCAAGAGACGGTGGATTTAGCTTAAATCAAACTGATGGTAAAGTGTGGTTAGAAGCTCTGTGCGCATACAAATTCGAGGGAAACTTGAAGCAGATAATATGAGTCACACAAATGGAGAAAAAAAAACAAACAACTTGTGATGAATAGAGAAAATGTGAGGGTTGAAATAGGAACTCACTGTTCTTGAGAGGAACTACATCTGAGTCAAGTACTTGTGACTACTCAGATGATCTGCAGATATTATTGGAATCTGGGGATAGAACAACAGACAAGAGATCAAATGAAGGATGCTGACGCGAAAACGGACAAAGCTGAGGCTGGCCGGCGCAAATAAGTACAGATCAACATATTTTAACATCATCTCCTCGCATTAAGATGAAGTTATTGCTGGAAAAAACAAAGAGACAAATATGACAAGCTGGGGAAAAAAAGCAATTTGGCTACAGTTGTGGCACAACTGATGCAGACACTTCTGGATAGCAGGGAGAGAGGAGGAGTGAAAGGAAGGGAGACACGAGGTGGGAGTTTGGGGCGGGGGAGGTGGATGGGAAACTGTCAGTAAGGTGGCTTCCCCCATGCAAATCTAAGTCCTCCATGTTGTTGACCTGCACGCCTCGGTAAAATGCATAAAACTAGTCCAGGATGAAGAACAGCTGCATAATGGTTCATCTCGACTGTTCATCAATCCTGTTTAATGGAAACCTATGATTATGCAATGCAGCTTGCTGCTTACATAAAAACGCCTCCAGCAGAACTGAACTTAAACGCAGCAAGTCATCTTACAGACTGATTTTATAACTTTTTTTTCTGACAATAATAATGAGTATGTCCAGCTTTTTAACACAAAGAATATGGTAAAGCTTTGCTTTACGTGCTGGAAGAAGCAGCAGAAAAAAAAGAGAGGAAAAAAAAAAGCAAAGCACCAAAGGGCACAGATAGCAACTATTGCACAAGCTGTGCAAATGGCTCTAAAAATGTGGGGAAAAAACACTGCCTCATACATACCAATTGCATGTATTCGTTGGAAGTCAACTTTGATAAGGAAGAGTCCTCAAAATGGGAAAGGACAAAAATCGAGGTTACAATGAGGACACACATTAAAATACAATACAGCATGTTTTTGTTGTTGTTGTTGTTTTTGTTTGCTCTTTTTAAACACAGGTATATAATCTAAGAAAAAGAGTTATAGTTAAAATGGACAAGTACTACTATTTTATAGCACTGCTTGTGTTCACAAAACTGTATGTTGGACTGTAGTGTAGGCCAACAAGAGGGAGTCCTGCTGTTTACCCAACCCTTGCATTAACACACAAGCATTCCCAGATTATCCATGTGCACTGAGATAGATCGATAGATAGGGAGAGAGAGAGAGAGAGAGAGAGAGAGAGAGAGAGAGACTGAGGAGGTAGAGGTGCAAACCTGATTGGTGGAGGCAGTTGCGAAGGGAACGCTTGTGGCAGATGTGGTGGCTGCAGACACAGTGGCTGGAGTACCACCGTGCATCATGGGAACTTTTTTGGAGGGAAAATCATGTAAGCAAAAAATATACAGGAGGAGCAGTGTAGCCACATACACACCAGGCAAATGAGGGAAGGAGAAGGAGAGAGAGAGGAGGTCAGAGAGCGGTTCGATTTAACTGGTTCCCTTTCTTCCCTCTGCCAGCACTGATAAGGATCAAACAGTCTGAGATCGCAGTCTGGCAGCAGCAACTTACTTCCATATTTGCGTGTAATAATAGTAAACTGCTGCTGCTGCTGTACTCTTCCAGTAAAGAAAAACAAAAACTAGAATGTGGCAGAGGGAGACAAAGGTCACCACTCTAACAAACCCCCCTCAGTTTTGTTTAATGTTTTCAGAGGGTTTCTACAGGTGTCAGGTTAAACCAGCCAAAAGCCAAGTTTAGAACGAGCATGAGGACAAGTGTGGTCGAGCAATATATACGGCAGAGAGGTCAAAATAACGAAGCTCAGTTAAACCATGAGGATGTTTTTATACATGTAATAAACAACATTTATATAAAACATTATTTGCCTTTGCCTCAAATCACGTAACCAAAGGACTGACTCTCAGGTCACCAAACAAAAATGCTTACAAATTGTCTATGAACACAACAAAGTACATTTCACTAAAATTGCGACTCAAAGACATGAGGTTACAAACAACTAAAGAAGGAAAGCCGGGACCTACCAACGCTGGCTGCAGGTGTCATGCACAATATTGAGCCTGTCCATCATGCAGTGCAACAGGAAGTGGATTGGATAGGGAAGAGAAATCAAAACAGCCCATCACAAGGTTCATTAGAGTGAAGGGAGAGATAACGTGGGGAAAAAAAAAAGGTTAATATCTCTTGGACACAGACATCAGTGTTTGGAAAAGGCGAAGAGGTAAACTCATCATCAGAAAACCAGTTAATTAAGTGAATCTACAGTTTCATCTTTGGTGTGAATGACAGAGTGAGAGCAGGGCTATGAGTGTAACTACAGAGCATTAAACATTACGTACATACTCTAAAAAGAAGTGAGAGGAACAGCAGATGTGTGCAGAAGCCAGACTCTTCAAACTGGTGTTTGTTACCAGATACCATTACCCAGCCCCATTCATCCCAGCCCAAGCCGAAGCCCCTCATCGAAATATGAGTGATCACACCGTGAAAAGTCTAACAACCTACTAAAAAAAAAACTAAACTAATACAAATTATTTGGATTACTAGTATTCATACCTATCATCCTGGGCCTGCATTTAATATGGGGTGAAGGTAGCTATAAAGACTTATATTAAGGCAATTAGTTGACAGATTGAAATAGTGACCCATTTTAATACCTACTGGCCATGCAAAGCCGGACAAAGCATAAAGCACATTTTTTCAAAGCTCTCTTTTAACACTGAAATACACACATGCAATCCCTGCAAGCCTAGATTAAAATCTAGAGTTATCACTTGCCTATTTTTTTAAAAAAAAATCCCTCTTTATAAAAGAAAAACAAAATCTGCTCTGTACTGCAATCTACCACTCTGTCCGACCCCAGCTAAGCAGGAGCCAGGTTAGACTGATCCAGGCATCCACTCAGTTGGTAAGAGCACTCGTTGTGGTCGCTTTGGGAGCCATACCTGATGGGAGGAAAGCAGCCTGCTGCTGAAACTGCATGCTGGCCAGGGCCTGTTGGTACTGGAGCATGCCGGTGTTAAACACGGCAGAGGCCCCGTTGGCCTTCTCCAGGGCTGCCCGCTTTGGCAGGGGAGCCATGACACTAGGGGCGATGCCCTGCCCATCCAGAAGGAGGGAGGTCAGTGAAAAGGAAAATAAAAAAG
This sequence comes from Perissodus microlepis, assembly GCF_051167445.1. NCBI lineage: Eukaryota > Metazoa > Chordata > Actinopteri > Cichliformes > Cichlidae > Perissodus > Perissodus microlepis. The sequence goes on from NC_140478.1 coordinate 14,877,490, forward strand.
CCAGAGAGAGACAGAGGTAAAAAAAAAAAAAAAAGAGGAAAAAGTAAGACAGAGAGAGAGAAAGAGAGAGAGAGGGTTTGTTGAAAGAGGCAAAAACAGGAAAGAAAACAAAAGAAGGTACATACGTTAGAGGACATCCGAGGAGCACTGTCACAACATCCTTGTGTGTACAACAATAACAATATCATTATATCATCAGTAGCAAGCAAGCAGCAGTCTGACACAAGTACTACACAAGCAGGAGCATGGTGCCTACTGGAGCTACTAGCTAACAAGCATTCATATGTTCATTACATTGGATTGTTAACTCTGCAGTCTTAAGGCTGACTAAGTGCAACATAAGCAAGCATTAACTATTAAAACAATAAGGCTGCTAACAAGTGGTGTAACAGGTAAGAAGCACAGAGAAAAGGGAGGCTGCACTGCTAGCTCCATGATAAACTGTGTAAGCATGTTTAAGTGATGGTTCACTCGCAGACAAAAACGTCAAAAATGGTCTTAGGCCAAGGGACGTAACTCAGAAAGCGGATCCCTGCTGTTTAAAAACCATGAGTGCTCTCGCGTGCGGGTTTCATCTTGGCTTGAGGCCATTCTTGAGGTCTGAATATCCGTGACAACATTTGGTGATGGAGTGAACTATCATTTGAACTGTAATAATCTGTTACGGTGGGATCACTCCTGTATGGCTTTAAAGGCTTTCCCTCTTAGCCCGCTCACCACCACCACCATCACCACCCCCACCCTTATCCATCTGACATGCACTAGCGACACAGACATGCACACATTTGATTGAGCTGCTCCACAACACTGAACACTGACTTAAGACGTTACACTGAAGCCATGCCACCGTTTATAGAAATTCTACTTCCTTAGCCCTCACTGACTGTTGTTAGAAAAGCTACAGGTGATGAACTGATTGTGGCTCCGAGAAAAATGACACATTTAGACTTGGTGCTCGAGGTGATCTGTACAAGAAGAAAAGCTGTTTTGGATGCGATCGTTGGGTTTTTTTTGTAACCCCGGAAAGCCACAATCAGTTTATCACAGCCAATCATGACAGATCAACAAGAGGAAAAGACAGACATTGCACTGAGACAACGACAACAGAAATAGCTAGGTATCATTGGTTAAAACACTGCGCTACAACAAAGCCACATGCCAAGCTAAAAGGTGAAAGGTCATAGTACCAGGTCAAAGGTTGCGTCGAGGGGTCGCTTCAGTGATTTGACAGCCGACTGAGTCTTAATTAGCAGGCAGCGAGCACATGATGGCAATGGGCCAATGGGGTTCAAGCGCATTAACATAAACCAGCAAGCAGAGGTGCATCATGGGGGCAGCAGTGCAGTTTGGGTATAGGTGAGAAAAACAAAAACAAATAAAAAAACAAATCATTGGAATGCAAATATACAAGGGGATAACAGGACTAAGGCATGCACAGTGTGGACACTAGCTCTACTGCTCGACAGTTAAATGATCATCAGGAATCGATGACAGCTACTCATCTACATTAGTCATTGTCACACAGAGATGGATGAATATAGCGAGGAGAAAAATTATTCAACCATTACTGTAAGCGATTCTCAGTGACTGAACAGGAAATCATATGGAAGCACATATTCACAGGTTTCCATTTCACTGTGCACATCATAGTCAGGTTCACATTGCAACGCTTCACCCCGAGCTTTCTGTTTCGCTACGTCAATAAAAGCATGTAGAAAACACTTTGATCAGCACTATTATTCACCCGTGCTGTTACTGTAAGACAGGACTGAAAGCACAATGAATCCTTTATAATAATGTCAAGAGGAAGAGAAGTTATAGGTAAGGAAGCACAGAAACAATGGAGTCACAATTAAGGCCAGGCCATCAGAGACAGAGAGAGAGAGGAACTGGACTCTCTACTCGTGTTCTGCGATGATAGAAAAAGGAACAACAATCAAAAAAAGGCTTAGCATGGGAATAACGAAACTACTAATGCACTATTGTCCGATCCTTCTTCTTATCATCCAGATATGAGCAGGTTTCACCTACATGAACATGCAGACCTTTAAGGTTGGCCTGGCAAAAGCAGAACTGAAAACGCTACATTATACCAACCAGGAAGGTTAAGCAAGTTGAGTACGAAACACAGAACACATCTGCTCTACAGTCGCTAACCCTAACGTAAATACAAAGCCAGTTGTGTGGGTGGTAAATGAGTGTGTGCACGCTTCTGCAGACTGCTCACCATGGCTGCGGCAGCTGTGGCCTGGTTCACCTGGTGCTGGGCAGCCTTTATTTTGGCCTGCAGGTGAGCCGGCGGGTGGAAGTACTTGCACTTTTCTCGAGAGCACCGACCCTTGATGTAGTCCATGCATACAGTGACGGTGTTGTCGTTGGTGTCGATCATAGTGCTGTCTGCGGGGTGAGCAAAGCGACAGTCGTTCTCCCCCCGAGAGCAGTTGCCCCTTTGATACTCCCGACAGACCTACAGACAAATGGGATGAGGCGAATGATAACGTGCAGGCTCCATGTCCAAAACACCACCGCGGGAGAAAACGTTGTACAGAATATTTACATGAGATTTCTTTATTTATTTTTAATTTAAACCTTATTTAACCAGGAAAAATAAGACCTTTGAGATAAAAAAAAAATCTCTTTTACAAGAGTGTCCCAGCTAAGAAAAGGCTCAGTCCAACAATAAGTCGCATAAAAAACTAACACACACACATCTGCCGAATCCACCCAGGCAAAAAATAAAACTAAAACACAAAAACAACCAAAATCTATAAAGTTCACTGTCAATAAAAATGATGACCTTAGTAAAAGTAATAGTCTATGTCCAGTTCACTTAAAATTGCCTTAAATTCAGATTTGCACAGAACACAGAAAAAAAATCCTGTTTTGTGCACTCAAATCTCAAATATTAATATTATAATACAAATGGAAGTGATTTTATCTAAACCAGTTAACCCGTGAAAGCCTTTACAAATTCTTTCAGCCTGTGCTGAGCCTTCCTCTATCCAACATCACAAGATATATCTGGATACTTCCTGTTCAACTATTATTGAGATCCTGTAATGCATTCAGAAAGGTCCACGCCATGTTGAACCATTTCCACATTAACACAAATACGTATAATCTCATAATACATTTTATCCCCTATACACAGCTATGTGTTGCATCTCAGACATTTGTAAGTACGAGAGACACCAGAGGGCAGCACTTTCTTTTAAATTAGGCACACATAACGGCTGTTGCTTTCCTGACATCAACTCTGCCTTACTCCTGTGAGCGTTTCAGCAGTGTGTGACTGAACATGCTTTATACCCCGCTATGCTACTTTTGTGACATGATGCTATTAAACACACAAAACTGCTATTTTAAATGGTGGCTGTGTGATATTGACACATAAAAGGTGCTATTTAACGACAACGTGACAAAAGTGTAATTTTAGTGCGGTTTGTATACGTTGAGCGCTGATTATAACACGCCTCTGTTGTTATGCTCGTCTTGTGCCATTGTGTGAAACGCAATGAGCGAAAGCACCATCTCCACGGGAACTTAATTGAGATGCAGTTCATCAGGATTACACGAGTGATAAACCGATGACATTTCATCACAGTTTATCAACCTGTTTTTTATTTTCTTTCAGTTTGGTTTCTACTTTGCATAATTGCACCAGCTATTATAATTCAATTCCGTTTCAGAAACTGTTTATGCAAATCAAGTAAGGGCACCATAATTCTTATGCTTGTTAAGCTGCTTGCCATCAATATCTGTCTTGTTTACAGGCTCATTATCATTGAGGTTAACTCTACTCTGACTAACAAAGAGATACACCACGAGGAAGAGTTTGTAATGGAAAGTTTTTCATAGAAGAGATGAGATCACACTCAGTCAGTTTGTGTTTTACCTCAAGTCTGTCTGTTCTCAGCAGTTTCTGGGCTGCAGCGGCAGCGTTGGGGACTTGGCTGACTGCAGGGCTGGAGGCCATGAGGACAGGGGTGCTGGGCAGGATCTCTGGAGGCATCAGACTTGGTGACACAGGGCTTAAGTAGGGATTAAAGGCTGCAGCTGCAGCTGCTGCTGCGCTTGCGTTGGTGGCCAGGCCTGGTGTCACCGAGAACATCGGCTGGAGCAAAACAAAATAAAGGCAGAGGAATTAAAGGACAGCGGGGAGCGCAAACTGCGAGCTTTCCGTAAAGACACGCACTGACATGAAGGGGACTCGAAAGACGGGAAAGAGCCACGCAGACAAGAAGGAGCCATATATGTGTGAGCTTTTACATGTACGTAATCTCACCGTGGGCAGTAGCTGTGGTGTGTTCATACGTGTGTGTCCTCTCACCATAGGTGGTAGCTGCGTGCCAGGCATCATGGCATTGGCGAGCTGCATCTGTTGGGCGAGCATGGCCATATTCTTCTGCTGGATCAGATTGTTCCTGCCATTGATCTCCAGTTGGGTCTTTAGATGGGGAGGAGGGTGCAGGTACTTGCAATTCTCCCTGGAACAACGGCCCTGAGAGGAGTGGAGAGAAGTGACAGCATTTAACGCCAGATTCAGAAAGATGCTTATATGGCAACAGGGTAGAGACAAACATTATTGACTTTATATTGACTTTAAATTGATCAGCTGGAGAAGTTTGCCTGTGCCAAAAATTGGCAGATTTCAGCGTTTTAAGGTTTATGGCAACGTTCTTTTATTGGATTTGACGCTGATTTACATCAACAGTTATTGGTGCCTAATGTCTTGGCAGCTACCAAACTGGACGTTATAAAATTTGTATAGACATCCATAGTCTTGAGTAACAACTGTGAGGATCGCCAGCTCCTGTACGATCGTCACAATGCCAAGGTTTACCAAGGTAATTGGCCTAACAACCAAATACCTGCTAAACTAATGTCATTCCTAACACTCTCGGCTTGGCGAGGGTGGTAAACATTATATCAGCATTACTTCAAGGCTTGCCAGACTAAAAAAAAAAAAAACTCATTATTCACAAGGGGTCACCACAGCAGCATGGTGTGTTTGATTTGGCAGAATCTTTCAATCCAGACACCCTAAAGGGATTTGTGTCTCCTCGTAGATCTAAACAAGCTTTCACTTGTAAACCTTGTAAACCACTACACTGTGCACCACCTTTTGCATGTAACAATAAAATATGAAAAATGAACACATGGTGCATGTTCAATCTAGTGAAATCCTGCATCCTTGTTTATAGCTACTTCAACGTCAGACACTCAGTTTCACATTGGGTCTGGGCTGAGTCTATCACTAATTGTTAACAGCTTGCTATTTCTGCCAGTCCCAGCTGGGACATGTGTGTATGTGTACACTAGCCCCAGGAGGTCAACTGATGCTGCGCTGCTTTTCTCCAGACATCCAGCTTTGCTACATGTCTAAACGGTGCTAAAAATACCATCCACTCATATGATCTGTCTATATTATATCAGCAGTCATCCGGAGGTCACGCTTCAAAGCCTCTGAATAATAATCTAAGACAGGGATCCCTTTCTGCTGCCTGTTGCGAGTATCCAATTATATATTCAGTCTGGAGAGGAGTAGTCTAGGAAAAGGTCTGACACACTCAAGCGCATTCTTGTGCAGGCAAGAATGCATATGCATTAATGCATGCACATTGGGGTCAGGTTCCTCTAACAGGTGGCAGATGTATGTCACGCAAACATGAGAGCGCGCACACAAAACACGTCCGCAGTTTAGGAAAGGCGCGTATTTCCTTTCAGCTCTGCGGTACAGCTGATCTGACTGTGCTCTCCCTCGCTGACAGAGCTGACCCCACTGGGATTCATTTCTATACTCTGTCATGACTTCATCTCACTTTTCCATCTCCTTTGCTTTCGCTGACACTGGAGCACCGGACAGGTGCAAAGGAAACAGGAAGGAGCACTGAGGGGAAATTTAATGGCAGGGGGTCCTTTTGAAGGTATTTTGTTGTATCCACTTGTCTGAAATTGTGATCTCAAGTTCTACTTGGAGCTCCTTTTAAAATGACAGCAGATTGTGTTGCAGATAGCTGGTTAAGAGCAATTAAGACAGATGCATGGACTATGACTACCTACACGTCTCCCTTATGCTCTGTGCCTGCTATCTTCTCTTCTGCTTAGATAACAAAATGGAGTGCACAGATAAGGGGCCTGATATTTTCATTGGTCTGTTTTTATATCAAAAATCTGATGAACAGGTATGAGACAGCACTGTGTCATTCAGAAAATATGTTAAACTTGCTATGAAATTCTAGCAGTGATAGCAGAGAGTAAAGATTTGCTAAAGTTGAATAAAAATGAACACAGGACTCATTTATTTAGTGAGAAGACAAACAGGCACAAAGACAGAGCCATAAAAATGGCTTATGCAGATTAGCTATTCACATTTTATGTCACACAGTGTCAATGAGTCAAAAAATGTGCAGGGCAAAATAGATGTTTGAATCAACTTAAAAGTTTCATACTGATCTAAAACACATTATACTCTTTTTTTTTTGTTTTTATTCCTTTCATCTTTATATAGGTGTGTCTTTGAGCAACTGTTAGCCCATGTGCTCAAACATCTAGGACAGGCCAGCCTATATGTTAGCTGAGCTAGCCTCGGCAATTCTGACATATTCAATTCATTCATTTTGAATTCGCATTCAGTTTTATTTATATAGTGCCAAATCACAACAACAGTCACCTCAAGCTGTTTTATATTGTAAGACAAAGACTAAACAAACCCTTATGAGCAAGCACTTGGTAACAGTGGGAAGGAAAAACTCCCTTTTAATAGGCAGAAACCTCCATATAACCAGCCCAAGGGAGGAGTGGCCATCTGCTGTGACCTGTTAGGATTAAATGCAGAGTGCTGTATAAACACATAGTCAGTGGAAAAAGGTGAATGAAGAAGAAACACTCAGTGCACCAGCAGCCAAGGACTATTGCAGCATAACTATGGAGGATTCAGGTCACATGATCCAGCCCTAAATATATACTATCAAAAAGGAAAGTTTTAAGTTCTTATAAGTAGTGTCTCCAAAAATCTAAACTGGGATAGGCCTGAAAGCCTCCCATTCTACTTTTAAATGCCCCAGGAACCACAATTTAACCAGCAGTCTGAAAGTGAAACGCTCTATTGGGGTGATATGGTACTATGAGATCTTTAAGATGTCTGAATATTCAAGACCTTAAATGTGAGGAGAAGGATTTTAAATCTGGCACTAAGGTGTGTGTTCAAAAAAAGAGGAGCTGAAAGTAGGTTCTAATAGCACTCATCCAGAGAGTGACAACAACATCCAGAGAGGGGAGGGAGAGTGTGTGTGTGTGTGTGTGTGAGGGGTAGGTGAAGCGGGGTGGTTGTAAAGGCATAAAAGATCATGTTGCGCTCACCTCATATGACCCCAACCGTCAACTGCTGGATTTGTTATTGCAGTTTTGTATATGGACGTGTTTTTGTGTTAAGGAGGGCAGAAAATAAAATGCTGCTTTGATTTTTAGTTCAATCATTTTGAGAAAAGAAAATGTCATCAACCATCACTAGCAGCCATTTTGAATTTAAAAAAAAGCAGGTCACATAAGAGAAAGCACTCTGATCGCATGGAGAGAGAGAGAGAGACGGAGAGCGTAAAATGAAAGTCATGGTGACTCAACGGCTGTAACAGTGAAATTTTAGAAGTTGCAGAAGTGATCAGTTTAGACCATCGCGAGCTGTCGCAAGCAGGGTGGGAAGAAAAAAAGAAAAGAGATGCAGACAGGGATGAGAGGAAAACGTAACCCCTCGCGTCGTGTTTTTGTCTGTTACTGTGACATCACCAGCCTCGAGGAGCAGCTACAGATGGTGTCCACGGTAACAGAGCAGTCAGACACTTCTCCTCTAATACACAGTGACTCCTGAATCCGCCCGATCGCTGCCAGAGAGAGAAGCTCGGCAAAGGAAACGCTACAGATAGAGCTGGCCCCGCAGCCACGACTAGTTAAGGAGCATTTTTCACCGCTTGTCTGCGTTTCCATCGCGAAAAAATTCAAACTATGTCGACGAAAGATAGATACATCACCTCCGATAATTCTTATCACTGACCAGCTCTTTCAACTCCACCATGGGATCTCAGTCTGAGCAGGACATTGCACTGTCTCATGATAATGACGGGATTTAAGGATAATTATGCAAATCAAACGTGGGCTGGGCTATGGAAGCTTCAAATCCTTCTTTTTAGGGATTTTTCATAATACCTGATAATGAGTGAATAGATGAGTTTGTCACTGCTTCATGCAAGACATGTAAAAACAATCAAAAATGATTCATCCACATCATTAGCTGTTTCCCTCATTCTGTTTCCCTAGAATCAGTGTAGGCTGATGGGCAGAGGGCATATTTGTCTTCATTGTTCAAAGTGTGTTTCAGGAAAGTGTTTCCAAGTTCAGGTGATAAGAACTATGAGGGGGGTTAAACTACATATTATAGGTCAGAGTCATGATTTACTAGAATAATACGACGTTAATACAGCGGGGTTTTTTTCACCAAGCAGCCGCTGCACTACTAAACTTTCCCTGCCTCCTTTAAGTTCAATCCAGGCCATATTTTATTTTAATAGTGAGAGTCTGCACTTCCCCCGGTGAGCTCAGACTTGCCAAAATCCAGGCCAAACTGGGAACAATAATCCCACTGGCTACTGGGCAGGCTGTTTGATGATAAGTTGCAATAACATGTCCCACCCTGAGCGCACTCTCTTCTAGCTCTCTGTCTCACACTCGTAGACACACACCCAGCTTTGGTGATTGTGTGGGATTTAAACAAACAATGAACCAATGAGTAAAGAATGCTGGGTGGGGCTGTATCCCATCCTTTTAAGGAGCAGACGTGAAGCATGCAGCAAGATGTTGCACTGTGCATGTGCGCGAGCCAGCAAGAAGGAGGGAAACACGAGACAGGTGAAGAAAAACGTCTCTCCCGTGAAGACTATAGTTAAAAGTATTCAGTAAAATGGGGGCTTTTGTATCCATTTGACTTGCAACCCTTAAATATAGTTTGTTATAAAAGTCTGAATGGTTTAAGGCCAAAATACCAGATCATCTCTGAACTGCTGCTACATTATGAACTGTCCACACATGTCTTAGACGAGCCAGTTATTATTGCATGTGGCACAGCTAAACAGCGATATGCAGCATTCAGTTATAATTCTGCTCTTTTCAGGAAAACGCCTGCAGAAAACAGGTAAACTGTAACTTCAAGGTCTTTTAAAGTGAGGCTAAGGAGATTCCTAGCTTTATTGTTTTTGGTTTTATTTGATTTTTCTAACATAATTTAACATATTCAACATGGTCACTTGATTGTTTCAATTTTTACTATCTTATTTCTGGTATCAAAGTTCTGATTTCGTGACAGCCCTACTTGGTAGGTTTACATTTTGTATATGTCAAGATGCAAACATCAGCTGAACCACTCGGTCTCCAGTTTATTAAACTTTTTCAAAGATTCCCCAAAAGGTTAAAATTTAATCAACTGAAACAGTGATTCTGTTTGGATTATATTTAACCCAGACTAACTATATGTTTGCCAGATGCTAGTGAAATAGGAGCTGGTCTATATTTTTTATAGTTCAAATTTTGTAATTTAAATACATCACAATCACTTGAATTCATTTTGTGATCTTTTGGTATGGTGGCCCTGAGAGGTCAAGCGCCACTAAAGAACACAAAGCACAATGGACGCGGTTTTGGGGAGACAATTACGTGACTGACGAGCTACAGAAGTGACAGAAACCAAAGCACGTGAAAGACTGCACTGAGACATGTTTAAAAGAAGCAGAGGACTCATCTGAGATGTGTATTTTAATCACATGACTCAGATGATACTGTAGACACATGTTTGCTATTATCCGTTTACTGTTAGCTTGTCACTTGCGCAGCTGGTCGATCAACACTTCTGTTGTATTTGTCCTCTCAGGGCCACTGTACTTTGGCCCCCTCAAAAAAAAACAACTGGAAACTCTGCAGCATAATTTCCTGAGGACAACAATCTGTCCAAACCTTTTACTAAAAAAATAAATACCTAAAAACAAACACACAATATTCTAGTTACTGCAGGCTAACCCATTTGAAGCGTGACCGTGGATGTATTTATATCCTGCATACCGTTAACCTACATCCTTTTAAACACACTACAGAGATGGTTACAGTTGATCCAACTTCACTTCCCCTCTTATCTTTGATGCTCCAGCGTTGTGGTGTGATGTTATGGTGTAAGATTCAGTTGTGTTGAGTTGTGCTGTGAAGCTACTCTGTTCTCTGTACTGCGTTCCACTGACTTCTGTCTAAACATACACAGAGATGAAAGCCCTTTCTCTTCACACACACTCTGAATGAAGCTTTGTTCTGCTGGGGAATAGCACAGACTCAAAGGACCGGACCCAGCGGTTGGTCTCTTTGTCTACCATGCACCCAAATATGGCATAAAACATAAAATACAGCTAACTCAGTCAATATACTAATGTGCACGTTGACTGGAATTTCCTGGTAAAACAGCAAGCACCCAAATTACTGGAAAAAAGAGCGAGCCAGAAATATTCCGATGTGATAGTCTCATCTTATCCCTGCTAAATTTCCAAGCATTAAGTAATTAGCAATTCACAATCAATAACACCCATTTAGAGAAGAGAAAAATTGATTTTATTTTATTTTCAGTCACTTAATTTAGCATCAAATTAACAGAAGATTTTGAAGACGGCAGAGGTCTTTGGAGTCTTAGTGATGTAGTGCCGTTTCTTTGCTGAGGCCTGCATGTCTATATCAGACCATAAACACGCACTCGTACTCATGCCCACATCTCCTTATTGGGGCTCAATGCACCCAGTAATCTGTAAAGTGAAGATTAGTGGTCAGAGAGTTGATGTGACCAGCGGGCCTTGTGGAGATATGAAGAAACGAGGGAGTGTCAATCTATGATAATAGCCATACTGGTTACGGTGACGCATCCCCGCCCTCACCCAACAACGGCAGAGAGAATGAGGATTACAGGCTAGAATAGAGTTACAACACGGACCACACAGAGTGCGACAAGGTACGTCGTGTGGCTGTGGGAAAAATGTGAGCAGAATGCATCAGCGGATTTTCTGGGTTTTAGGAGAAAAATATTTCGCAAATTGCAGCTGTGGTTCAAATATAAACACCCACATGCATGTGACACAGTAGCATCCACATAAAACTATTCATATAGACACAGACAGACAGACACACACACAAAATGCAGGCTGAGCAATGAGTTATTCACACTCGAGAGGGTGTTGGTTCTCAGAAATCCCTCAGGTCAGATGTCACGTACACAGGAGCTCTGGATCCAAACTTAGACCTCCCTCTGTTTTTTTGTTTTTTTCTCACATGCCCCCCTCCTCTCCCTGTCTGCCTCTCTCTCTCTCTCGCTATCTCTTGATACACAAACTAACTTTCATGTGACTTTGTTTACATTAAGGTCCCCCTTTCTCAGTTTAGCGATGCTTCTCCTCCTGCGAGGTCAGTTTCTTGCTTTTCATTATCCGTGATAACAGAACAATCACACGAGTATTGATTTGAGCCGCAGCACTTTATGAAAGCCATCCAGTGCTCGCGACGTAGCCTGGTAACATTCATTTAATCATCTCCGAGCTCTGCCTCAGAGTGAGAAAGAAGAGTCGCTGAGCAGAAATCGCAAGTCTGAGGCAGCAATGACGCATCAATAGCAACACTGTTTCTGAAATGACTGAGGTGGGCTCTTTTTCTAATATTGGGCCTTCTGGGTTGAGAAATAAAGACTTTCTTTTATCTAAATGAGACATTTCAAAACTTAAAGCATGAGTAATGCAGTGGGATGCAATATATTCTCACTAAAGAAAATCTAAATGACTAGTAGACTTACAATGCCCTGTATATATATACATATTTATTTATTTGTTATAAAATATATAATACAGTCGTGGTGTATAATGAGCTTAGATTACAAAAGCAATCTGGAGACAGACAAAGAAAATGGGGAAGTGATCTTAATACAGAGAAAACAAAGTCACCTACAAAATAAAGCCCCTTAACCTGGGATGAGTTACGTGTACCAATCTCCTTCCACATTTTTTTGTCTTTCAACCAAGACTCCATCATTATCTCTATCACTTCAGAGTGGCAGCGTTGTGATGCATTTCAACCCTAAGCAAGACCTATAAAAGAAGGAAAGAAAGTTTAAAGGGGTCCTTTTTCTCTTTTATATACCTTCCTTTGGTCCCAGCTTTCTGCTCTCCCTTTTTTAACCCTTGTCTCTCCCGCCACCATCTGCACAAGTCTCAGACAACAGGGGAAAAAAAGCCTCTTCTATCAGTAGCCAAGTAATAACCACGGGGAAAATGATTAGTTTAGTTTGCAGCACTAACAGATTTAATCTGGTATGTATTATGCTAATCTGATCTCACAGTCTGTAATCCTATCCACGGCTCTAATCCCACTGTCAACTGGCCTAATCCTGTTTCTGTGTGTGATTATGTCTTTTGGGCTTGGCACCAACACGAGGACGATTTCACCCTCTTCCTCTCGTACAGCATTTTATCAAGTGGTTTAGCCTCATACTCTTTCTATTATGGAAGATTATATTCTGATATTCATAAAGTTTGTAAAAACAACAGCTGGAACTAGCAACAGCTAACTTGCAACTTCAGAATTAAATCCAGCCTAAAAGATTTTGCAAGCAAGGCTACAGCCACAAATGCAAGTCATACACTATATTCTGCTGTCTGTGAGCATCATATAAAGTAATTAGGGCTAATAATTGGTGTTCAGATTGTGTCACTGTTCCAGGTCAAGAAAACAACAACACATGAATTATCCTGCCTAAATTAAGCCTAAATTTGAGGGTGTTGACTGTGACTCATTGCTCAGTAACATATAATGAAATAAACAAATGCATAATGGAGAATGTTTTAAGTTTCAGATTCGCCAAATAAGGTAAAAGAAGGTTTTCCTTGCGATGACAATGAAAACTGAATTGAAGACAAGCAGAAAGTGATTAAGACTGTTGCCATGAGTCTGACAGGCCCAGACACTGCGATTCTGAGAAGGAATGCACTTAAAGAAAAACAAGACAGGCACACAGAGAGCAATTGAGAGAGAGAAAAACACATGGACAGCTATCAACTATTTTTTTCCCCTTTTTGCCTCACAGTCACTTCTAGAAAGCATGTGAGTGTGCAGCGCCTGACATAGCCTCCTTAATGTTTTGGCATCGACGGAGAGAAAAGAGGCAGGGTAAACGTGACTGCTGGACCGAGGAGGGGGAGTGGCAGAGTGAAAAGGTGTTAAGAGAATTGAATCTAAGTGAGCAGCTGTGCCCTCAAGCTACGCGCTCACCTGTCTTGTGTGATTGATGATAGCTTAGCTAACTGCAGCATCTGCTAGTACTGTTATCAGTAACTATTAATAAAGCTGATATAATTTTGTTTCTTTGTTATATACTATATAGCGTCAAAAATGCACACCTTGCAGTTCATGGTGTTATCTATTGATTTGAATCACGGACCAGTGGCATTACCAACACTAATTATAAAGTATTGTGCCAGAGTCTTGACCCACCTCTCCATTTTTTAAAAATATTTTGCTTCCAAGGAGCCCGAATTTTTGTAACTTTTTAAAGGTGGGCTTGATCAATACTTCTCCAGGGTTTCTGAAGCTCTTTCCAAGTTTCTTTACTTAGACTTTGGCTCGTTTTCAGTCCAGTCCTTGTGCCTGACCATTTTCAGAGGAATTAAGCCACTTTAGACTGACCTATAAGTCATTCAAAAATTATAAGGCCACCTAATTCAAGGGATGAACCAGCGTTGTGTCTACATGCAAGGGACAATTTTGCAAAAAACACTTAAATACTAACTTTGTTACTGCACAAAAACACATAATTGAGTTGAATTTGACTGATATGAATTGAAAAATATCAAAGATAACAGCAGTTTTAATGAGATAAAATAGTAATTTTGCATCAACAAGGCAAAATAAAAATCCACCAGACCCAACACAGAACCTGAGACACAGATCTTTCAGTTGATCCATCTACTGTTCACTGAAGCCTTAAACAGAAATGGTCTTAGTGGAAGACTGGGTGTCAAGAAGCCATTCTTAATGAAATCAAACAGGAAGAAAAGGGCGAGGTATGCCAATTTAAACAACAAGTGGACTGAAAATCAGTGGCAGCAGTGCTCACGAAGTTACTATGAATCCAAATGTGAAATTCCTGGTTCAAATATTGTCCCTAAGAACAGAGGAAGTCGGGAGAGAGGTGAGTGTCTACGGTCATCTGTAAAACACGGTGGAGGCTCTATCATTTCCGCCAGTGGGGTTGGAGATCTTGCCAATTTGATGGAATTATGAACACAGAAAAGTACCATCAGATTCTGATACCATCTGGAAAGCATCTGATTGTCAACAGCTTCATGCTTTAGCATGACAATAATCCCAAACATACTGTTAATACAGTAAAAGCATACCTGGCCTCCCCAGAGCCCAGATCTCACATTGCTGAAGCAGCTCGGGATCATCTTGACAGATAACAGAACAAAACCCAGCTAAGATCCAAAGAATAGCTTTGACTGTCCTTCGAGAAGCCTGGAGAACTATTCCTAAAGACTACTTAAAGAAATTACAAAAAGGTTTGCCAACCAAGAGTTCAGGCTGTGTCGAAGAATAAAGGTGGTCACACCAAATATTGACTTTTGAGCTTGTTAGAATTGTAAAAAACACTTTTTGCCTTATAAACTGTGTTTCCATATATGCACACATTTCAGTAAATCGCTGCACCTACTTCCCATTTTCCCAACAAAATATAAAGAAATGAGGGGTGGACTTAATCGGCTCAGTACAGATTATGTTTTACGAGTTTCGGATAATTTAACGCTTGAATCGTGACTTTGATCTGTCAATATTTGCTACTGGGTGGAGCAAACAAACCCTCGGGCTATTTGTGGCTTTCTGTTAAGTCTGTACGTTAAAGACAGATTCAGAAAGGGCAGCTAGAGAAGTAATCATTGTATCACTGGTGTTATAAATGGGCCCAGTGTGATGCCGGGACAGGGACGGCTGACACCGAGAAGAAAAGACTGTTGTTGCTGATCTTCTGTCACATAAGCTCACAGACAAGATGCATAGATGCGCTGATGTGACAAGGATGCACACACAACCTAAAACAAGCAGGCCAAGGAAAAGGCTCTATGTGGTTTAGTGTGTGCATCAAGCAGAATTAGCGTGGTCCAAGCATGAATGTGACAAAGACTTAAGAATAGGCCCATTGATGCCAGGAGAAAGACAACTAAAAACGCCTACTTACTGAAATAAAATCCCAGTTATGGGTCTCAGTTTATTTTAATAAGCTAGAGGAAAGACTGAGCACAGCCATGCACAGCATCCGTTTAGAAGGAAGCTGTATCGTACAGATGAATAAATCTACCCCTTAAATATATTTAAAGAGGAGAAAGAGCTTTTCTGTATGCAGTCATAGAAATCCCATTAGGAATGCAATTAAGATGAAAAGTCTGCAAGAAGAGTTACATCATTCCTGCCAGAATCCGACTGAAAATTTGCACCATGCCACTGAAAACAAACCTTGCTGACTATGGCTTGCACTTTTTGAAAGTCAGTGTATCAAAAGCAAAGTGAGTACGGCTGACCTATGACCGACTTTGGATTCCACGTGCTCATCTGTGGCTGCTGTGTTGGAAAATGGCACATATGTCTGTCTTTAGCGTGTGTGGTGTGCTTACGTTAACCCTTGCAGTTGATTTAACGTGGCAGAGTGTTCCTCAGGTTATCGCTGGCCAAAAAAAGTGACAGGTATTGAATGCATGTGGCCATATACAGTCAGTCATTGCGGAGACTGGCAGAAAAATTTGTTTGAAATCACAAAAATGCCGTCAGCTAGCAACATGGTTAATATTTACCAGAAAAGTCTGTCTGGTGTGTCTGTGTGTATTTAACCTCACTGTACTGGATCTAAACGTGCTGTCAAAATATGACCAGCGAAACGAGAGGAAAGGCAGATAGAGGAAAGAGAATGAACGGGAGAAAAAGCCAGACAGATGCAGTCCAGACCAGAAGTTGTAAATCAGGTGTAAAATAATGGCTAAAACAAAGTGTCAGGTCGCAGCTTTTATGCGTGTTTACATTGACGTAGACAGAGCCATGTGGGGAAATGTAAGCGGCCTAATAAAAAGAATTACCACCAGCTTGAGGGGTTGAAAAGTAGCTGGACAGCAATGCATAAAGTCAAATAAACCAGCATATTTAACAGATTGTGGAAAATCCTGTGGAGAAAATGACTAATTTAAGTATTCAGTCCATAGATATTAACACACGATATATCTTCACTGGGGACGCTCCCTCAGCCTTTTACCGATGCTTGTTGTGGCATCTTTCCGTGATTAGTCTCAGCAGGGGGAAACCATCTGCAATCAGATATCAGGTGATGCTCGTGCTGTGACTTATTGGCAATTGCTTTTTTCTTTCAGCAACTTTTTTCTTTCATCATTCCTGTAGTTCACTTGTTACTTTTTTGTATATTTTTGAACTGCAATCTGTTTTTTCTGGATTTTCGACTCGCGTGGGAGGTATCATGAACAACAGGGAAACATGTATGCCTACATCCTCTGTCTAGCAGCTTGTTAGGCATTTACATGAGTACTTCTGCTTTTTTTTTCAACATTTCTAGCAGCTGACTTTGGCAAACCGATTACCTTTTGTGTACCTCTGATAGATTTTTTCTTTTGTTAACCCCTATTATTGTTTTCTTCAAGTGAAAGTGAACTCTTAACCCATATTGACAGAAAAATTCACATGAGTCTAATTGCCACCCTCAGTCACACAGTTCTTTTTACATGGATGTAAAGCATACTTGAGACTTGGCCTTTTACAGTAGCACCTGCTTTATGTCGAATTTAATGTGCCGAAGCGAGAAATCAAAGAAAAAACAGTCCCTGAACAAATAATTGGTGTGCAGATGGTAAACAAGCAAATATTTCTCCTTTAACATCCAGCTCGCCTCAAACAGTGCAGCAACACAAACGAAGCGGCCGCAACAGCACCACAAATACCGATGTAACGCACGTGCATGTGCTCAGAAACGTGATGACAGCGGGTGTGTCAGGCTGGCAGGTAGACAAAGCACAAAGTCTATGCTGTGTGAAAGCATGTGTGTGTGTGTGTATCTTCAAACGGTTCTCTGTGGTAGACGATCAACTGCTTCCATTTTTTAACATTTTGGATGCCATCCGGGGTTAAACAAGGACCTGCTCCTGACCTAATTCCACACGGGTTTGTGTTGTACGATACGTGTGTTGTAATAGCTGTGCTAGTAGGGTAGTTATCCAGGTGTAATGTGACCCATCTTGCCCAGGAATGGGTGTGTCCTGATGTAACAGACAGACCGAGCGGAACAGCACAGAAGGCGCTTTTAATGAGCATTAAAAACAAGCAACAACAAGTTCATTTACAGCAGAGAACAACTTGCCTCATATACTAATGAGGCAAGTTGCGCACTTGTTTCTGCAACCTTAAGCCCCTGTTACACTCCTATCAGCTTTAGTGTACAAGTGGTATCAACTAGAGTGAGTTAAAAGTAGGTTACTACGCTGTACCTCCTCGAAGTATCGGGTATATTTTAAACATCTGCCTCATCAGTTAATCTGTTGTTTAGATTAGTTTTAGCTATGAGGCGCGTTGTTTATTAAGATTCCAATTTATTACACCTCACCTATCTGCTCTGCAGTTAATCATTGACGGGCAAAGTTACAAAGCTGACTTTAAATCAGGGAGTCCAGGCTACCATTATCCCTCTCTAAATATTTACCCTGCTTCGACATAGCTGAGCTGTCTGTGCTGCACCAACCAGATAGACAGGCAACAGAAACGGCTGCACTCTGAGGTTAAGGCCAAGTTTAAGGCCAGCAAACACCCACAAGCATCTTGTTCAAGCACGGGCAGATTCAAAAGCACCTCCACTCTGTTATGGGTCTGTGGCCTAGATGGATACGTGGTTGTAATTGATTTTCTAGCTTGAGGGAATGTGGTGCACATATGATTACTGCCATGAGAAATCATGATTTAACTCCTTTTTACTATTTCTGGTATCAATATATTATGTACAATGTCATTTAGTGCCGGACAGATGTTTGTGAGGCCGTGACCGTGACATAAAAAAAAAAAAAGAAAAAGGCCGAAAAGAGAGCGAGAGTGGCTGTTGGGGAAATGACTGGCTTTGGGTGTGACCTGCTCAGCTATGCACTAGTGATCATGTGAGACCTGTGCTAATTATACACTTCTCAAGAAGAAGGTCGATCCTCTCTCATGGGCAGAAAACATGTGCACATGTGTCCAGGAGGGTGCATTAGTGTCTGCGTGTTGGGAGTGGGCAATGTGGCTTCATGTAACACAACTCATTCGAGAGTTAGTCCTATTTCAACCTCTCAATCTGTGTTAAAGAGAATTAGGGCAGCTGATTTTTCACTCAGTGCTGCTGTGGGTCTGTTTAGAAAGACTAATGCAGAGTGTGTGTGTGTGTGTGTGTGTGTGTGTGTGCAGAACTAGAGGTTTATGCCTTATCATAGGTGTGAACATTTATCTGACAAATCCACAGGTTTTCTTTCTGATATTTCCTCTATCCTCTTTTGCTCTTTCTCTGTCTTTTTACTTTCTGCTTCTCTTTCCATTGTGGGTTTCGGAGACCTGCTCTGTTTTTCATTACCAGTGGAAAAAATGGGGCGAGTGGTTTAAAAAAAAAAAAAAAAAAGTATTACCCATCTCCATTAATACACATATCCTAGTGGAAAATGAGTCCAAACTACTAAAAAAGGACTTCAAAAAGCCACCGTATACTTGCCAGTCACTCCTTTTTAGTGGCAACCTCTACCTCAGTGTGACAATTTAAACATCTGCCTGCAGATAAAAGCACCACTGCTCTCTCAGTCAATATCCTCTCGCAGTCAGTAACACTGAACTCAGGAGTCTGTGACATGTAGGTAACGTTGTGTTATGTCTGTAGCAGTGATGCTGCTGCAGCAGGTCTCCAGTTTGCTAAAACTTGAATATAACTGGATGCCACCTTTTTTTTGTTTTGGCTATTTTAAAATTTTAATCCAAATTATTTTCTGACATCTGGCAACACAATATTTTAACTATGTGAGGCTGAGTAAACTAAACTGCTTATGATTATTATGAGTGCCTTATGTTCCACTTTTGCAAAGTTGCGGTGTTTTGAAAAGATTTCAGGAGATTAAGCTGTGAAAATATATTAAACTTTTCCTGTAATTTTCATGTGCACAGGTGAAGAAGCTGCTGAACAGTCAGCTTGGGCCTGACAATGTTCTTTTGTCCACATCTGGCTGTAACAACTCTTCCCCTGAGTTGCGCTGCGCACACGCTGTCCTCATCCTAACCCTGCTCACATGCAGTCAATGACCACGAGTCACCAGTATCTGCTGGACAATACAAACACGAAAAACATACAGTGCCAAGTCAATGCTGGAAACTTTGGGTTGAGGTCCACCCATCTCCAGAGATCTTGTGCTCCGATAAAAAGAGTCATTGTGAAAGAGCGAGAGAATCGACGAGAGTGAGAGAGAGAAAAAAAGAGGTGTTTGCTTTCCTGCTGCTGCCTAAAAATGGAAAATTACTGCATACAGTTCCCCAACTCTGCTCTAAAGCAGATACACATATAGAAACACACACAAACCCCTTATAACTGCCCTTAGGCCTCTGAACAGGAAGTGGTTTCAGCGAATGAGAGCTACATGATGACGCTATCGCCTTGTTCGTTTCTAGCAGCTGAGCTTTGCTTAGGGCATCCATATGAGTTTGTACATCTGGCTATTCATCAGACTGTTCGTCTGCTTTTCTATTCAAACACTGCCACACAGCAAACATGATCACTTCCAGAATAACTGCGCTATTGTAGTAAATTCATGCAACTGTGTTTATGTGCAGTGTAATCAGTTGGAAAAGCAGCCGATTCTTGAATGAATTCCATTTGGAAGTAAACACTACTCAAAACATTTCGGACTGCGCCAGAAAATTCCACAGCTCTGTGTTAAATATGCCGGACTGCCTCACCTAACCCCACCGCCAAAACACCCACCCCCCTCCATTCTGCACCCTTCATCACATGTTCCAGTCACCTGACCAGAAATAGGTCGGACCAAGGAGAGCACATGCTGTGGCCAGATGGTGCACTCCAGTTTGTTATTTCCAGTTTGCAACACCATAAATTCCCTCAAACCGCCTGTCAGACCGAATGTGCTCAGTCTCTTATCTGTATCTCTTTATCGACTCCAGATTTCCTGCTCGCCACTTCTCCTTTCTTACCTTGAGCGAGTCGAAGCAAGCGATGACCCGTCCGTTGTCCACCTGGCAGCTCTTGGCTGGGTGAGCGAACTTGCACTCCTGATCGGAGCGTGAGCACGTGCCCCTCTGGAACTCCCGGCATACTTCCAGTGTCAGCCACTTTGTGTCACGGATGTGTGTTATGTTCATTGCCATCTCAAGACGCCGGCAGAAAAAAGTATTCCGAGCGGAGATCTGTTCGAAAACTCTTCGAAATCTGTTCAAATTAAGTACCTATAGTGTTGTTATCCACAATCTTTTTCTTTTTCTGTTTACTTATCAGTGTTGTCACTGTCTGGGATACTTGTCCGTGAAGATGAAATGAAACACTCAAAAAGAAAAGTTCCTACTGATTGACTGGGCTCCTTCTCCAAAGTAAAATGTTGCAGGATGGCTGTGGATGTAAGCGGGTCCTTTTCTTGATCAGACAGCGGCTGATAGAGTTATTATATCCAGGGGAGACTACTTAGCTTAACAGTCAAGCTGCCTCTCTTGGTTAGACTTTTCTCTCTCACTTGTTATTGCTTACTGAACTGCGTCATCTATAACATTCCCAGGCGAAGGTGACAGCCGAACTGAGAGCCCTCTGGTTAGGTGCAGTGAAGCAGGCAACAAAGGTGACAGTCTAGGTGTAGCCTGCTACAAGAAGGTTAAGGACACTGAGGACTAAGTGGAGGCTTTAGAGGGTTGAAGGCGAAGGTGAAAGGCAAGGTGATGCTGTGTGGGCCTGGTGGTGTGTTGGGCTGCTGTGGTAAGGCTGGTCAGCTGGTGGATAGTTGCTGGCAGCAGGGCCGTCTTACAGTGAGGAGAGCGGAGTTTGGAGTCAGGCTGCGTGGAGTGGATGATGATGGTACAGTGGATGGGGTCGGAGCGAAGGCTGCGAGGAGGGTGTGGCTGCTGTCCTTGTACTCGTGTTGCTGTGGCAGCAAGCGAGCGAGGCAGGGGGGAGGGTGGAGCTTCAGCTGTAGAAGCAGGTCAAAGCTGCAGCAGACATCAGGGAAGGCACTTCCTCTGGGGAGATAAAGAGAGAGATAGAACAAAGGGGAAAAAAGGAACGAAAGATTAGTCTGATACAACACGTTAAAAAAAAGAAGATAACAACTATCATGTTTGTTTTTCCGCTCGTGTGTCTTTCAGAGAAGATTCTGACCTGCAGGATTTTTAAAGTCGTGCCACTGCTGAGCTATGCAGCTGTGGGAGTGAAGAATATGTAAAAATCTCAGAAATGCAGGGGTGTCAGTGAAAACAAATAAAACTTTCACCCGCCCTGCGCTCTAAACACACATAGTGCAAGCACACCTTCATCAGGCCATGCTACGCACAAACAGACACACACACATAGAGAGAGAAATGCACAAAGCAGCCATTCACAACTTTCCACATCATCTGGACAACGCAGAGAAAAGCACATCAAATCCCGTATCACTTACAGTCCAGTACAGCAAAGCCGGCCATTGCAAATGTGTTTAGAGGTGAAAGAAAGGAAGAGAGTGAAAGCAAGGGGGAAGTTGAGGCTGGGCATGAGGGAGAAGAGTTTAGTCATTTCCTTTCTTGCGAAGCCTTGTGAGAGCGGTGGCCAATGAGAGCTTGTGGAGTTGCAGCAACATTCTGGGCCGAGCGCCAGGTGAGAGCAAGGGGGAGGAGCGAACAGGAGGCTGACCTGCCCGCTTGCTGTTGAAAGACACACAGGCTGAACTGTTTCTGCCTTACAAGATAACCTGTTTCCTTATCAAAACAATAAAATTCATGGACTCCAGAGATAATGTCGTTTTATTTTTAAATAGGAAATACCACCGTTGCAGTAAGGCAATGCATATTGCAACGGTCTCGCACAAATGCAAGCTCGCACGCAGTAATTGTGCAGAACACGATTGAACGAAACAGCCTGGTTATTATTTCACTGTCAGAATTTTCCCATTTATCACTTTTAAATGAGTTTATACGTTTAAATGAGTCGTTTTTTGCTTTGCGTTTGTTTTGATTGTTTGTTTAAATTTTGCATTGCTGCCAGTGGTTTCTATTTTTGGTGAATCCATTGTATGGGGTCTGTTGGGAGAATCTGCATGATTAGGATCCCAGGGGCCCATCCTGCCCTTATCGCTAAGCCAGAGTAAGTCACCACACCCTGTGTAGTGAAATCGCTTTCCCCAGAAAAGCATGTGCACCCTCAGCAATGCCACCAACCAACCACTGCTAACTTTACAACACTGCGACGCACTATATCAGAGCCCTGCAGCAGTGCAGCGCAGCCCATGATGAGCCAGCAACATGGATAAACAGTGTATTTAGAGAAAGAGAGAGAGAGAGAGAGCGAGAATGACAAAACATTTCAGTTTCACCTTGGATGACCCTTATGATAGCAAATGTAGCAATGTAGCATTAGAAATGACCTTTGGCGTGTATTCGGAACGCAAATCCTGCAACGACCATACTCGAAGGACTACACACATACCCAGACAATTATCTTTCATATCACGCGTTATATGGAGATCAAAATAAATTAACTTTCCAATGAAACACAAACATAAAATATCTGTCTCTTCACTATAACTAGTGCTGTGTCAGTTTTTGGATCAATCCGATACCAAAGGAATACATATACACGGCCAGTATTGCCGATACCAGTAACGATAACCTATAGCGGGAGTTTATGTAGTGGAAAGCAGTGTGTCATGATTTATGAGCTGAATCATCATCTATTCATATTTTAATAATTTCAGCATATTTTAATGACCCCTAAATCGTTATGATTTTTTACTTTCCACAGTAATTAGTTGATACAACAAAGCACACTTTTCAGCTTTTTCATCTATTTTAAAACTGTTTTTCTTTAGACCTGGAATGTAAATGCGCCTGTATCTGAAGCACTTTGGATCAATTTCTGTTGTTTAAATGTGATGTGACACAATTCAGTGGGCTACATATTGAGAGGTTAGAAACAAAGTATCACTCTGATACCAACACCAGCGTTGGTATGAATACTAACGATATTTGGATCGATTTGCACACCTCTCTTATCTTAGCAAATGTTGCACAAGAAGCAATAGTTTTCCTGCCGGTTTAAAAACTCTTTTATGCCAAAAAACATTTTTGAGTAACAGAACTTAGATTGAATATCTTCGTCAGAGTGCAACTCTTCCAGCATGCTGCATGTCATACTTTTGTTTGTGTGACTCGGGCCACATTTCTGTTCCCATGAACTCTATTCACGTGAAGTCATTCATCAACTTGTGCACACTGCTGCGTAAATGTCAAGTCAGTCGAGAGTAATCTTTATGTGTGTGTGGCGGAGGTGTGGTCCCGGGCGTGGCTGCAGGGGAGGAGTGATGCGGTGAGCTCAACGGGGCGGTGCTGGAGACGCAGGTGAAAACAGCTGATGGCGTTTTGGACTGATGATGGTTTCCTTCCCTTTTATAGTGAGACGGGAGAGGAGCGGAGGAGAGCGGGAAATCAGCTGAGACCGACAGCTGTCAGACTGTGGTCGGTCATAACACAGGAAACTATAAATAAATGTGGCATCTGGAGACAAAGACCTGTGCGTGTGTGTACCTGTGTGTAGTGCATTTCACAGTGTGTTCATGAATGGTCTGTTATTATCACTAAATGTTGACCTTACATGTACCTATTACAATTGAGTCTGATGAGGCATTTAGTGACACACTTTTACTACCAAGTACACTTTGTGGAGTTCAGCTGAACCAAAGCTATGTTGTCTGGACACTAATGAGGTGGAACAGAGACATCTAATTCTTTTTTTTTTTTTTTTTTAACTAAAGGCACCTGGAACTGTCTTCAATTAAATGAGGGTGTGACGACTTGACGCATTAAAAGCTGACAGCCCCCTGAGTCTGTCGGCTTGCCTAATCAGTTTCTGTGGTTTTGGTCAGATGAGAACACAGCTGTGAGGGAGAAACAATGTAATATGGTGTAAGACGAGCCAGAGTTATAATGAATCCTCATTATGATCCATCATGTCTGGACAAGGGCCTCCTTCCCTTATTGATTTCCTCATCTCTACAGTTTTTTCTGTTGGTGTGCCACTCCCTCTATCTAATTCCACTTTAACTGTCAGTGCTCTTCGAGTATCCATTTCAAATCAGCGAGTGTTTAACATTATCTTCTTCTCTGCTCTTTCCACAAAATTTCTAACAGTAATATAATTTGAACAGGTGGATCTGTGATTTCCTTCCTATTGTTTCGGCCACCTCAACTCCACCCACGTCTCTGCCTTCGTGCCCTCGGTGTGATTATCTGGCCTATGTTCTCGTTCAGCATCCTCGGCAGCCCTCCCTTAGACTCCAAGGTCTTGTAAGCTGGTGCAAGGTCGATAAGAGTGGAGGAAAGGGAGACAGCGAGAGAGCGCAAGCAAGACATTCTTCCTATCGCTCTTTTAGGACACGTGGTAGTAAGACTTTGGGCCGACAAGAAGAGGAAGCGGAAGAAGAATCGGTCCTGTGACAACAGCATACACTTTTATAGCATAAACAGTTTTGAAAACCAAGCCTCCACATCTTTTACTTTCTCTTCCTTTTGAGCCATGAAACAAATCTGTTCTCGCTATGAAAAAACAGAACAAACTGTCAATATTCACCCTACGCCGAGAGCCCCTACAAATCATAAAACCTGGCACTGATGTGCATGGTGAATGGTGCTGAATGGCAGTCGTGCATGAAAACACGCCTCAGCTGACTGAAAAGTGGAATCTACCAAAGACACATGCTAATCTGGCAGCTGGTTTTGGGATTTTGGAGTCCTTATTGCAACTGGAAAACTCAGCAGGGCCGAGAAAACAAGAAATAAGGTGTGGCTCACAGTTATGATAAGACTTCCTGAAAAAATGAGCGACATATTATTAGTTTAGATAAACATGGCTTGACTTCATGGCCACGAAATACTTACTCTTTATTGCATAGCCGCATAAAATGGAATAACTAGCGCAGTATTAACAGAGATTAATCTCAAGAAAATGCACGTATGCTACTGGTTATATTGCACCATCTGGTATGGCTACCTAATTAGCAAACCACAGCTTCGAGGCGGAGCTTCTATTTTCGACTGTGACAGCGGAGAAAGACGCAGTCATCCCTTTTGGTTCGCTGCTGTTCAGCGCAGGGAGTGGTTTCAGCATTTTGCCAGAGGTGGTGTCAGGGTGACAGTGTGCTGATACAGGTCGTCACGCTGTACGAAACACAACACCTCTGGACTTGCTGCTCAGAAGCTAGCATGCCAATACTGCCCTCGCTGACCTTTACACGCACTTACACACCGGTGCATATCTGGACACATATTGATACTTTCTTTATCTTTTCTGCATTGATGCACAAATGTAGAGGCTAAATGATGCTGCTCTGCCCACCATAGAGTTTACGTGCAACACTGAGTAAGCTGTATTTGTGAGATCTCAGTTGGTTGAGAGACTGCATTCAGTAAGGTATCCAAATAAAATTGGTGCAAGTGCCGGGTATACAGGACACACTATTTACTTACACTTCATTTATTAGTTTGGTTTAATGTGAGTACAGATCACATGGACAGAGAGCTGTGCAAATATAATATTGCTGTTCTGAGCTGTGCCACATCTGTTACTCTTATCAACTTCATTGGCATGCTCGTCCTCATCATAAAGTCATTAACTTGTCTTATTTATTAGTCGCATCAAGTTATGTATTTGATTAAGGTTTCCTGAAAGTAACTCTTTGGCTAGAAACGCAAAACTAACAATGCCTATTGATTCTCTAGAGGAGCAAACCTCTGGAGACAATGAGAGCTCTTGTGTGGCACACATGGACAGCGCTAAACACACACACACACACGCTGACAACATACATAAACGAGAACCTGTGTAAACACACAAACCTCTATCCGACTCGACACTGGGCATTCTTAAACTGTGGTGAATATCTGATTGTGGGCAACACTGCATCTTTGTGCGCACATGTGTGCGTAAGGATGTTGTGAAATCAACAGACAGTGAGGATAATGGCGGGCCTTATGGTTTATAGAGTGGCTCGCTGGCTCGCGTTTATGTCGTCTGTGTCAGTACACAGAGAGACAGGGGCTAATTTCTACTGAAACACACTAAGACGATTGCGAATAGCCAAAAGTAAAGTAAGATAACAAGTGAACAATTCACAAGTTTCAAAACAAGAGAATCATATGCTCTGACCTTTGCAGTCACCGGATCTCAATCTGACTGAGCAATCGTGGAAGATTCTGGGTGGGTATATGGGAAAATATCCTTTAGAACTGCAGTGTTGATTCCTCTGGGTGTTCAGATAGTGTAAAATCCAGGATATTTTGAACTTATACCCTTACTCACTACTTAATAAGACCCTATTTAAGAAGTTACTGAATCCCCAAATTATACAGAAGCACTGCTCAACCTAGGTGCATTACACCTACAACAAAAAAAATGCATACTTTAATTTGTTTCAGCCGATGATCAGGAAGTGTTGCCGTGACTGTGTGATTTTGCCCAATAAGACCACAGCATTATTGCTAAATCTTTTTTTTCCCCTGCAAAGTAGCACAAACTGTCAGTCTGAAATTTCTCTCCTCATTATTTCCTTTTAAGGTCACAACTCTGCAACTGTGTGCTATATTTTTCATTTAAATATTTGCAGAACAAAATTTTCATTCCTGGACAAACACTAAGGCATCTAATCATGTGTTCCACTACTAATCCCATGCTAAGCACCTATATTTGGCTGCGTTATCTGTGTATTTTATGCAAAGACACATTACCAGTCACCAATTTTATCTTCTGCCCTAATCACCAGTGACCACGTCATGCAATGTCTCATGCTTGCATTGACCGAATATTACTGGGGCCCCTTCTCTGCTAGACTGAGGCAAAGGTTGCTAGAAAAAGCCCGAGCGAGAG